>NC_133328.1:216682466-217057005 GCF_042186555.1 Aquarana catesbeiana | reverse complement strand
AGCCAAGCGGGGGCCATCTTTCCCTCACTCGGCACCCAGCCTGTGAGGGGAGAGGACCCGATCGTCTCCACAGATACCGACGGCTCCGGTAAGCGCCGGAGACCACCGCGACGGGGGGCCTCTCCCGCCCCCGATAAAAGGGATCTTGAGGCGGATCCGCTGCTGAGACCACTTTTATCTGAAAGCGGACCGCCCAGATAACGGGTTTATGGCAGCTAGCTTAATTAAAGGAAAAGGAGTGGTACAGTAGGAGAGCCATAGTTAAAGTGGCACTGTACTAAGTAAATATTAGCAGCAGGCACCATCTTATCTGTGCTGCTGCCATTTATTAGAGCTGCACGATTCTTGTTAAAATGAGAATTGCCTTTTGAAAGGACCGCTGCGCAAATATAGTGTGATATAAAATATTGCAACAACCGCCATTTTATTCTCTATGGTCTATGATTATATATATATATATATATATATATATATATATATATATATATATATATATATATATATATATATATATATATATATATATATATATATATATATATATATATATATATATATATATATATATGGATCTTAGTAATTTTTCTTGCAAAAAAAATACTGATTTTTAACTTGTAAGCAACAATTTTCAGTAAAAGGTTTAGTCCTTTTAAGTGGTTAAATTGACCTCATTTACAGACCTTAAGATCAGGAGGGGGGTAGAATCACGATTTTCAATTTTTTTTTTTTTTTTTAATGATTAATCATGCTACTCTACATTAGTGTCTATAGATATTCAACACTTCAGTCCATCACTTTGTACAAGTCACCTTTTCCTAGGCCAGTCCTTATTGCATATTGTCGTCTTACATATTCCATATTGGCATAGGACTTTCTCTAGTCGTCCAGGACAGAACTAGAGAGAGATGGGCTCCACCTCTGGAGGCAGGAAACCCAAAATTCAAATCCATAAAGGGCGGCTTCCGTCCCTCTTCCCCAGTCTTTTTGTTTCCTCCACCGGAGGAGGAGGCTGGATGGGAGCTTTCCCTCCCCTGAGCCTAGGTAGGGCTGCCTAAGGGAGAGGGGGAAGGAGGTCTGCAAGTACCTGAACAGGGATGGCAGGCATCTGAGTCCCCCAGTCAGGCTGCGGAGAGCTGATACCGGCATTGTCCTCCAGGATAGCCCGGAGAGTCCAGCGGGGGGCGGGCGTAGGCCTTTGAGTTCCAGCCTTTGGAACGCAGGAGGGCGGGGGGACTTCCGTGACACCACTTCCGGTTCCGGGTCGCGTGGCGAGCATGGACACCGGATCTATGGCGGTCCAGTTTAAAAAAAACGCCAGCCGTGGGAAATTCTCAGATAAAAGACTGGGGAAGAGGGACAGAAAGCCACACTTTATGGATTTGAATTTTTGTGTTTTTCCTGCCTCCGGAGGTGGAGGCCTATCTCTCTAGTGCTTTTTCATTGATGACTCCTAGAAACAGAGTTACCAGTAAGTCTCTAACTCTGGTTTTTCAGGGTTTTTGGAGCACTACAGCAGCTGGTGACACTGGCAGGGCAAGAGCTAGAAGTTGTGGTGTTTGCCGACAAGGTTAACTATTCCATGGCTCTTAAAAGACAGAACAGCATGGTTTTTGATAGGTCTGCAGATATTCAAATGCTTGCTTTCTGAATTATTTGAAATAGGAGGACAATTTTTCTGAAAATCTGTAGTTTCCTGGTTGGTATATCTAGCCGAATGGGAATGTGATCTGATATTGCTTTGTTTCCTAGATACAATGAAGATCTTGAACTTGAAGATGCTATACACACAGCAATTTTTAACATTAAAGGTAATTACTCTGTTAAGGTAACACTATTCAGTGTTTTGCAGTGTCCCCAGGAAAACTGATATTTTCAAGGAAACCCTATCACGAGTGAAATTTTTCATTGCTGACCCGTTCTTGAAATGGTAAGTTTGCTGATTGCCATGTGTACATCTGACTTTAGTACCTTGAGTCAAATGTACTGAATACATATGTAAATGTTAAGTCAGTATCTGTGATCTTCATAGTAATATCGGTCTGTGATGCAGAAATTTTTTCAGCCAGATCACAATGAGAGAACCATACAACTAGGATTTTCTGAAGCAATGCCAGATTATCCATTTTTTCTCATAATTCCAATTCCTTTAATTGTGCTGCTTTCTTTACTCTGCAGGAAAGTTTTGAGGGTCAGATGACAGAAGACAAACATTGAAGTTGGTATTTGCAATGAAGCTGGATTTAAGCGACTCACTCCTGCTGAAGTCAAAGATTACTTAGCTGCTATAGCATAAAAGGGCTTCCAGTCCTGTGTAGTGTTTTTTTTTTTTCTGCCACTAAAGGATTCAAAAAAATGTTTCTTTGCAGATTTTTTTTGCATACTTTCTTATTTCTACCTGTCTGACAGATCTTTTTTAAAATGACATGGTTCTAATCACAATAAATAATATCAAATACAACAAGGACTTTTTTCTTGAGTTTTCTATTTCCCACTTATTTATATTGGGGGGTTGATTGTTAATACCACAGTAAATTTTCATAAGAAATCAATATTAGGAGTATGCACGTAGTCATACAATTGAGGACCTTTGACAAAAGAGAGTTGATACATTCTCCCCCTAGTGGTAATATTTAGATTGGTCTTAGGAACTTTCATGTCCACAGGGTTAGATAATGTCTAAGCTGACTTAGTCTCTGTTAAAACTGGGTGTTAAAACCAGGTACTAAATAGTGCCTGAAATTAATTTCTGAGCTATATGTTGCATAGGTTAAAATAATATTTAGTGTCAGCCACTTTTACACATGCCATTGGCCAAGAGAACCTGCGAGTGTAAATGGTTTAACAGTCTGTTTAATGAGTGAATTTTGGTAAAACTGTCTGGGCCTTGCAGACTTGAGAAGTCGGGGACAGACCTCTGTGTACACTTTAGGCTTTGCTCAGCCCCTCCTAAATGCTTTTTCTCCTTGCAGGTGAAAAGCTGCTTAAAGAGGGAGTCCCGCAAAAAAAAAAAAAAATTCAATGTCAGCAGGTACAAATACTGCAGCTGCTGACTTTTAAAATAAGGACACTTACCTGTTTTAGGGTCCAGCGATGTCGGCACCTGAGGCTGAACCGTCGCTCGGCTCTCGGGTGCTGCCGCCGCCATCTTCTGTAAGGGAATCAGGAAAAGAAGCCTTGCGGCTTCACTTCCCGGTTCCCTACTGCGCATGTGCAATCAGAACGGTCCCTGCTGTCTCTGGAACCCGTGTGTCCCAGCAGACAGCACGGGGGGGATGGGAAGTGGCGTAGACTCCCGTGGGAGTCTACCCCCGGAAGTGGGTGCAAATACCTGTATTAGACAGGTATCTGCACCCCCCTCCCCCCTGAAAGCTGCCAAATGTGACACCGGAGGGGGGTTCCAAAAAGCGGAGGTTCAATTTTTGTGTGAACCTCCACTTTAAAGAACACAGTAAAAGCTAAGTTTTGCACATTGTTTATATGCGTTTGTTTGCTTGGTGTCAATGCATTCTATTGGTCAGAGTAATTTATTCTGACCATTAGAATGCATTAACACACAAAAAAAATGCCTATCATTAACGAGCCTTTATGCGTATTCAGGTTTTCTCTGTCCAAACACTCCTCTCCAGCAGGAGGTACTGGTGGTTTTTTTTTTTTTGTTTTTTTTTCCTATAAATACCTGTGTGTGCATAGACACATAGGCTAACATACAGGTGCATTTGCAGGCTGAAAAAGTAAGCAGCTTTTTTTTTCTGCCCAGTGTGCATGAGGCCTTAAGAACAAGACAGCAATGCTACGTACTGCCAGAAAACAATAATAAGACCATAACCATCAATCTGGATTTCTCCAGGAATGCAGAAGCAACATACAGCATTCCTGAACAATAAGCACCAAAGAGAAGCCTACTAACTGGGCAAATTGAGTTGCATTTTTTTTTTCGTTTTTTTTTTCTTCTTGCTCTAAAAGGTATTGCAAAAAGCTGTTACAAAAAAAAAAAGAAAAGGTACAAATATAGTACAAAAAGTGTACAGTTTCAAATATTGCTTTGCAGGGCCTAACGCCTATACATAGCAGGCTATAATAATTTAGAAAACCTATTCCACCCTCCCCAGGAGTTCCATCATGATTGCAAACAGGTAGGGTGAAAAAGGAAAGCCTTGACAGGTTCCCCTGGCAATATCTTAAAAAGGGAGAGGGTAGACCCTATTTTAATGGCAGCTTTGGGATTTCTATAAAGTATATCAATATCCAGTGTTGGAGTTTAGGCTCAAAACTCGTATGATGTAACATTTTTCCCATATATCCCCAGTCCACAGAATTGAAAGCTTTTTCTATTCAGTCTGTAAATGAGAGAAAAGTTTATTGCAAATTAGTATCAGTAGATATTTAGGGATGAATCCGGTCTGATCTATATTTACCAAAGCAGAAATAACGTGCAGTAGGTCTATATGATGAACATTCGGTGAGGTCTTTACCAGGCTTGGGGAGTAGTACCACATGCACTTATAACATAGTCTCAGGTTAAAGTGTCAAGAGCTTGAAAACGGATTGCAACCCCAGAGCTAAAATCTCAGTGTGTGGTTCATACCATGCAAACCAGTTGATTTGTTCTTTGTAAAGGACTGGATAGCAAGTTCAATTTCTTGAACCATGATATCGTGAGCGGAGGGGGATCCAGACATACTTGCACTACCTAGCCTACATTCTTTGCCTCACTACCACTATTAGGGGAGTTCCCTACTTCCTCTGAGCCTGCTTTTCTCAGATTATAAAGACATGCTGCTTTCTCATGTCCACTATGTCCAAAGACATGTCCACTATGCTCACTGGCATTACCTCTGCAATGCAGGATCTCAACATTAGTTTCACATGCAGAAGATCCGTGACATTCGTCAGGCACACAATGATTTAATTGATTCTTATGTGGCACGACTCAGAACTAACAGCGTATCAATGCTATACTGGTAGATTTAGAAGACAAGTCCAGACGCAGCAATATTAGATCTCAGAAATGGTCACCCAACCGCTTCTACTCTACTATTTAAGAGGTGATGGAAGCTGATCTACTTATTGATGGAGCATACTACACCCTAAATCCCTAGTTTCTATCTGAAACAACACCCTATGTTGCTTTTGCAAGGATCCATTTCTTTCATGTAAAAAAAAAAAAAAAAAAGGGATGCAAGCTGCCTATCAGTAGCTGCTATCCAAACCAAGAAACAGTTCCTGACTATAACATGAGCACTCAGGAATAATAAAATCCTCGAGACAAGGCAAGACCTACACGACTTACTCCCTAGACAAATGTATGCAACTACTGAACTACTGAAAGAATGGAAGATCATGGAGTCCCCGCTGCCAGACAAAATTATCGCTTCTAAGTTACCGATGGACTGGTCCTAACTGATGAATAAAACTTATTTAGGATCCCTCCACTGGTTACAACCTTGCTGTGCTGCCTCTACAGGCCTTATATCTAAAGTTACCAATCTCTCAGCCTTAACTCTTGATGTCCAATATCCCCAAAGTTTTTTTTTTTTTTAATCTGGTATGTCCTTTTTGCGATCAGTATTCTTAGCACCTCCTCAGATTTCTCTGAGACTTTCTGCTGCTCCACGAATGTTCAAAGGTCCTCTATAGTGTGAAATCCTAAATGCCACCCTGAATCATTACTTTGCTAGCTTTCAGGTACTGTGCTGATCTATGTACTATATCAGCTATCTCCAGCAGTTACTTTACCTACGATGACTCTTAAATTTGTGTCCCTGAATGTGAGGGGTCTTATTAGCCCCTATAAGCAAAGAGCATTGCGAAAGGAAAGTCGAGCTCTAAACGAGAATGTTATTTTCCTACAAGAAACCCATGTTATGAAATTTAAGGCTCCCAATCACTATCCTAAGAGCTTTCCCATATTTTTCCTGCAAATTTTGAAAAGCAGAAAGTGGGAGATCTCATTGCTGTGGGAGCCTCACTCACTTTCCAACATATTTCCTCTTTGGAAGATGATAATGATCGATACATTGTTGTGGTCTGTAAACCTAATGGTGTATTGTTCACTCTGGTCATTATATTACATCTCAAATATCAGACAGATCAACTTTCTTAACCACTTCAGACCAGTTCCTTGGGGATCCCCAGGTCATCAAAACTAGTGTCCCCATTGGAAGATTTTCCCTCTATTACTTTTGTGGGGACCTCACAAAATGTGGATTTTTCTTTTACTTTCAATTCTAATAGTAAACAAGTGTTGAAACTATCTCCTGGTCAGACCAAG
The DNA here is from genome assembly GCF_042186555.1 of Aquarana catesbeiana. Taxonomy (NCBI): domain Eukaryota; kingdom Metazoa; phylum Chordata; class Amphibia; order Anura; family Ranidae; genus Aquarana; species Aquarana catesbeiana. The sequence continues at coordinate 217,050,734 of NC_133328.1, read as the reverse complement.
CCCCGGTAACGATTGGTGTCTATGAATCCCATAACGGCTCAGTCCCATTATGGAAATTACACACCTACCTTGTCTCTCTCTGACTATACTCAACAAATCACAGATGGCCATGATCTATTCTCCATAAACGATACTGCAGTCATCGACCACTTTATGCTGTGGAATCACAACAGTTTAACTGACTGATTCAAGATATTAGATCACTTGAAGAGGTTCATTAAAGGGACCCAACTTCACACAAAAATCATCTGAACCAGGCTAGCTCTTAGAAATGTGTTATTGTATCAGTATGAGAAACATATTTGAATACTCAAAGCTAACTCTTATGCCCTCAATAAACAATCAGGCACTTGGAGAGATGCATCAAGCATAGACAACTTACTACCAAAATCTCTCAATTAATTGATCCGAAGAATGGATCTAACGCAGTGGTTCTTAACTCCTGTCCTCAGGACCCACTAACAGGCCAGGTTTGCAAGATAACTGAAATACATCACAGGTGATATAATTTGCTGCTCATTGATTGCAGTATTCCAGTCTGCATCTCCCCAAAGTAATACTTTAAATCTGGCCTGTTGGTGGGTCCTGAGGACTGGAGTTGAGAACCACTGATCTAAGGCCTCAGACCCTGTTCACATTGTTGAAAATTTCATCTTTATACGACCTGAAATCGGATAGCTGTGCACTTCAGTCTACCTTAGAACAGATACCAAAATTTTTCCAACCGCTTTAATTGCCTACATTAAAGTGCTTGTTAACCCACACATGCAGTGCCTTGCAAAAGTATTCACCCCCCGCCCCCCTTGGCATTTTTTGTGTTTTGTTGCCTCACAACCTGGAATTAACATGGCTTGTTTGAGGATTTGCATCATTTAATTTACAGAACATGCCCACAACTTTGAAGATCTTTTTTTTTTTTTTTTTAATTGTGAAGCAAACAACAAATAGAACAAAATAACAGAAAAAGTGAATGTGCATAACTATTCACCCCCCTAAAGTCAATACTTTGTAGAGCCACCCTTTGCGGCTATCACAGCTCCGAGTCGTTTTGAATAAGTCTCTATGAGCTTGCCACATCTTACCACTGGGATTTTTGCCCATTCCTCCATGCAAAACTGCTCCAGTTCCTTCAAGTCGGATGGTTTGCGCTTTTGAACAGCAATCTTTAAGTCTGACCACAGATTTTCTATTGGATTGAGATCTGGGCTTTGACTAGGCCATTCCAACACATTTACATGTTTCCCCTTAAACCATTCAAGTGTTGCTTTAGCAGCGTGTTTGGGGTCATTATCTTGCTGGAAGGTGAACCTCCGTCCTAGCCTCAAATCACACACAGAGTGGTACAGGTTTTGCTCAAGAATATCCCTATATTTAGCACCATCCATTTTTCCCTCAACTCTGACCAGTTTCCCAGTCCCGACTGCTGAAAAACATCCCCACAGCATGATGCTGCCACCACCTTGTTTCACTGTGGGGATGGTGTTCTTTGGGTGATGTGATGTGTTGGGTTTTCTTTGGTGGCCAAAAAGTTCAATTTTACTCTCATCAGACCAGAGCACCTTCCTCCATGCATTTTGGGAGTCTCCCACATGCCTTTTCGCAAACCCAAAACATGGCATTTTGTTTTTTGTTGAAAGTAATGGCTTTCTGTTTGGTTAGTGGTGCCTCTTGCTTAGGTGTTGCAGCCTCTGGGGCCTTTCAAAAAGGTGTGTATATGTAATGACAGATCATGTGACACTTAGATTGCACACAGGAGGACATCATTTCACTAATTATGTGACTTCTGAAGGTAATTGGTTGCACCAGAGCTTTTTATATCTTCATAACAACGGGGGTGAATACATACACACATGCCAATTATCAGTTTTTTATTTCTGAAAAATAGTTTTATGTATATATTTTTTCTTATTTTACTTCAGTAACTTAGACTATTGTGTTCTGATCCATCACATATAATTCAGATAAAAAAAACCATGGAACTAAAGGCTGTAATGTAACAAAACAGGTAAAAAGCCAAGGGGGGTGAATACTTTTGCAAGGCACTGGGGGTTATTTACGAAAGACAAATCCACTTTGCACTTAAAATTGCACTGAAAGTGCACTTGGAAGTGCAGTCGCTGTAGATCCGAGGGGGGCATGCAAGGAAAATTAAAAAACAGCATTTTAGCTTGCACATGATTGGTGAAATAAAATCTACCCCTCACATTTACAGCGACTGCACTTCCAGTGCAATTTCAAGTGCACTTTGCACTTGTAGTGCAAAGTGGATTTGCCTTTCGTAAATAACCCCCCCTGTATACCCAGTGAAGTGACTAGCCTCAGGTGATACACAGAGATGAAACAAATCCTCTACCTCTATCTGCAGCCCCCTCTTCTCTACATCCATTCACAGTGCAGAATTTATACAGCTTGTCTGAGTTTCCAGAAAGCAGGGGCCAGGGAGCTCAATTTATACTCTGCAGAGCTTAGTGAGAGCTGATCGCAGAGATGAAACACACCCCCTTTACACAGGAGCAGAGCTAAGGCTATCAATCACAGGCTGTGTGCTGGAGCTCTCTCCCTGTCACCTTTTTTACCTCTTGATGTCAAGAAAACTTGTCAGAAGTGACTCATGCATCTAGCAGAGGAACATGGCAGCAGACAGAAAGCACATTTAGTGCTCTGGATTAAGACAAGTACACAATAGAATATGCTTTGTTCATATTTCATGTCTGAGGCTTATAACCACTTTAAACGATGCTCATCTCACTGAACTATCCCGACCCTTTAACGAACCTGAAATTTTGAAGGTCATAAACAGTCTGCCTTCTTCGCAGGCACTGGGCATTGATAGCTTCCCTAATGAATACTATCAGAAATTTAAATTTGCTCTATCACCTCATTTGATGCCATTTATAGCCTAGCCAATGGTCACTTTCCAAAAGAAATGTTACAGGCAGTGATTATCACTATTCACAAAGCATACCCAGTAACTACAGACCGCATTCATTACTGAACTCAGATATCAAAGTCTTTGCCAAAGCCCTGGCATTTAGACTATTGAAAACCATTCCTTCCCTAATCCCTCCAGATCAAGTGGATCCTATTAAAGGAAGACAGGCCCCGGATGCCACAAAAAGAATTCTGAACCTAATTAGTATGCTGAAATTCGTAAATTTCCATCTCTTATTTTGACCCTTGACCCTGAAAAAGTGTTTGATTGAGTACACTGGGGATCCTCAAGGCAGTCTTTCAGAAATTTGGATTTTCAGGCCCCATTCGCATCAGCTATATTTTCGCTTTACCTTCAGCCCTCTGTGAAAATTTACACATCTGGGGTACTTTCCTCTAAACAACAGCCCCAACCTCATTGTGTGGGAGTAAAGTTAATGACCAGCATAGATTTATCACAGTGAGAAACATGAGAGAGAAACTCCTCCGCTTGACCCTCAATGGGTCAAGCGCGAATTCGACACTCCGCAATCTCAAATAGGGTAAAACTTTGTTAGCAAGTTTTACCCGGAATTACAAGATTAGTCGAATTCAGGACAGGCTAGGCCCTGGATCAGAATTTTGCCATTATGACATATTAGAGTGTCGGACGAAATTGGCAGAGAGTAGAGGATCTTCCTTCCCTATGTGTCATGCAGAGTGTAGTAGTGAAGTGGACTCCTAATCAGTGTTTTTTTCTGTGTCCCAAATCCTGTCATTTAATTTAATTTCTATTTTGAGGGCCCTCCAACTGGAAGTGCACCGAGTCCCCCAATGTTTAAATCCAATACTGACTCTTCCATTATCCCTGGAGTGTTTGATATTATTAAAGAAGTGAATTAGAATTGTCCGCATATACGCCACAAAAAATAATTGTGTCTAAGTTTAACCTCGCTTGGAATTTGTGGTTTACCCACCCCTTTTATACTGCCTAATAATATCTACTATTGCTCTTCTTGAAAGCTTTCACCCATAATGGGATCATTACTTCCTTGCCTTATACTGATTGGCTGTGAATCACAAGATTCCTTTCCCTATTACCTTTGGTTCTTATACTGAGTGCTTTAGAACTCCAGGCTCATGGACTGTTACTATACTGCATAGTTTGTAGTCTTCTACTGTTTTTTCTGCCCATTATTTTGTGTCTGTATATTTTTATTGCAAATGTACATTTTTCTCCCTCTCCTAATTGTTTGTTATCAGGTGATGACATGTACACCCATTTCTTGTATACTTCCCCATAAAATGTAATAAAAACATATTGAAACATAAAAATTGTGACGGACCCCCTACTCAAGAGGAGTATGTCCGCCGGATAAGCTTCCCAGTATTTATTGGAAAAGACATACAATAAAAACAGGTATAAAATACATAAAAACAGTGTAACAAGCCACTAGACTTACATCTATCACCGCCACCCAGGGGCCCCTAAGAATGCATTTTTATGCAAATAGCAAAGGGTAGGATTTAAGAGCCAGAGCGTTGCGCTGCCACATCGGAGGTCCAGGTGGCGGTGATAGATGTAAGTTTAGCGGGCTGTTACACTGCTTTTATGTATTTTATACCTGTTTTTATTGTATCTTTTCCAATAAATACTGCACTTTGAGGCATATTTTTTGTTTATTGCCTTTGGTATTTGGGGACATATGCATGGAGCTCTACCCTGTAAAGTGAGACAGATTGGGAAGAATTGTTTTGCATTGCAACTTGCAGATATTCCTAACTTCACCCTTGTTTCCTTTAAAGATTATTTCTTTGGTGAGTGCGCATTGCATGGAGGTGAAAGCTGGTGAAGGCTGGTGATCAATGCTTGCACAAATAATTAGCATTGGGTGTTATTCACTTGGGTGTGATTTATTGTAACAATATTACACCATACAAGTTTTTTTCCGGCATATCTGGAGTTTCAAAAATAAGGATAAAGGAGAAGACACACCAACACGATTGGCTTTATCAATACGTGTTTGCTGCACTTAATTGTGTAGCCAAAAATTCCATTAAGCCTTCAATCCCTATAGTGGCCGGATCATTTTGCACTTACTTAGTAGGATTATAGGATTTTATTTGGAGTAACACAGAAGGACCATTTTTATGTTTATTTTCACTTTAGAGATTTGTATATATCATAGCGCTGCAAATTTTGTAAGCTTCTAACTTCAGCTTGTTCAATTACGTTTTGACAAAAAAAAAACAGGAAGCTGATTGGTTTCTATGCAGAGCTGCATTAGATTTTGCACTTTCCAGTTTTAGTAAATCACCCCCATGGATACTTTAATCCTCTAACTTGAAGCAGAAGTGAAATATCCGTCTTCAGATTATCTTCTTTCTTCCTTTTAGATCTTTTGACCTGCTCTCCCATCCATCCTCCCCTTTGTTATTTTTTCCCCTTTGTTATTTTTCCCCTGTCGCGGTCAATCTTTATGGGGTAATGTCGTCCACTTTGTGGTGGAAAGTGGTTGGTAAACTGTTATTTAGGCCTCAGATGTAATGAAATTCAGCTGGTTCAGCAGGGACTGGCCGAATTTCGATCCATCCATGGCCGTTCCGCTAAGAACAGCACTGTTAGAAAACATTCATTCAATTAGCAGCTGCAGTGCTGATCAGTATATTCTGAGGAGTCCCTGCTGTCAGAATTCAGTAGCACAGCAGGAAGGATTCCTCCATCCACTTCACTTGTGTGGATGCAGGAATCCACTCGTTTTTATTGAATAAGCCCTCTGGCTGATAAAAAAAAAAAAACAATACAGCAAACAATACATCTACAGCCAGCCTAAACGTGTTGTTCTGTTAATGGTTAAAGTAATACTAAAGTTTCATTTTTTTCTTTAAAAATAATAAACATATTATACACACTTGCTCTGTGCAGTAGTTTTACACAGAGCAGCCTGAATCCTCCTCTTCTCGGGTCCCTCTTCTGTGCTCTTGGCCCCTCCCTCCTGCCCCCACAGCAAACAGTTTGCTGTGGGGGCACCCAAGCCAAGCCACAGTTCTGTGTGTCCATTAAGACACTGACACTGGCCCCACCCCCTGTCCTGATTGGCTAACTGATTTGATTGCCAGCTATGGGAGCCAATGGCACCACTGCTGTGTCTCAGCCAGTCAAGAGGGAGAGTTCCGGACAGACTAGGCACTTGTGCACATCACTGGTCAGAGATGGGGCTTAAGTATTAAGCGGGCTGAGGGGGGCTGCTGCACACAGAAGGTTTTTTAATTTAATGCATAGAATGCATTAAGATAAAAAAAACTGCTGCCTTTACAACCACTTGCCCACTGGACACTTAAACCCCCTTCCTAACCAGACCAATTTTCAGCTTTTGCTGCTCTCACATTTTAAATGACAATTACTCCTTAGTCCCTTTTTCACACAAATAGAGCTTTCTTTTGGTGGTATTTAATCACCACTGGGTTTTTATTAGGGAAATGCAGTCTGCATGTCCCTAATGGACATTCACGGACAGAAAAATCATCGATTTTGTAAACTGTCCTTGAATTTACTGACAGTTGGCAACCTTGGATGGGACTTGTAGTTTTGCAACAGCTGGAGGGCCGCCAGTTTGAGACCCCTGATGTAGACGTTTCGTCTGTCCCTCCACCTGACAGCCAATATCTCATCGTTCCTCAAAGACGTCCTGTCTCTCCTCATCGTAGCCTTTCATTAACGAGCCTTTGCAGGAAGCCCTTCCTATTGCATCTCACTGTAACGCATGTTGGAGTCTTCCTCCGATGAAGATTGCAGAAGAGGGACAAGCTCATGTAGGGATTATCCACATATAGATGGTAATCCTTTTCAAGGAGTGAATAGACAAGCTCCCAAACAACTTTTCCGCTGGCTCCAATGTACTCTGGGCATTCAGGGGGATGCAGCTGGGTATCTTTCCCTTTGTACACCAGGAAGCTGTAGATGTACCCCATGGCTCGGTCACATAGTTTGTAGAGGAGCTTAACCCCATATCGGGCCCTTTTGCTAGAGATAAACTGCTTGAAGCCCAGCCTGCCTGTGAATTTGACAAGTGACTCATCCGCGGAGATATTTTGGTCGGGGGTAAATATCTGGGGGAATTTCTCAGAGAAAAAATTTAGAAGTGGTCGAATTTTAAATAATTTGTCATAAGCTGGGTCAGCTTTGTCATAAGCAGTGCCCTCCCCAAGCATGGGGAGGGCACTGGGTGTTGTCATTGTAATGGAGAAACCGCATAATCATTAGGAATCTTGATCTTGGCATAAGGGATGAGAAGATTGGCATGTGGTGGATGGGGTTGGTGGACCAGTAGTAGTATAATAAAAACAAATTTGTGAGTCCCATATTGAAGGTTAGACCTAAAAATGTTTTAAATTCCTCCACGGTAAGTTCTTTCCACTCAGTGGGATGGTCGTAACTTGAACTAGGGTTGCTTGTTTTGAACTGTTGTGCTTAGAGGTTGCACTGGGCCATGATGGAAGATATTAGTTCTTCAGTAAAAATGTAATTAAAAAAATCAATAAGGCAGGAGGAGGAGCTGACGCCCAAGATGGCCGCTTAGTGAAGTGGGGTGGCTGACACGCTGACATGCTCTAGAGCTTGGAGACGCTGAAGTGTGAGAGGCTTCAGGCGGTTTGACTCAAATACACAGACAGCTATGCTATATCGCAGAACATTTGTATGCACAACAAAAGGCTAGAGTGATTATGAGCCATCGTAAGTACCCGGGAGAAGCCATACCTGTGGAGTGCCGGAGGAGAGAGCGTGAACGAGACCACGTGAGTGCGCGAAGCCGGACGAGTGCCTGGCGTGTCTGCACATACAGACGGCAGAGACGGCGGAGACACCTCGCTGGCGGGAGCGCGCGGCGCGGGACAGTCTGGAGGCTCAGACCGGCAGGGTTCGGCAGTGTTCAGGAGGACCTGGAGATCTCCCCTTCTTACTGCATGGTTTAAGAAATCCTCTCTGGGCAAGTTAATCATGACCTGGTACTGGTAAGATAAATGAAGGTGCCAGTTTGTGGATGGAAATGTAAAGTAAATATAAGATGGTGCATAGAATAGGATCCTTAAACCTCTATATAAGGTGACTGGTGTAAGCAAAATATTAATCTGCTCGCAAAAGTATACTAGCTGTTTCATGGACTTGAACGCCTGATTTGTTGGATGGGAATATGGTGGTCAAAGGAAGATAAAAAACACGTACTAATATAAAGGTCACTATAGTTATAAGAGCTACTGGTCCTTCTGATCTCTACGTAAAAGATTAGTAGGTAAAACGGAGGAAAAGAAAAACTGTTGGTTTATAATCTGGTATAGCATATATTAAAGGTCATATGTGGGATCGCAACTCTATGGATATATAAAGTATTCCATAGGAAGGAAGGAGAGGGCAAGGTAAAAAGTAAAGTAGTGGATTAAAACAATAGAATAAGAATCTCTTAATATGGTGCCCAAAAAGGGAAATAAAACACCACAACTTCAGAAAAGTAAGAAGGATAAAGAGGAAAGCAAAAGTAAAAACCCCACTGGGACACAAACTACACAGACGTCAGATATCAAAGAGATATTCCAACAACTACAATTACAATATCCTCGAGTAATACAAGCCACACACACGCCACAAGATATTTCAAATATAGCGGAAACATCGGTTACTTCTAGATCATCAGGGGAAATACATCTGCAACACCCTAGAAGTAGTTCATTATTAGATACAACTGGCTCAGCTAGTGATCCAAAAGAAATGGAAAAAGAAAACTGGGATATGAGAAAATATATACAATCACTTCCAACTAGGGAGGATATGGACCAATACATATACAGACTGGAAAATTCTTATAAAGTTGAGTTGCAGAAGCTTAAAGAGGCCATCAAAACTACACAAGAAAAAACAGATAGACTAGACAATAAAGTCTCGAAAGTAGTACAAGAATCAAAAAATTTAAAGGAAAATGTTCTAAAACAAGGAAAACAAATAAATCAATTAATAAACAGCTTGGATGAGCAAGAAAACAGAAGTAGGAGATCTAATATTAGAATCAGAGGACTAAAGGAGGATGTGGGGGCTAAAGAGTTAATAACTACACTACAAAGGATCTTTCAGGAGCTAGTTCGGGGGACAGAACTAAAGGACATAATAATTGATCGGGCCCATAGAACAGCGGGAATAAGAAGAGTGGATCCTAGCAAGCCACGGGACATTATTTGTAAGATGCATTTTGCTCACATAAAAGATAGGATTATGCACGCCGCACGCCAAAACAACACTATCCAGTATGAGGGCGTCCCATTACAACTTTTTCAAGACCTATCCAAATTTACACTGGACCGTAGAAGAGCGCTAAAACCTCTAGTGGAGCAGCTAAGGAGGAGTAACTTACAGTATAGATGGAAATTTCCATTCCAACTACAAGCACAAAAAGAGGGACGTACTGCAGTATTTAGGGAGCTTGAGGACCTACCACAGTTTGTATCAGTGCTTAATCTACCAGAAATAGAATTACCGGACTGGCCAACTCCATATATAAAAATGCCCAGATAATTCTGTGGTAATATTAGCGATAGATGGGAGTAGGGGATGGGGGGGTTGTTTTTTTTTTTTTTTTTTTTTTTGCGGATATGGTATATATGTACATCTACAGGATACTAATAAGTTGTCTTGTGTTGACTTTTGCACATTTCTATTAATGTGGTAGTATTTGAATATATGTTTTATATTTGAATTGACACTGCACTGTATGATGTATGTAGGATATAGGGAGGGGGAGGATATTTTTTCCCTCCTAAACTCCCCCTCCCCCCCCTTTTTTTTTTTTTTTCTTTTTTCACAGATATTGGCATTTATGCACAGTTATGGGATACTAATATGGTGTCTTATAATGATTATTGCACTTTTTTTTTTTTTTTTTTTTTAATATGGTAACTGTCGATTATATATCTTATTGATATTTGTTATATTTTGATAGACACGGCACTAAATGTTGTATGTAGGATATAGGGAGGGGGAAGATAAATTTTATTTTTATTTTTATTTTTTTTCACGGATATTGGAGTATATGCACATTTACAAGATACTAATACGGTGTCTTGTGTTGATTATGGCACTCTTTTTTTTAATATGGTAGTATATGATTATATATTTTTTGATATTTGTTGCAGCTTGATAGACGCTGCACTAAATGTTGTATGTAGGATATAAGGAGGGGGAGGATATTTTTTTTTTCTCTCTCAAACTCCCCCCCCCTTTTTTTTTTTTTTTTTTGTTTTGTTGTTTCCTTTTTACACGGATATGGTATATATGCACATCTACAGGACACTAATATGGAGTCCTGTGTTGACTTTTGCACATTTTCTATTAATTTGGTTGTAGTTGATCATATATTTCATAGATAATTGTTGGGGGAAGATAAAAATTTTTTTTTTTTTTTTTTTTTTTTCTTTCATGGATATTGGAGTATATGCACATTTACAGGATACTAATACGGTGTCTTGTGTTGATTATGGCACTTTTTTTTTAATATGGTAGTATATGATTATATATTTTTTGTTTTTTTTTGCAGCTTGTTAGACACTGCACTAAATATTGTATGTAGGATATAAAGAGGGGGAGGATATTTTTTTTTCTCTCCTCCCAAACTCCCCCCCTTTTTTTTTTTTGTAGTTGTTTTCTTTTTACACGGATATGGTATATATGCACATCTACCGGATACTAATATGGTGTCTTGTGTTGACTTTTGCACATTTTCTATTAATTCGGTTGTAGTTGATAATATATTTCATAGATAATTGTTATTTTTGGATAGACACTGCACTGAATGCTGTATGTAGGATACAGGGAGGGGGAGGATATTTTTTCCCTTCCAAACCCCCCCCCCCTTTGTTTTTTTTGTTTTTGTTTTTGTTTTTTTTTTTCTTTCTTTTTATGGATATGGGTATATATGTACATCTACAAGACACTAATAGGATGTCTTGTATAAACTATTGCACAGCTTTTATTAACATGGTAATATTTGATTATATAGGGTATATATATTTGTTGTATTCTGATCACTGAGTCACTGCATCAAATGTTGTATTTAAGATATAGGAAGGGGGAGGATACCCCCCCCTTTTGTTTTTTGTTTTTTTTATTATGGGGGGCTCTAAGGTTATGTACAAGACGGGTCTCAGGGTAATTTATTATGGTCAAATAATAGTATTTTATAAATATTGTTAAGATAAGCATGGAAGGTAGGGTTTTGTATGAGGGATCTGAGGGGATGTTTTTTTTTTTTTTTTTCCCTCATCCCCTCGTGCTCTTTTTTGCTCTCGTGCCCTTCCTCTTCCTCGCCCTACCCTCCCCTCGCTCCATATTTTGGGGGGGGAGGGGGAGGGACGATTTAGGACACGTATTTCCCATATGATAGGTTGTTTTCCCCTGGCTCCCTAATAACCAGTGGGTTGTTGTGTAATATAAAGAAACAAAGTAATATTAATAAGATTACAATAGTTTAAAAGCAGCGTGTTGCCACCGACTGGATGGCAGTAAGGGGACGTCAGACTCTGATCTCCCTAGTTGAGGGAACTTACATAAAAGTAAGATAGACTGTTTTATAGTCATTAGGGTACGATTCGGGGGGTGTGTGTGAGTGGGTTGTATTGATTTTTTTTTTTTTTTTCTTCCCCTCTTTGGGGTTTTTTTTTTTCTTCTCTCTCTCCCCTTTCTACATCTCTCAGTTACCAAGCCTTAAATAGTAATGAACATATGTTCATATAATATTAGGGCTCTTAACTCGGCATCAAAGAGATCTCAGGTTTTATACTCACTTCATAAACAGAAGGTGGGGATTGTCTTTTTCCAGGAGACGCATTTCCGGACGAACCACATTCCTAACCTGCAAAATAAATACTATACAACATGGTTCCATGATTCTTATGGGTACTCTAAATCAAGGGGGGTGTCTATCGCAATCCATAGAACAATTCCCTGTCTAGTATTGGAAGAATGGCGCAATAGAGATGGAAGAGCAATATTACTTAAGCTTAATATATATGGTAAAAAATATACCTTTATCAATCTATACTTACCCAATCAAAACCAGATTAAAGTAGGACTACAATTGATTGGGCAACTAATGGAAAAGGCGGAAGGTATAATAATAATTGGGGGGGACTTTAATTTTGTCATGGACAAAAATTTTGACACTACAGCTCCGTCGACAGTACAGATTAGTAAGGACAAGAAGAAATTTAAAGATATGTTGGCAAAAGGTCAGCTGGTGGACATCTGGCGTCTTTTACACCCATCAGAGAAAAATTTAACATTTTATTCTAAAGTTCATAGATCATACCATCGACTAGACTTTTTTTTAATAAATCTGAGAGGGGTAAACGCTATTATAGCCGCCGAGATTGGTAGTACAATATGGTCCGACCATGCGCCCGTTTTTGTTAAAGTAGACATACATATGGGCGAGAATAATAGGGGAAACTGGAGACTTAATGATAACTTGTTATATGACGAGGCATGTGTAAAGGAAATAAGAAAAGCGATAACGAACTTTTCAAAGGATCATAGTGGAGATAATACAGCCCTGCCAATACAATGGGAAGCATTAAAATGTGTGATTCGAGGTCTATTTATAAAGCATGGGGCTAGATTGAAAAAAATGAAAAATAATAGAATAACGCATCTATTCAAAGAAATATTGCTTGCAGAAGCTCAGCACAAACAAAATTTAACAGGGGAAACCTTAATAGAAGTAACGAGTTTAAAGGCAGAATTACAAACATTGATGAACGAAAGGACGCTATATATTAGGGACAATAATCGGTCCCTATATTATCAACAGGGTAATAAACCAGGTAAATTGTTGGCAAGGGCCTTAAAAAATAGAGTTAAAACATCACCAATTGTTAAGATTAAGACAGAATCTGGAGAAGTGAGATATGACCCTAAAGGGATCTTGAATGAGTTCCAGGCATTCTATACGAAACTATATAACATACCTAACTATAAAGCTAATAATAACCCAGAAGAGTATCAGAAAAATATACATCAATATATAAAGGAAACTGCAATCCCGGCCTTATCATCTATAGAGGCAGGACAGTTAGAGCGAGAATTTTCTATAGAAGAAATACAAAGGGTAATAGACTCACTAATACCCGGGAAAAGCCCAGGCCCGGATGGTTTTACCCCACGGTTTTATAAAATATTTAAAGCGGAGCTTATGCCTATAATTAAACGGACCTTTAATGCGGTATCCACAACAACACCTTTTGGATCACAAAGTATGCAGGCTTATATTACTCTTGTACCAAAAGTGGATAGGGATCATACCTTATGCGGGAATTATAGACCAATATCTTTAACGAATCTGGATCTTAGATTATATTCCAAAGTTATTGCTAATAGACTCACCTCTATAATACCGGACTATATACACCTGGACCAGGTGGGATTTGTAAAAGGAAGAGAGGCTAGAGACAATACCTTGAAAACTCTTACCTTAATGGAATATGCACAGAAGGGCTCCATCCCATCCTGCCTGCTTGCAATAGATGCCGAAAAAGCGTTTGACAGGGTGGGATGGAGCTTCCTTAATGAGACACTCATACAATGGGGACTAGGATCCGTAATGATAGATAAAATAATGGCCTTATACCAACACCCAACTGCTAAGATCCGGGCGAATGGCGGTTTGTCAGGGGAAGTATATATAGCGAATGGAACTAGACAAGGTTGTCCTTTATCCCCGATATTATATATACTCGTCATGGAGCATTTGTTAAATGCGATTCGGGCAAACAAAGATATACAAGGTGTAAAGGTAGGGGACATGGAATATAAGATGTCTGTTTATGCAGATGATATCTTGCTATATGTTGCAAACCCTCTAATAACTCTACCAAATTTGATAGCTGAACTTAATCGATTCGGTACCCTGAGTAATTTCAAAGTGAATTTTAATAAATCTGAGGCTCTGAACATTAATATGTCAAGAACCATGGTAGAACTGCTTAAAAAAGATTTTTCCTTCAGATGGCAGGAAAACGCTATTAATAATCTTGGTACCTACATCCCTACGGATTTGAAGAAATTGGAGGAATATAATTATGTCCCGATGGTGCAAAAAATAACGAAAACACTCCACCAATATGAAAAAGGTACTTTCTCATGGATGGGTAGAATAAATATTATAAAAATGGACATACTTCCCAAAATATTATATATCTTACAAACGATCCCTATATTCCCTGCAACGGGTACTTTGAAAAAGCTGTCCAGAGTGATCGGACAATTCGTCTGGGCGGGCAAGACGCCTAGAATTAGTAGAAAGGTGCTAAATAAGACCAAAAAGAATGGGGGCCTCGCCCTCCCGGACATAGTAGTATACCTTAAAGCAATAATGGTTACTAGAATTGTGGACTGGTTTCAAAGTAGGAATAATAAACAGTGGGTGAGAGTAGAGGAAGAGATTACAGGTTTAACACTGAAATCTCTGCCCTGGATTAAAAGAGAACTAAGACCGTCAGGTAGCTATACTCCTTTTTTAGTGGTTTCAACAATGAAAGCTTGGGACACTGTGATTAAAATGAGACTCGGCTCTACTTTTAGAGGGCCTATGACCCCATTATTTGATAACCCAGAATTTCCACTGGCACTAGGAGCAAAGACATTCCTTAAATGGAAAAGACAGGAAGACACGAGGATAATAGAAACGCTGACGGGGAATAATGTGCTCCCGTTAGAGACGATGGGGGAAGATCATAAAAAAGATTGGATGCAACACGGCCTACTCCAAAGATATGCTACATCCCTGATAAAAGAAGCAGAAATAGACAGGCCGTTAACGGCCTTAGAAAAAATTTTTACTCAAGCGGATAGACCGTCACATGTGCTATCAAAGGTATATAAAATCTTGAGTGAGGAAGGCCAAAATCAGGCGTTACCATATATTAAGAAATGGGAGGAGGAATTGGGGCTGGAGATCCCTAGGAAAAAATGGGAAAAAGCTATTACAGTAACACATAAACTCTCAGTGTCTATTAAACATCAGGAAAGAAACTATAAACTCTTAGCTAGATGGTATAAGTGCCCGGTGGATCTACATAGGATAAATCCAATAAATAAAGAAGATTGCTGGAGATGTCAGGAAGCACCAGGCACAATGTCCCATATATGGTATTACTGCTCTAAAATCCTACCATTCTGGCAAAAAATTTTTGAGATCTACAGGGCTATGACAGAGTTTGAATTATAGCCAGATATAGAAATGACTGTATTATCTATGATACCCGGATCTGTGAAAAATATAAAGAAAAGCCCATTAAAATATTTTTTAACTGCAGCTCGTACGTGTATAGCGAGGAAATGGAAAAGCGTAAATGCGCCTTCCTTGATGGAATGGGAGGCTGAGCTGACGGAGATGCGTACCATGGAGGAGAGAAAAATGGTAGAGGAGGGATCGAGTAAGCAGATAAAACAGACACTAGCCACTTGGGCCAGATGGATAGAGTATAGTGCCTCCTCACAACTACTGTGTGAGGGATAAAAGCCTAGAGAACCCTGGTGATATTGGATCCTGAGGGATGAGGAACGGGAGATTATTCCCCCCCCCCTTTTTTTTTTTTTTTTTTTTTTATGGATGTGTTGTCAGGTTGTGTTATATGGGTTGGGAGTTAAATTGGTTCATGTACATGGCTAATGCTAGATAGATAGATAGAAGGGTAGTAGATGTGATATAATGCCATTTTTAAGATATGCTGCCTACCTGGATGGGCATGTGTTTTGTGTGTTTTTGTTAAAAATTGTAAACTGTTTGGATAAATAAAGATATATAAACAAAAAAACAAAAAAAAATCAATAAGGGCAAAATTATTCGTGCTCACCTGGACACCTGGTTGGGTGGTGAAAGGGGAGATGTTTGCTGCTCCGGAATTAGAGAGAAGCCACAGAGGGTTTTGAAGGGCATAAGGAAGGCTGGCATGGGTCCTAACCCTATGGGGCTGAGATGACACCCCACAAGTGCTTGGTCTTTGTTGCAGTGGTACTCCATTTCTCGTGGATGGCACTGAGATTCTGGTTGATGCCACTGCTCTACTTGTAGTAGCCTGCTGCTCCTCTCCAGAATGCCTTTGTTTCATGGGCACATTTTCCTCTTCCTCCGATTCTGTAGCAGACCCACTGCTTAAAACGGGTTCATAGGCCAAATCAGAATCGGGCACAGACTTGGAGAGCTCCCCGCTGCTCTCATCGCTCAGGCTAAGAAGCTTTTATGCATTTTTGGGGGAATTTTTTATTTTTTTGCCATACTGGTGTAATGGAAATTTGTAAGTTCTGTATATAATTGTATTGTATTTTGTATGTATTGCACTCTGCCCTCACTGTGCACACGGCACTAATAATGTTTTACATTCTTTCGAGTCCTGATTAGAATTAGCCTTCCTATGTAACGCCCCTTGTTACCATAAATGTACAATTGGAATATTAATGTGATACCTACGTAATCATGTGCATAAAAACCTTCAATTGCGTCATAATAAGGCAGAACAGTAATTTGGAAAGATGCTGAGCGTATCTTTTGTGTCTGTTCCCTACTGCAGTAGTTATTATTAATTTGGAACCACTAATCAATATGAGGATAGGGGTTGCCTATCATCAATTTAACCGAGTTAGCATGGCGAGCTTTGCCTTAGGAGGGGATTCCAGGTGACCCTGAGTATCCGAAACGAGGAGCTTGAGACGATCCGGGAATTTCTGATAATCAGCCGGCTGAGGTAAGCCTTTTACTTACATTTGAGTTATCAGACTTCCTTGATCGGTAAGGCATTTTCGGGACAAAGGGTACCTATTTTACTCCCCTTAATCGAACTGTATTGATTGGTGGTTATATGTTGTCAGAGAGGGAAGATGGGATGAGCACTGTGGCTCCCCATCTGATCATAGAAGCTAGATATAAAAGTTATCTGAACAAAATAAGGAAAGCAGAATTTAGGCAGGGAAATATTAATGAGAGTTAAAAGAAAGTGAGAGAATGATATGCATGTGTTGTGTACAAATGGGAAAATGTAAACGATTTTAGAGAGATATTGGTGTGTGTGCGAATGCTGGGACCTTTAGTTCTATTGCTTGTGTGTGTCATGTACGCAGATGTGACCCCCTCCTTTGTGCTCTCCTGAAAGAAATGTGGCTAGGATGAGAGGTCAGTGATAAGCTGGAAGGACACCATGCCAATTCCAGTTTTTTAGACAAAACATGTGCCGGGTTAACGAATCTAATGGTAAACAATGTGATCACAATTATTTTGAATCTGTTTTCCAAACATGGTAAAATGAAGGTTACATTTAACCGTGTATTACACAAATTGAATATCCTTTGATAGTGGAAACAGTGCATTTAAAAAAGGGAAATTAAGTAAAATTAAGTAATAATGAGTATTAATTTCTAATATGAGTTTAACAATTATATAGATATAATGAAACTGGTTTAGACAACCTTTGGTTGGAAATGAAATCCAGGTTATTGGGGAAATTTGTAAAAATGGGATTAGTTTAGATTAAGATAACAATTTTGTAATTTTACATTTATACAATAAGCCCTTATTGAGAGAAAAAAAGATTAAGATGAGGTTGTTATTTTGAATAAAGCTGCCATAATATTTAACAAAGCCAAGATGGATGGGATACATAAGAAGTTTTTCTACAAAAATGATATTGTAAGGTTTTTGATGATAACTTGATGTGTGGTCCATGATGTAAGAGTAATAATAAATAAAATTTAAATATAACAGACCCATCACATCAAGTCCACACACCCTGTTAGGATAGATGCCACCTGCAGCCAGTTGTTTTATAGTTTTTGATGCTTTCTGGTCCATCATACAGATTGGTCCTTTTGTTTTTATTTATTTTTATTTTTGAAATCCAAAGCAGAATATGTGGATTGTGAAATGATGTGCCCCTTTTCCTTGTAAGTACAGTGGTATAAGCAGAAGAATAGTTTGGATTTATGGACATCTCTCCATGACCGCAGGGTATTGTTATCATTTATTATAATATTGCCAGGAAAAAGTTGTCTTTTGAAACATGAAACTGGAGTTCTTACACAAATAGCATGATAGAAAACAAGCCATTGTAATATATTTATGCAAGCTGGACCTAGTAATGAAGGGTTCATCCCGATATATCAGAGCTGTAGCTTTTATGCAAAGGTGCTATTAGACAAAGTTAGATATTGTTTTGGTCAATGGTCTGACATTCTGCGCAGCAAATATACAGATAACTAAATGTTTGTCTAATGAAAGGTTTAAAATATGAGTTTGTTTACGTACAAATCTAACAATGAAAAATGCGTACATTTGAATCCAGCCACCTTATTGCCTCTATTGGAGGAGGCTGGAGACAAAGGAAGACATGTGTGTTAAATTGATGGTGTAGGAATCAGCTGCTGTGAGCCCAGTGCAGGACACACTCCCTGAAGACCCAGATATTTAATTTTTTTAGATTTGAGTATGCAGTTTATCACCCAGAAGGATACTCTGTATTCAAAGTCATTGGATCCTTTTTCCCCAGCTCAAGAAGCAGAGCTCCATGTTTTAGCAAAGCCTGAGAGCTATAAAAAGAATGTATATTTATATAGATAGTCGAGATATAGATTGCTTTTGGTTCCATTTGAAGGGCCAGAAGTTTGTTTTTACTTCGGCAGGTAAACCAACCAAGCATGCCAAGTTAATTTGATCGGCTGTTTTCAGCCTTCCAGCTTCTTGCTGAGGTAGCCATATTAACTTTCACACATGGAAGCAGACCAGGTGACTAAGGATGCTGCATTTACAGCCCCGGACACTTGATGGGTCTGTGCAACTCACAGATTCCACCCTAGTTCTGGCCCAGTATAGCTGGGATTAATAATTCAACTTTAAGGACCCCAGAACGAGAAGAACAAGTGGTCCACAGGGGGCAACTTCTTATGAAACAGGACTTTGGAAAAGGTGATCATTTATGTCTGCCAGCCACTCTTTTCCCTCCAGCTTGACACATGGACCGTGTCATCAGTCACAAGCAGTTATGGCTGCCTTAGTAAATGAGCATGGGATAGAGCCAGGGTTCTCCACAGTTGTTTTTATAACATACCACTTCTTGTTTTACCTGTTACCAAAGGTGTTACCAAAAGCTGAACATCCCTTCCAGAGATTACAAAAAAGATATATCCAGATGCCCAAGTTAGGATCTCACAAGTATGCATTTTGTCTGTATGGACATGTTTCTTGGATGTCCAGTGGCAAATGCTACTGCAAAGGCCACAGTAAAAAGTGTTATCAGAAGTAGTTTGTAAGTACATAGTGCAGAAAGTACAGAGAGTAACAGAGGAAATAATTTTTATAGGAGAGTCCTTACTAGAAGTTTTGAGGTTTTATTTTTACACCCCCTACTGTCTACAATATAACGGACAAAGTAAAGTAAGAAACTAGAAAACTTTTGCCTGAATGTTTTCTTAAATTTTATCAGGCCTCTAAGGGGGATATTGGACTCTCTCCCTATGAGATTTGGTTTGGGAGTGTGTTACTCACTTGCTTATATTTTGTCTCAGCAGCTGAAGTCCTCCATTCGGATCTCACGGAGAATGCTGATGATCTTTTAAGGTTTTTTACAAACTCATTTATGTGTTTTCTCCCTAATTCCAGATCCTAAAAGTTTGGAAGGATCTAAAACTAAAGCCAGGTGACTTTTGGATTGTTAAGAGACATTTATATATAAGGAAATGTTTGGAGACTCAATACAGCATCTATTTCATGTACAGTTTTTGCAAAACTTGAAGGAAAAGTCACCTGGATCCACACCAGACACTGCAAAAATGACTAAATTAAAGAAATCTCTGTGTTTGATTTGTTTCCCTCTTGTGATCACAGTCTAGGGTACTTTTTGATTCAATTACTTTAATTGTAAGGGATATATATATATTTGAAAAATAGTTTAGCCATGTTGAAGTCATATTTGTCTTTTGTATGTCTTCCATTATATGTAGAATTGTCTGTGTTTACATATGCTGATAAGTCAGCATGTCCACAATTCAGCTAGAAGGCCATTCTGGCCACAGGAGTGTACAGCCAGTACTCTGTAAATATGTCTTATCAATCATTTGTTTTTCACAATGAAAAGTCATTTTGTAATGAAAAAGTTGCTCAGCTATTATTTTCTCCACAGTGGAGTTTTTTGCCTCTTTGGCCAGGACTACCTCCACCTAAGCGTGTGGAGGTTCCAGGTTAAAGGTGATAGCAGGTATGGTTAGTGATCAAAATATTGATCAAAAGAGGGGAGACTGTAATGGAAATTTGTAAGTTCTGTATATAATTGTATTGTATTTTGTATGTATTGCACTCTGCCCTCACTGTGCACACGGCACTAATAATGTTTTACATTCTTTCGAGTCCTGATTAGAATTAGCCTTCCTATGTAACGCCCCTTGTTACCATAAATGTACAATTGTAATATTAATGTGATACCTACGTAATCATGTGCATAAAAACCTTCAATTGCGTCATAATAAGGCAGAACAGTAATTTGGAAAGATGCTGAGCGTATCTTTTGTGTCTGTTCCCTACTGCAGTAGTTATTATTAATTTGGAACCACTAATCAATATGAGGATAGGGGTTGCCTATCATCAATTTAACCGAGTCACTGGTGACTGTGGGCTGTGTTGTGATAGGACACTAGGACAGATGTGGCTGCACTGATGGGTGCTGATGAGGCTGGTCTAATGAGGCTGCACTGCTGGGTGCTGAACAGGCTGCACTGATGGGTGCTGATGAGGGTGCACTGATGGGTGCTGATGGGGGTGCACTTATGTGCACTGGTGAGGTTGCACTGATATGCACTAATGCACTGTGGCTGCACTGATGAGGTGGCACTCACGAGTGCTGATGAAGATCCACTAATAGCGGGGCACTGATGAGCACTGATGGGCACTAATGGCACTGTAGGGCACAGATGAGCACTGTAGTTGAACTAATGTAGCACTGATGGGCACTGTAGTACCACAGGTGGCACTGTAGGGCACAGATGAGTGCTGTAGTGGCACAGGTGTGGCACTGTAGTGGCACAGGTGTGGCACTAATGGGCACTGTAGTGGCACTGATGAGCACTGATAGGCACAGGTGGCACTGATGGCACAGATGAGCACTGTAGTGGCACTGATGTTGCACTCACTGTAGAGGCACTGATGTGGCACTGATGGCACAGTAGGGCAAAGAAGAGCACTGTTGTGGTGCTGTAGAGCACTGCTGGGCACAGGAAAAATGTAAAAAACTTGCAGTTGGGCACTCGATCTCTCTCTTCTCAAAACAAGCTGTATCGGTTTGAAGAGAGGAGAGAGCTGAACCGCTGAATGACCCCGGCTTGTTTACAATCTGATTGCTCCATCATTGGATGGAGCGATCACAGGGTAAAGGGCTGCTACTATTGGCCCTTCACCACGATCTGTGACACTCCGGGACCCCTGAACCCAGTTAGCATGGCTGGTCCCGTGTGCGTGCCCCAGGGGGCGCGATTCTGGGAGGACGTCATATGATGCCCGCCCAGACTTATACGACTGCGCTGTAGCTGTCATTTGGCTATGGCCCAGTCGGAAACTGGTTAAATATGGTTTTGTGTTGTATTAAAGGTTAAGGTTTATTTCATAATTAAAATTGATTTAAACCCAGTAATGGAGTTATGGCCTAAAGTTTTCCCACAACTTTTGTTTCGTGTTTACTTTATTATTTAGGTATGTTGTCATAGTATGATGGGTGGTCATGAGGTGTACAATCAAATGAGGCTTGGATCTCTGAAGCAGAGATAATGAGGAGAAGGCTTGAGCCCTGGTTCACATTGCAGTGATTTGGCATGTGATTTGACTGTCAAATGGCATACCAAATCGGCCGCTATTGCCGGCAATGGCACCGTCCGAATTGGTGCGATGCTGACATTATGGCGCCGCATCAATTCCCAAAAGTAGTTTTCTTCGGGTTGTGATTTCAATAGACATCTGTGCAGAAACCCGTACAGATGTCTCCGAAATCGCCCCCGAAATCGTGACTGACATGCGGGTATGAAATTGTGCGAGTTCAGCTGAACTTGCACGATTTCATTCCCGCTATCAATGTGAACCTAGGCTTAAAGTGGAAGTCCATGCAAAATCTATAGACACCAGGAATCTAACACCCCTAACCTCTCTATCCCTGTAAAGAAAAGATGAGTATTTTTTTTTTGCCAGCCGATCTGAGCAAACCCGCACCGACCTGATCTCCAGCGCCGGAAGCTCTGCAAAGGACACAGGTGACAACGGCTGTGAAATGAATGGGAAATGACGTCAACCATAGTTACTATGGTGCTTTTGTAAACGTATAAAAACTAAGCAATGGGACTTTTGGGGGCACAACGGTATTAAACTACAAAAAGGTAAATAGGGTTTTTTGAGATTTTATTATTAACGTTGTAATGTTTGGGGTATTTAGCTCAAGCGATAAATGCGTTTTTAGTGCAGTGAGTCCACCTCAGACAGGCATTATAGTTAAGGGCCTGGTAGCCCACGTTTATTAAGCCGAAAAACAAAAGCAAAAAGGTCCATTCAGGATTCCCACGCAGGGGTTTAACTTCATTAAGCACTCCAAAAATAAGGAAAACATACCAAGCCACCTGGCTCTCTTGTCAGCAGTTCCTCTGCTTGCTCTCAACAGATTTGCCAATTCTTTACAGCCCCCTGGACTCACTGGCTTCCTCAGTCTCCCCGACTCTCAAGGCTGGCCAGCCTTTCCCAGTCCCTGGGCAAAGAATCCCCTTTACATAGGCTGCAGACTCCCACAGGGCAGACCACTCTCCAGACACAGGTCTGTCTTCACACAGCAGTAGCAACAAGCTGCACACACTCCACCTTCCTCCACCCTCTGCTCTCACTAGCCCCTCGTTATATGGGCAGTGTGCACCTGGGCACACAACCTGCTGGCTCTCCATAAGACATGGACACAGGGTTAGAGATCCCATCCCTTTTCCCAGTGACAGGGACTATTACATATCCCCCCCCTTTGTTTCGATCCGGAGGGAGGAACACCAGCACCCGTCATGGTTGGGACACCTCTGTGCTGGCTGTCAGCCACGTAGGCCCAACCTTTTTCCGGGTGCGCTTCCAGGTACGTCCCACCCTGGATCTTAACAGGGTCCTACATTTCCCTATACTCCCCCCTTGTTTCGCACCGGAGGGAGGAACACATAAACCAGTCACTAAGAATGGGACACCTCTGTGCCAGCCATTCGCTGCGTAGGCCCATTTCTTTTTCCGGGTATGTTTCCACCAGCACTTCACCTTGAACCATGGGCTCCCACTAATCTCTCTATCCCTTCCACCTTCTGGCCACGGGATCCTCCTTTTCCCTCCCACAGACCTACTCTCCTGGGACTGTTGGGGACCCATTTCCATGAAA
The DNA here is from genome assembly GCF_042186555.1 of Aquarana catesbeiana. Classification (NCBI taxonomy): domain Eukaryota; kingdom Metazoa; phylum Chordata; class Amphibia; order Anura; family Ranidae; genus Aquarana; species Aquarana catesbeiana. Next base: position 217,027,367 of record NC_133328.1, on the reverse strand, counting down.
TCTGTCAGGGACTGACCCCTCTCACTACCTGACGCAACACTAACCAACAACATCTGTTTATCAGGTTCACTAACCCCTGTGTGGTTACCCTTGGCAACCAAATCATCTGAGATCAACACCACATACTTCTGTTTAACCTCGATAGCAATGTTCCACAAGGGGTTATTTAATTCAATATTATCATCATCATCATCAAGACCTCTTGTCACCTGGTTTGCTAGGACAGGGTCTAGGGAGGGACCATCTACAGGCAAGCAGTTACTCCCTATGGGACATTCCCGCAGTTTCACATCGCTCCCGGTTGTCCAACACTCCAATAGCGACTGTCCTACCAACACACATTTTGCGCCACATTTTTCCACACCAATCTCTTTAACCATTTCTGTGTCCATTGGTACCTCAACCAATACCTCTGAGTTGTCCGACAGTGCTCTACAGTGCTTCTCATACACTTTTTCATTACAGTTACCAACACTGCCATTTCCTGTCAAAGTGTCTCCGGGTACCTCAAACTGCACCTCCCTGCGAGTGATGGATTGAATTCCCACTACTGCTGCGTCTTTTCCGGGCCCTTCCCTTTCACGAGGTCTAGCGGGTGAGACAGCACACGCGCCATGTACCAACCACTGCTCAGCTGCACCTCGGATTGCACCAGCAGGAATGCACCTCATCACACCAGCATACGGAGAGACTTCTACTATGTCTATCATTTCTGATTCCTTTAGCAGTTCCCCTGAACGCCTTCCGCACATAACTGTCGCTGGAAGCATTCTCGCAGAGAACTGCGAGACCACTTTCTGCAAAAGTAACCAACATTGCAGTAACCAATTTTTATCAACATTGCTTAACATCGCCTGTACCACGTGTCTCCACTGATTGGTACTACGCAGTACCAGGTCGTCCATCTGCGGTGGATACATGCAGGTATACAGCGGAAAGATTTTCACCAATTCCAACAACATCTCAGTTATTTCTAGACATGCCACATCTAAACACAGAACTCTAGGGACGTTTCCCTTACTAACGACGTGGAGGGGCTCATTTGCTAAGGCTTGAGAGGCTGAGACACTCAAAGAGACCTCCACCTCAGAGGCCACTGACAAAACTTGCGGCTCCCAATGAGCACCGCTAAATGCATGTGTCACACTCATTGTCTCATTTTCAGCAACACTGAGCCCTTCCAAGTCCCTATCCATTATCCCATCATCTTGGCACTCAACATGACTCATCTCTTTTGCTGTGGACAAAACTTCTGCTATATATGCGCCCTTTTCCGATCCTTCCGCCTGGAGGGGGTTAAGTTCTGCAACAGCCAACGCACCTGTGTCTACTGGCTTTGCAGCCTCTCCATTTGTCACAGCAGCAATAGTGTCCAGCTTACTATTACCTTCAGAAATTTCTTTCCACCACGCTATCACCTTAATGGCGAGACTATCCCAGTCTATCCTGTCTGTGCTCCAGTCATCAGCACTCTGTAGTACTGCTCCCTCTGCCCATGGAGACACAGGTGGACAGAGTGGTTTAGCAGCAGACAATCTGCACCAGTCACTGTCAACCACATCAGATTGTGATAATACATACTCCCTCATTTGAGCTATTTTCCCATTGTTTTCCACCTGAGCAGTATCAGAGCTGTCCTGGAGCCCCGCCGGCTCCAACACTGGGAGTCCTCCTGCGATTTCCTGGGACAACTCTGCTGCACTACCTGTGGTTACCATGGGAGACACCAAACCATCAACATTGTCAGTAATACACTTTTCAACATCATCATTACTTTTGAATACATCACAATAAGTACATGTATCATCAGCCATAGACATAGCAGTGTTATAAGCTTTAACAGGCTGTTTTTGGTCAGAACACACAGCACCCCGTGTAACGCTCAACACACCACCCTTCCTCTCCAAAGGCATTCTTTTTCCCACTAGGGTGGCTCCACAGTTGTCCTGGGAAACCATGTGCCTCACCACTGCGGGCTCCTGGGAGGTTTCCCTGGGCATCTCTGTAGCACCTGTCACTAGGGAACCTGGCACACAAACTGTATTGGTCACCCCTAGGTTACCACTTCCAGCACTCTGGTGGATTACACCAGGTACATACAGAGTCCAGTCTTTTTGAGTTCTTAACCTTGCTGCAGGTTGAGCTTCAACCTGTGTCTCCCCACTACTCGGGGTAGCAAACTGCAGCAAGTCCATTTTTACCACTTCTGCTGATCTCCCAGCCGGATATACTCCCACTTCACTGGGATCAGTCCCGCAAACTGCAACAGTCTTACCATAATCTGTAGCAGGTAACTCTGGCTTCATTTGAGTACGTTGTCTATCCTTTATCGCACTTTTACTGACTAACTCTCCCTGGTGGCCATGGGATGAAACTGCAGCAGCCACTTCTGACTCCTTAGCACCCCCTGCAGGCACAACAGGTACTTCCTCACTGTTGCCAGAGGTGACTGAAAATAGGTTTGCACAAAAATCTGGGCTTGCAGACAAAGACTTCTGCCCAGTAACCACATCTCCAGGCATGTTCCATAACCTGGGACAAGAAAAAATTTCATGCCCCAGTTGACCACATTCCAGGCATGGTACATTTTTACACATATCTTTAATGGGATGCCGCTCCACATCTCCACTGTATCTCCTCCTTCCGGTTAACACCCGATCCCTTGTTGCTAAGGGAGATGGCACTCTTCCAGCTGTACTTTGCTGACTCTCCCAAAAGCAGCGACTTTGCGCTCCTTGAAGCATTGTTGCTTTAAACATGCCACGATCCTCTGTCGGCAATACGTTTCTCGCGTAGTCCACAGACTTGACATCACTGCCATTGCTACGGGCAACCACATACTTGTCAAACTTCTGATAAGCCTTTTGGACACTCCTGGGACTTAAATCAGGCTTTCTAAACATTGTTGCAGACCTCTGTCTGGCCGTGTCGCCTTGTATTGGAGACTGAGACAAAGGGCACTTGGAGATAACATGCCCCCACTCTCTGCACCGAAAACAGCGCTCTTGCTTCAGAGCCTTGACAGGGCTTCCCAAATTGCATCCTCTTGTAAGCTTGGGACTTTGCACCTTAATAGCTGGCCTGCTTGCACCAGCGTTGCCAGGGGCAACAGCATGCACTTCCCCTTTAAGTGTAGCAAAAAACAGTCTGCAATATTCTCCGGCAGGCTCAAACTCTTGCTTCATCTCTGCAGTCACTCCACCACACTTTTGCGCTTTCCAGCAAAAAATGAAGCACTGTTACTTTAAAGCAAGTTGCTTTTCACTTCATGCAAGCTTTCCTCACCTGCACAGTGCACACACAGATTGTGCTGTCTCATGCACACAAACACAGTTCATCAATTTAACTTCTGCGCAATGCAGTTTGCCTGGCTGCCACACACCGCTAGCAGCAATTCCTGAAATGACTCACTACTGGCGCAGAGACCCGGACTTCACCGTCTGTTGCCCGCATTCGAACACCACTTGTAATGTTTGGGGTATTTAGCTCAAGCGATAAATGCGTTTTTAGTGCAGTGAGTCCACCTCAGACAGGCATTATAGTTAAGGGCCTGGTAGCCCACGTTTATTAAGCCGAAAAACAAAAGCAAAAAGGTCCATTCAGGATTCCCACGCAGGGGTTTAACTTCATTAAGCACTCCAAAAATAAGGAAAACATACCAAGCCACCTGGCTCTCTTGTCAGCAGTTCCTCTGCTTGCTCTCAACAGATTTGCCAATTCTTTACAGCCCCCTGGACTCACTGGCTTCCTCAGTCTCCCCGACTCTCAAGGCTGGCCAGCCTTTCCCAGTCCCTGGGCAAAGAATCCCCTTTACATAGGCTGCAGACTCCCACAGGGCAGACCACTCTCCAGACACAGGTCTGTCTTCACACAGCAGTAGCAACAAGCTGCACACACTCCACCTTCCTCCACCCTCTGCTCTCACTAGCCCCTCGTTATATGGGCAGTGTGCACCTGGGCACACAACCTGCTGGCTCTCCATAAGACATGGACACAGGGTTAGAGATCCCATCCCTTTTCCCAGTGACAGGGACTATTACAACGTACAAAAACACAGAAAACAAACATAGAGATTTAAAAACAGGTCTGACTAGGCATGAAACCTAATTAAATACACCATATTGGATCCTGTCCTGCAAACTCTTATAAAATCCCTTGTGGCTATAGGTAGACAGTTCAAACACTCATTCCAAACGGAAAGAAAGTAAACTTCCCCAAACATAGGGTGATGGAAGAATATGGAGTTGGGATTGAAAGAATGCTGCAGGTCTGGTATTCCAAGGTAAGATGCTCTCTAATTGCTCTACATGTTTCACGTTGACAAAGAACGCTTCTTCAGGAGCTAGAGGTTCTATTAAAAATGCACAGAAAAAGAGAAGACAAAAATATATATCACAATAACAATAATTATACACTGTTGTCAAAACGTGGACTTCAAAGAAAGGAGTATACATATAAAAATCTATTTTAGAAATTCCACCCTCCCGTGGTGATCTAAGGGAGAGACCCTATAAAAGATTATGGTCTCAAAAGGAAGGACAGCACAACCTGGTGGTCTAGGGCAGCCAATACAAGGGGCATGAGAGAAGTTATTGACATGGATTAAAATAAGTAGTGATGGGTGAGCTCCAGATAAAAACTAAAAAGTTATACTGTCATATACGATCATCAAATATTCAGACCATATTGCAGGTATGGAAGGAACAAAAAACGGGGAAGGGGGGGAGGAAGAGAGAAGGAAGGGGGAAGGGGTGGAGGGGGGGGAAGGGGGGGGAGATGGGAAGGGGGGGAACAGGGAAGGGGAAGTAACTATATATAAAAAAAGTCGAATCAAATTGGGGTCTATATATTAACATACAAGAAATGTTTGTACCAAAAGAAAAACGCTTACCAATTAGGTATAGTGAATATGGATGCTCTCAGTAACACGAGTGATCAGTAGATCGCCAAAGCGATCGGAAGTAATAGTATCTGAGTTGGATCGGAAAAGCAGCGGTCAGAGCCAGGAGCCTCCCAGGTGCATATAACATCGAATAGTCATGGGTAGAAGGAATAGCTTTTGTGAGCTATAATTCTGCTGTGTGAGAGGAACATAGTAAAAAATCACAGTTTGCAGAAATGACGGTCACCATAAATTGCAAGACCAGTCATTGTTTGCATGTAAAAAGTAGTCCTTGCAGGGGAAACAACAAGTTAAACTTACCCAGAGACAGATGGAAAAAAGGTTTGGGAGTGCGCTGCTCAATTAGGCTAGTGCCTTGTCCATGCTCCCAAAACGGACAACAACATGTCCCTATATAGGCAGCCCTGACCGGAAGCAGCCGGCCTCGTAGAGCATGGCGTCCCCCGGCCCCATTGCATCACCTCCATGCAAAACGACGCAGACGCGGCAGGGGTAACTCCGCGCATGCGCTGAACCATGGCACAGAGGGACGAGGTCCGGCCAATGCGCAGACAGCAGGGGCGGAGTCTAGGGGAATCCGAACAGGTCCCCCATGCCCCCGTCGATCGACGCACGCACGTGCGACGCACGGTTGGAGGATCGAACCGGATGTGCGGCGCTATGCAACGGAACTCACCAAGGGCGAAGGCCAAACAATTCCAAGGGAAACCAACACTAAGGGATCAATACTAAAGTCACCACAGGGGGAGGAAAGAAAAAAAGGGGAAAAAAAGGTATACAATTTGTATGCACAATAATATATATATGATTATAAATCTAACTGGAATCCAACACTGTATATAACCATTCAAAGTATCAATTTACAGTTCAAAGGGAAGGGGCTTAAAAATATGTTGGTCTGGGGTAAAGATCAAAGTAAACTAAATTATGCTATTGAATCCAAGTGGAGAATTTGTTTCGCGTATAATGAAACACAATGGGGGGATTTTCAGAGATGACTGTAAGATCAAAGAAAGGGTTTATATGAATGGGATTCGTTCAGGCCAGGTGCCCTGGTGGCATTAAGGCGCTCGATCCACAGGGTCTCTTTTTGTAATATGAACTTGTCCCATTCACTATGGTGCTTTTGTTGTCTTCCGTCTCCTCTGCACTCGCCTATACAGAGAAGCTGCGGCTGAATGCTCAGCGTGAGATCCAGTCGGAGCAGGTCAGATCGACTTCCAAGAAGGTATATATACTTGTTTTTTCTTTACAGGGATAGAGAGGTTAGTGTTAGATCCCTGGATGTCTATAGATGCAGGGATTTTAGATTTTGCATGGACTTCCACTTTAAACACAGAAAAAGAAATCATGAGAAAGAGGTTTGGAACACAGAAACAGAGATTATGAAAAGAAGGCTTGGAAGACGGAAATAGAGATAATGAGAAGGAGGCTTGGAACACAGAACCAGAAATAATGAGAAGGAGGCTTGGAATGCAGAAGCAGAGATAATGAGAAAGAGGCTTGGAACACAGAAGCAGAAATAATGAGAAGGAGGCTTGGAATGCAGAAGCAGAGATAATGAGAAAGAGGCTTGGAACACAGAAGCAGAAATAATGAGAAGGAGGCTTGGAATGCAGAAGCAGAGATAATGTGAAGGAGGCTTGGAACTCAGAAGCAAAGATAATGAGAAGGAGGTTTGGAACTCAGAAGCAGAGATAATGAGAAGGAGGTTTGGAACTCAGAAGCAGAGATAATGAGAAGGAGGTTTGGAATGCAGCAGCAGGAAGGAGTGAATTGCAAACATCACGGAGTATCCTGTCAGTCAGTGACTGTGAGACGTAGACTTGATGATTAAGGTACTGTTCCAAAGATCTACTATAAATGAAATTGACGGAAGAAACTGACAACTACTGAAGTGAAATGTCATCTAGATGAGGGGTCAAGAGCCATATGCTATAAGCAAGTAAACTATTTTTTATGTGTGGGGTTAGATTGTAAACTAAAGAGCATTAGTAAGCGTTGTATTTTACAAACCACTAAAGATGTAACTTTTATTGACACATTGGAAAACTGTGTGCAGAGTTTAGGGAACTCCTAGCACCAACAGATTGTAATTTACTGAGAAGTAAATTGGCTATTTTTTAAATGCAATCAGGCACTTCACCCGTAGCCAAATATGTTGCTGGGTTAAGGGATACTCCAGTAATTTTCATGCATTCCACTTGCCACATATGAGCAGAAAATTATTGCCCAAAGCAAGCTTACACAGAGACGCTCATATTATTGTGACAAAGTGCAGGTTGAAAAGTACTACAAGTCACAGAATACATTGCAGCAGTGCATACGCAGTTAGTGGAAGTTAGGTCAGCTGGTATACTTATTTCCAGTTTGTTGGAGATGGAGATGAGCTTAACCACCTCCAGTCTGGGCGAATTCTGATAAATCTCACATATATGTAAAAATCAGCATTTTTTTTCTTTTTTTTGCTAGAAAATTACTTAGAACCCCCAAACATTATATATTTAAGCAGAGGCACTGGCAAATAAAATGGTTGTCGTTGTAACTGTTATGTCGCACAATATTTGCACGGAGGTTTATCAAACGCAAGTTTTCAGGAAAAAATACACTTTAGTCCCGGTTCACATTGATGCGATTTGACATGTCAATGGCACTGTCCTATTTGGTGCGATGCCGCACCGATTTTCAAAAGTAGTTTCTGTACTACTTTTGGTGATTTCTGGATGCGATTTCCATTTACATCTGTGCAGAAACCCGCATAGATGTCTCTAAAATCGTCCCTGAAATTGGGACTGACATGCAGGAATGAAATCACGTGAGTTCAGCTGAATTCACATGATTTCATTCCCTCACTTAGTGTGAACCTAGGCTAAAGTGGAACTTTAGTCAGAAATTTAAGTTCTGCAATGTGTGGCGCTATCACCGTTTACATATGCATGTGGGACCTACCTGCACATTCCCATTTGCGCAAGAACACAGGGCGCTTTACATTTTTTACACTTTTTTTTTTTTTTTTTTCCTTAATTTATTTTTTTTAAATCAACTTTTTTGCTATCACAAGAGATGAACGACATCTCTTATGATAGGTGACAGGTTGTCTTTAAGGAGAGATCTGGGGTCTGTTAGACTTCAGATCTCTCCTCTGGCCTCCAAGGCATTTGGTCACACCAAGATCGGTTAGATCAGATGCTATACAAGTCGATAACTGTTGACAAACAAACCAATATCCTTGTCACTTCTGGTTTCTTACATTACAGAGGGGAGGTGGGTATAGATGTACCTTCCTTCCTTCTCCTCCCCTTGGAACATAGTGGCAGTACCAGACCCCCCGATTGCTTGGAAGAGCACGGTAAAGGTGGTGGTTGGCAGCAGGTGGGGGTCCTCTTCCACGGCTTGTAAAAGTGATCCAGCAGCTGTATAGCCACTCAGATCTCTTTTACGGCCAGATGGAAAGTGCTTAAAGAGTAACTTCACCCTGACTCCCTAAAATACATTTCTCTCCAATTCTTTCATGTAGGGCAAAGAAATATTTGCATGTAAATCTGCAGTGAGGATCTTCTGAGTCTAGTCTACTGAGGGTCTAGTCTGGGGAAGTGCCACAAACACCCTGCAACCAAAACAAACAAAAAGGCTGATGCACCTCCTGTACAGTGCACCATTTAGCAATGCTCCCTGAACAGCGTTATTAGATTACAGTGCAGGGGGTGTTTCAGACCCATATACTCTATATGAGAGCAGGAGTCTGACATTTTCAAGCTTTGTGTACAAAACAAGTCTTGTGAAAGAATATGTGTACTGTGTACACCAGCTACTTGTTACAGGCACTATATGAAACTTGGATTTTATCAGAAGATGAGATTTGGCATGTCTATGTTAGGTTTTGAGCAGAGGATGAAGCATTCGTTATCCAAAGCTGGGAACATAGAGGATGCCCAAGAAGCCCAGAGAAGAAGAGAAAAGAGCATTATCAAAGAGAAGAAAAGGTGTCACTCACCAACCCAGTGCATTAGTATTTAGATGAGTGTGGCCTCAGCCAACGCCGCTCCAGCTAGGCCCCCCTGACATGTTCTGCTCCACTTACGGGGCTTGGTCACAGAGGTGAGGGGGACAAAACATGTCAGGGGAGCATGGCTGGAGCGGCGCTGGCTGGGGCCACATTCATCTACTGTACATATTAATGCACTGGGTTGGTGAGCGGTGCCTTTTCTTCTTTGATAATGCTCTTACACCTTTAATTGGTGCACTGACACCAGCTCCCTTCACTGCAACCGGTGGGGAGATCTCTGTCTCAGCTTAGAGCGCCACTGCAAGTTTAGTTTGAATTACAAGGAGAGAAAAGGGCATATGCCTGTGCAGAGAGAAGGAAGTTCCAGCATATATGTCTGTGAAGTAGCATCTAGTGTGTGTGTTTGTTTTTTTTTTAATTATTTAGTTTTTTTTTTTTGTAAAGTCGATGCTTAAATACTACTGTACAAAGATTGCAGTGGTGACACCCAGCTGACCAGACTTTGGGAAGCATTTCATTATGCAAGAAATCATTATTTTTTTCTAATTTCTTATGCTAAAAATCTGTTTAATCTTTTTATTTTTAGGGATAATGCTGCCAGCATGTCTGTCCATTCATTGCTTTATGACCGCATTGTAATTGCCAAAGAATTAATAAAGAGAGCTGAAGCCCTCTCTAAGTCTCGAGCCGGAGGAGTTGAAGGTGGAGCAAAACTATGCAGCAAGTTAAGAGCTGAGCTGAAGTTCTTGCAAAAAGTGGAAGTTGGAAAAGTGGCCATTAAGGAGTCTCACTTGAAAAGCACCAACCTCACTCATCTACAAGCCATTCTTGAGTCTGCTGAGAGTCTAGAGGATGTGGTCAGTGTACTCCATGTCTTTAGTTACAAAGACCAGTTTGGTGAAAAGCAAACCATTGTAGTGGATGTAGTAGCTAATGATGGCCACACATGGGTTAAAGCAGTTGGAAGAAAGGCTGAAGCCCTGCATAATATATGGCTTGGCCGTGGTCAGTATGGTGACAAAAGCATTATTGAACAAGCAGAGGATTACCTACAAGCTAGTCACCAGCAACCTGTACAGTATAGCAGTCCCCACATCATATTTGCTTTTTATAATGGTATTTCCTGTCCTATGGCTGAAAAGCTAAAGCAGATGGGAATCTCAGTACGTGGTGATATAGTAGCTGTTAATGCCTTTGATGAAACTGTACAAGAAGAGACTTTAAGTGGTAGCGAATCTGATGATGATGCTACAGGGCTTTTACGTGGCGGTATAGTAGATAGGGAAAATATAGTGGCCAGTGTGGCTTTTCCTAGGGAGGTCAAAGTTGAAGTCTGCAAGCGAGTGAACTTGGATATCACTACGTTGATCACCTATGTGTCTGCACTTAGTCATGGGGGTTGCTACTTGGTTTTTAAAGAGAAGGTACTAACAGAACAGGCAGCTCAGGAACGAAAGGAGAAGGTGTTGCCAATGCTGAATTCTTTCATGGAGGAAAAAGAACTATTTGCATGTGAGTCTGCAGTGAGGGACTTCCAGGCTATATTGAAAACCTTGGGAGGACCAAAAGAAAGGGAGCGAGCCACATCGCTTATTAAAAGAATTACTGTGGTACCTGACCAGCCTTCGGAACGTGCCTTAAAACTCGAAGTCAGCTCCAAAATAAACCTACGTTCAGTCTCCATATTTGGCACTGGGGACAACTTGAAAGCAATCACAATGACTGCTAACAGTGGCTTTGTAAGAGCAGCAAATAATCAAGGTGTTAAATTTAGTGTTTTTATACACCAGCCTAGAGCACTAACTGAAAGCAAAGAATCTTCTGCTACTCCTGTACCAAAGCAGCCTGTGTCTCCTGATCGGCTATGACCTAAACAGGTGCTGATTTCTCCAAATTTTCTTCAGGTGTTATTTGTTCTGTCACACAGAGGAAAAATGATGCCACGTTTTGCTTTATGAAAGAAATGTCTATAAAATTCCTGGATAAATAAAGGCATGTATTTGAATTTTGTTTTTTTGTGTGTAAAATGGAAGCCGTTATTTGAAGAGAACTAGAGAGGCTGCCTTAGCTGTCCTCCTTAACCACCTGAGCTTCGGAGGGTTTTACTCCCTTCATCACCAAGCCATTTTTTGCTACTTTAACTGGTAATTGGGTGGTCATGCACCCAAACAAAATTTGTATAATCTTTTTTCACACAAATAGAGCTTTCTTTTGATTATCACTGGGTTTTTTATTTCTTATTATAGAAACAGAAAAAGACAGAAAATTTTGGAAAAACATTTTTTTTTTTAACTTTCTTCTGTAAAAAAAAAATCTAATTTCTTAATAAATGTTGGCCAAAATGTGTTCTGCTACATGTCTTTGGTAAAGAAAAAAAAAAATCCCAATAAGTGTATATTGATTGGTTCGCGTAAAAGTTATAGTGTCTACAAACTATGGTGGGTGTGTGTGGGTGTGTGTGTGTGTGTGTGTAATATATAATAAATAAATAAATAATATATATATATATATATATACATACACACACAGATCTATACAGTGGGGACGGAAAGTATTCAGACCCCCTTAAATTTTTCACTCTTTGTTATACTGCAGCAATTTGCTAAAATCATTTAAGTTCATTTTTTTCCCTCATTAATGTACACACAGCACCCCATATTGACAGAAAAACATAGAATTGTTGAAATTTTTGCAGATTTATTAAAAAAGAAAAACTGAAATATCACATGGTCCTAAGTATTCAGACCCTTTGCTCAGTACTTAGTAGAAGCACCCTTTGATCTAATACAGCCATGAGTCTTTTTGGGAAAGATGCAACAAGTTTTTCACACCTGGATTTGGGGATCCTCTGCCATTCCTCCTTGCAGATCCTCTCCAGTTCTGTCAGGTTGGTTGGTAAACGTTGGTGGACAGACATTTTTAGGTCTCTCCAGAGATTCTCAATTGGGTTTAAGTCAGGGCTCTGGCTGGGCCATTCAAGAACAGTCACGGAGTTGTTGTGAAGCCACTCCTTCGTTATTTTAGCTGTGTGCTTAGGGTCATTGTCTGTGTGTGTGTGTGTTTTTTATATATATATATATATATATATATATATATATATATATATATATATAAAATGTATATGTGTGTGTATGTATATATATATATGTGTGTGTGTGTGTGTGTGTGTATGTGTGTAATAAAAATATATATATATATATATTGTTTTGGTTTTTTTAAATACTACTAATGGCGGTTATAATCGACTTATACAAGGACTGCGAAAGTGCAGTGGGAACTGCCTTGCTGCCACTGACATCACCAGTGACAATACGATGCACTGTACTAATGATACAGGCTAGGAAGGGGTTAACATCACGTGTAATAAAGGATTTAAATTTCAATGTTTTTATTGAAAGAATAACAAAGTACAGAATAGCCAGACACATAGGCAGATTAGTGTCAAGTTATCAAAACATTACATTCCAATACAGAAAAATAAAAGTATGTTCATAGTATTTATCCACCATCTATCGCAATAACAAAACATAAAGAGTGCGATTAAATATCCAAAAATGGATGGGATTTAACAATAGCCTTCCAGTCATGATCTGGATAACCCCAGTGTGAGGGGATGGTATAGACCCAGAGTCCTGGGAGGTCCCGCGTGTGATCTCTGGGACAGTCCCAAGGCTCATGGTCGTGGGAGGCCTCATATGAGATCATCTGTATTGTGTATGATGTTTCTGGAGAAAGGAAGAAAAAAAACCAAAACAAAACAAATAGAAAGAGAAAAGAGGAAAGGAAGAAACGAGAGAGAAAGTGAGGTGGGGACGGAGAGGGTCGTCCTGGGGTTCGCTATGGGGTTGAAATGTAGTCAATCCATGGGTCCCATATCTTATTAAATTTCTTGACTTTATTACAAAAAATATGAGTGAGTTTATCGTTGATCATAATCCAATTGAGTTTATTTTTAACCTGGTCAAGAGGGATTATCGACTGTTTCCAGTGTCTTGCGATGGTAATTCTTGCTGCCAGTAATATATAATCAATTTTTCAGATTTTTTTGGGTGTTTCCTCAGGCAATTTGTGAAAGAGGGAGGCTTCAGGAGATCTGCGAATGTTTATCCCCGTCATTGTATTGACTAAGTTGAAAATTCAAATCCAAAATCTAGTTACGAGGGGGCATTGCCACCAGTTATGGTGCATCGCCCCAACTGACAGCATCGTTGGAAACAGTTTGGTGACTTGGAAGGATGCATCTTAGTTACTCTAGTGGGTACCAGATACCAATGTAGGAGCGTTTTATAGTTAGCCTCTATAAGAGTAGTAATAATGGAGATCTTGGATAACTGATAAGCAATATCTTGCCACTCAGTAAGATCAAAAGTTAGATTCAAATCTCTTTCCCACTGGTCCATATAAGCAAGTTTTGAATTTGGCTTGGTGAGGAAAGTATATATCGCAGAAATCCAACCCCTCTGGAAGCCTCTGGGCTAACATGTTAATTAGAATGTCGTAAGCGTAAGGGGGCCCACCACCTGGTTAAGTTTAGATCTGGCAAACAATGAAATTTGGTTGTATCGAAATATTTCGTTAGGGGGCATTAGAAACTTGTCTTTAAAATATTGTATAGTATGCAATTGATCCCCGTTCAGAAGATCTCTGATTTTCAGCAACCCTTTATTGAGCCACCACTGGAACACTAGCGGAGTTAGACCAGGTGGAAACTCCGGGTTACAGAAAATGGGAGCCAGTGGTGTATGAGAGGACAATAAAGGACTGCGGTTGCGTGTCCTATACCAAATTGCTAAAGAATGCTATAGGGTGGGGCATAGTATAGGTGGGCGTCGACGGCTAGGAAGCCACATTAAGGATCCTATAGCAAACGGATGACAAGCAAGTGCTTCTATGGAGACCCAAAGAGGGACTGAGCCGTTAGCTGTGATGTAAGCTAGCTGGGCTATCTGAGCTGATTGGTAACATGCCTGCAAATTGGGGAGACCAAGTCCCCCCATAGGTTTAGGTTTGTAAAGTGTTTGCTTTTATATCCGAGGTCTTTTATTACCCCATACGAACCGCAGAACCTCAGCCTATAGACGTTGTATGTCTCCCCTCGGGACTGTCACCGGTAAAGTTCTAAAGTAGTAAAGGAGTCTAGGTAGTAACATCATTTTTATTGAATTGACTCTGCCAAACCATGAAAGGGAATAGTCTGCCCAACAACGAAGATCCTCCTTGAGTCTTTTAAATAATGGGGGGTAATTTGCCCTATATATGGTGTCTATAGCGGTAATAAAGGATTTAAATGTGTGCCTAACAAGTGTTAATTTGTGTAATATGTGCTGTTTTATACTAAAGATCTCTTTTGTTTCTTTTGCCTGTAAACATCCCTTGTGACAGTAATAGGCAGTGACAGGTACTCTTTATGGTGGGATCTGCGGTCTATAAGACCCCAAATCCCTCCTTTGTACTTTGTACTGAATACTGTCATTTTTATCAAATTTGGCGCCTTTAAGGCCCCAGTAAACAGGACGTGATGTCATGCATCGCTTCCGGGTTACTAGATCCGAGACCCGATCAAAGTCAATGCCGGCTTTGTTCGGTTCTCCAGCCAGCGGACATGCTGGCGTGTAGCTTCAGCCTCCCGGTGGGATGGGAGAGCCTGAACGAGCCATGGAAGGGGGAGGATGTCCCCTCCCGTTGCTTGTAATAACAGCCGCATGCATCACCCATGTATAACCCCTTCAAGCCGAAGGCTGCATATTTGCATTACGTCAGGGGGTTAAATTTGTTCTGAAGGCAGAAGGTTCTTTATCTTAATGCATTTTATGCATTAAGATAACAAAAAAAAAAACCTTCAGTGTGCAGTCTTTCCCCTAATACTTACCTGAGCCCCATCTTGATCCAGCGATGTTGCACAAGAGCCTCGGCTGGCATTGGCTCCCGCTGCTAGCAATCAAACTCAGTGAGTCAATGAGGAGAGAGAAGGGTGTGGCTGCGCTGCAGCTCTCTGTCTGAATGGACACACAGAGCAGCGCCTTGGGTGCCCCCATAACAAGCTGCTTGTTGTGGGGGAAGGAGCCAGGAGCGCCAGCGGGGGACCCGAGAAGAGGAGGATCTGGGCTGCTTTGTGCAAAACCACTTCACAGGGCAGGTAAGTATGACATTGGTATTTTTAAACAAAAAAACCCCCAAGAAATCACTTAGAATTTCCTATCCTGACCAGAAGTGAACACAAATTGCAATAAAAACCTCACAGGCTGTAACATTTCTACTCTCTGTCCAAGATGGAAGAAAAGATTTTGGTCAAGCTGGGCTTTATCAAATCTTGATGAGACAATATAGTTTTCCAGTGTTCTTCAGTGTACTGCAAAAACCTTAGTTCTTTGTTAACCCTTATTAAAGTAACATCACCCTAGCTTGGTGATAGTTTGTGATACACTCCCCCAGGATACCAGGCATTCCCATAGGATTAGCACACCACTAGCCAGTGACCATATTTTGACAGTGATGTCACTACTATCTCTGCCCCTTTACTTATGTGGTCTGGTGATTTCAGGCCATGTATAGCAATGTGAAGGAGACTATGGTGATTGCTAGGGATGCAGCGGATGCCAGAGGAAGATGTCATATATAGAAATACTGCTTGTAATTATTGCTTGGGAACCGAAAGAGCAAAGGTTTGGGCAATGGGTCCAAACCATTGGTTCATCCCTGACGATAAAGATTGTGGGCAGAGGGATAGATTGTGTCCCCGCCATGCCAGTCCTCTGTCTGATGTGCTCCTGTCGCCTTCATTACAGGAGCGTGCATCACACATGAGGAGGGCTGACAAAGATCAGAGAACAAGATCTGGTAACTATATCTCTCCACCGCATCCCTGAGCTGCTCTGCTTATGGAGGGAAGCAGATGGGAGGTGGGGGGGGGAAATATCACCCCCAGCAAGGGGATGTAAATGTTGGCATACATGGGAAACTGACAGCTGGATACAGGAGACACTCTGCACTACTTGGTTGTGTTGATGAGCCAGATATATCTGGGTTGAGTTTGTGAGACTTTTGCCAAACTACTCCTAAGTTCGAATGTTAATCTGAGCTTAATTGAATTCAATGGGGGTCAGATCTTTTTAAATCAATTCTGACCTTTTTCAAGGCTAATATGCAAGGGATTTTAAGACAAATGGCATGGAGAGCTGGTCACTGCCCTGGGCTACATATATCAATGCAAAAATCAAATGCAAAGTTCCTTATGCCGCGTACACACGATCGGACTTTCTGGCATACTTGGTCCGGCAGACTTTCCGACGGACTTTGTCCGCCAGATGCGCCGGACTTAAAAACGGACGGACTTGCCCAAACACGATTGGACTTTCCGGCGGGCTAGGTCCGCCCGTCTTTCCGATGGACTTTTGCCGGAGTTACGGCGGACTTTCAGAATGAACGGACTTGCCCACACACGGACAAGTCCGTTCATTTTGAACGTGACTCAGGTACGACGGGTCTAGAAAAGGAAGTCAATCTTGCCGCTTTTATCGGCAAGATTGACACGTTGCAAGCCCCGTCGCGGGTCATACCAGGCCCTTAGGTTTGGTATGGATTATAAAGGGAAACCCCTATGCCGAAAAAATGGCGTGGGTCCCCCCTAAAATCCATACCAGACCCCGATCCGAGCACGCAGCCCGGCCAGTCAGGAAAGGGGGTGGGGACAAGCGAGCGCCCCCCCTCCTGAACCGTACCAGGCCGCGTGCCCTCATCATGGGGGGTGGGTGCTTTGGGGGAGGGGGCACCCTGCGGGGCCCCCCACCCCAAAGCACCTTGTCCCCATGTTGATGAGGACAAGGGCCTCTTCCCGACAACCCTGGCCGCTGGTTGTCGGGGTCTGCAGGCGGGGAGCTTATCGGAATTCGAGAGCCCCCTATAATAAGAGGGCCCCCAGATTCCGGCCCCCCACCCTATGTGAATGAGTATGGGGTACATGGTACCCCTACCCATTCACCTAGGGAAAAAGTGTCAATAATAAAACACACTAAACGGGTTTTTAAAATAATTTATTAAACAGCTCCGGGGGGGTCTTCCTCCGGCTTCGGGGGTCTTCTTCCGGTTTCGGGGGTCCCTCCGGTTCCTCTTCTCCCGGCGTCTGGTTGGTTCTTCTCCGCTCTCTCCGGCCTCTTCTCCGGGTGTTCCAGTTCTTCGGCCGGCTCCTCCGCTGTCTTCAGGCCGCTCTTTTGCCAGCGGAGGTCCGGACTTCTGGGCTTCTTGTCTTCTTCCCTCTTCTCCAGATGTTGACACGAAGCTCTCTCCGGCTGGACTGCTCTCTGGCGCTCGCTCGTCCCCACCCCCTTTCCTGACCAGCTGGGCTGTGTGCTCGGATTGGGGTCTGGTATGGATTTTAGGGGGGACACCACGCCGTTTTTTCGGCGAGGGGTTTCCCTTTATAATCCATACCAGACCTAAGGGCCTGGTATGCCCCGCGCTCGCCGCAATAGGAAAATTTGTTTTTCCTATTGCAGCGAGCGCGAAATGCAATACCCTGCCCTTGCGTCATATCTGGTCCGTTGGACCAGCATACAGACGAGCGGGCTTTCCGTCGGACCAGCAGGACGAGCGGACTTTCCGCCAGAAACTAAGTCCAACGGAAAGATTTAAAACATGTTTCAAATCTAGGTTCGGCTGGCTTTTGGGAAAAAGCCGGAGCCTACACACGGTCGGATTGTCCGCCGGACCAAGTATGCCGGAAAGTCCGCTCGTGTGTACGTGGCATTAGAGTAACGTGTTTAGGGAATGCCCTATACATAGTTACTATACCTAGTTAGGTTGAAACAAGACACAAGTTCTTTTAGTTAACCCAACAGAAAAAAAAGAAAACCTCCATATGCACAATTCTATACTCATGGTTGAGCTAGAGCAGCGTTTTCCAAACTGTGGCCGGGGGGGGGCAAATGCGGGCCCTTTGCTTGCTTTTATCTGGCCCTTGGGGGCACTACTTTAATCCACCAATATGAACAATGGGGCAATATTCCCCCACTGACACCAATGATGAGGCACAATTCCTCCCAGTGACACCAGAGATGGGGCACAATTCCTCTCAATAACACCAACAATGGGGCCCAATTATACCAATGATGGGGCACAATTCCTCCCAATGACACCAACGAACGATGGGGCACAATTCCTCCCACTGACACCAATGATGGGGCCGTATTTTCCCACTGACACCAACGATGAGGCATTGTTTATTCCCACTGACGTTGGGATATTTTCTAGTCTGGCCCCCGTAGGACAGTAAACTGGCCCTTTGTTTAGAAAGTTTGGAGACTCCTGATCTAGAGGAAGGCAAAAACCCCAATAAAGCATGATGCAAACTTGCCTGTGAAGAATCTCACCTGTAGGATGCGCAGGATGTATTGCAACAAAATTGACATTTTGTGAAAGAAAAAATATGTAGATGACATCTTACTGCTGACATGAGGACTCGGGAATCCTCCCCCCTCTTAAAATCTACACAAAACTATCAGTAGCCTCCCTGGCGGTATGATTTTGTCAGATTTTTGCGTCTCAAAGCGGTACAATTATTTTGCATAGAAATTTGGCATTTTATATTGTAGGCCTATAATTCTTAGCAATAACACACTTAAATCTGTCCACCAAGAGTCTAGTAGATATCCCGGGTATGATGAAGTTTGAAACACAAAATCATAAATTATAATATAATAAATAAATATAAATAATTATAAAAAATAATATGAATTTCCCCACCATTCACTATCGCTCAATTCTGCAAGTGTTCTAATTTACTATCGCTGTTTTCTAGCTGATCTAAAACCACTTTTGACGTAAAGGGACACTTTTTGGTTGCTATGGACAATCTCAAGTTTCCAGGCAGAAAGAACAGTCTATATCATATAAAACTGCATGCAGGGCATTGGACAAAGCACTGGGGACAAAAGGGATGTGAAATAATTTCATACAGTAATGTAATCTATAAGATTAGAGTGTACTGTATGTATTATGATTTTTCATTTTTTGAATTTGCCGCCGGGCTCCGCCCCGTGCGTCGCAACGCTCCGGCACAGAGAGGCTTCGGGTGGAGGACAGAGCCCACGGACACAGCGGGGGGACATCGCAGGATCCTGGGGATAAGGTAAGTACACTGCACCAGGATCCTGAGATGCAATCCGGAATGTGGCTCGGGGTTACCGCTAAGGTTGCTGAAATTTAACCCCCTGAGCCACACTCGGTAAAACCACCAGGGAGGTTAACGTATGGGTTACCCTAAACATCCATATAAAACCCTATGGATATTGAAGTGGGACCTGCACCAAAAAAAAAGAAAGAAAGTGAGGTTCCCGCTATATATCCATACAAGACCCTAGTCAAGGCAGGCCAGGAAGGGGAAGAGCAGCAAACATGCATCCCCATCTTCCCTGCTTCATACCAGTCCTAATGCCCTACCATGTTGATGGGTACAAGAGCCTCTTTCCTACATCCCTGACCCAGTGGAAGGGGAATGGGGGACTATCAGAATCTGGAAGCCTCCTTTAAGTAAAGAGGGTGCCCAGATGTTTGTGCCCTCACCTATGTGAATGACTATGCAATACAGCAAATTTCTGATCAAATTACACATTAGTTCGAACCTCCTACCTGGGAAGGTGGTATTTTTGCATGTGAACTGTGTTACTTCTGATCTCTGCACTGTGAATTACTTACCACTGACCTCTGAAGTCTGCGTTACTTGCTCCTGACCTCTGCTTTACTAACCTCTGAACTCTGCATTATTTACTCCTGACCCCAAACTCTGCTTTCCATACTACTTCTGAAATCTTCATTACTTACTCCTGACCCCTGAACTCTGCTTTAGAATCTACTAACCACTGAACTCTGTATTACAAACTACTGACATCTGAACTCTGCATTATAAGCTACTGACCACTGTATTACAAACTGCTGATGTTACACATGCATTGTTTGTTTATAAGGGAAGAAACTCTGTGCTTAGTTGTAACTGTGAGCAAGCTGCCAGCACTGTTGGATTTGTGATACCAAATCTACAATAGATATGTAAAAAAGAAGTGCATTGCTATATAAATAAATTGGGGCTCATGGTGCTGGTGGGGACCTACCCATTGCTGGGGATATAAGCTGGTCAGGCTGGCCAGCTGACCATTTCACATGAACCATTTACACAAGCAGGACAGCAGGCATGTCTCCAGCCACAGACCCACACACTTGGTAATTTAGTTTGATTCATATTCATCACAACATCTCTTTGGGTTCATTTTTATTTTTCACATTACACAGTCCACCATCCACTGTTGGTTTGGTTTTATTTTTATTTTTAGCGGGTATGTTTCTTGGTTGTAGTTTTTTTATTTTTTTTTATTAGTTCATACACTTCATTTCATTACATCAACACATTTATTTCACACGGTTTCATTTTCCTACCCTTGCAGAGCAGTGTGGACTGTTAAGCACACACCAGAATCACATGGTCGTGACATGGTCACTTGGTCTTCACCTAGCTGCTGTCTCTGGTCTGGATGGGATTCCTCACCTCAGCCCCGGGGGAGATGATCATCCTTGTCCCTCTTCTTCCCTTGGATTTAAGGTTGGGCGACACCATTTGGCCGTACTGTAAGTTACACACCTTTATTTTGAGAGATTGATCTCCGTTTAAAGGATATCCTATACTTATAGATATTACTGACTTTATTTCAGAGCATTTTTCTCCTGATGATTGGCATGGGCCATGAAACGTGCTTCGAGTTACACCGAATGTTTTACATTATATTGTGTCCTGTATTAGATTGACACCTTCTATGATGTGATTTGTTATTAAATAATTTTTATAAGTTAACTGAATAAGGTATGCATTCAGTGACTTGCCTCATATAAAGTCCCATTTTTTTCCTCCCTTTGTTGTATAAATAAATACAAATGTGTCCTAAAAATAATAGTC
The DNA here is from genome assembly GCF_042186555.1 of Aquarana catesbeiana. Lineage (NCBI taxonomy): Eukaryota > Metazoa > Chordata > Amphibia > Anura > Ranidae > Aquarana > Aquarana catesbeiana. The sequence goes on along the minus strand of NC_133328.1, from coordinate 217,006,520 downwards.
CTCTCAAAAAGGCCTCTCAAGTGTCCATATGAAGAAGTGGCCACATGAGCCACTAATACATGAATGCAAATAACAAAGTAAAAGTGCTTTCACAGTAAAAGCTCCGCTCGTTTTAGCTGAGCCTTAGCGCTGTTTAAGCGTCACTTTTCAGCCGCTAGCAGGGCGCTTTTAACTCCAAAAACGGGTTAAAAACTCCCGTTTTGCGACACTTCAAAAGTGTTTTTCAGGCACTTTGAAAGTGCTGCCCATTCATTCCAATGGGCAAGGTGTTTTGGGAGTGCTAAATACAGCGCTCCCAACCCGCCCCAAAGATGCTGCTTGCAGGACTTTTCGGAACATCCCGCAAGCGCACTGCCCGAGTTTTGTAAAAGTCACGCTGGAATGAATGGGAGGTGGTTTTCAGGCACTTAGCAGAGGCTAAAGCGCCTGAAAACCGGCCCAGTGTGAAAGGGGTCTTAGGTCGCGTACACACAATTGGATCTTTTCCGATGGGAAATGTGTGATGACAGGCTGTTGGTGGAAAATCCGACCGTTTGTATGCTCCATCGGACAATTGTCAGATTTTTCGTGGACAAATGTTGGATGGCAGGCTTTAATATTTTCCACGGACAAATGTTGTTGTCGGATTTCACGAGCGTGTGTACACAAGCCGTTGGACAAAAGTCCAAAGTACAAACACGCATGCTCGGAAGGACAAGCCGGAAGCGGTCGGTCTTGTAAACTAGCGTTCGTAATGGAGAATTCACATTCGTGACGTGGCAAATTATGAAATCTAGAAATGTAGCGCACATTCTCTTCTTTTCAATGGGATAATAATGAATCTGCCTTGCTGGTGATACTGACGGAGTTCTGCCAAACGTATTTAAAAAGCTTTTTTTTTCTAGTGATATCAAGAAGAGATTTTTTTTTTTTTTGTCAAGTTACCACAACACCATTATCCCCTAGTTTTGAAGATCAAAGATACAATGTTGATGTCCCTTGTTAATTTTACGTCTTAAAATGTACCTACCTAATCCCAAACTGTCATTTTAAGTAAAACACATAGCCAAGTATTTTTCACATTTATTTTTTTTTAATTTAATAGGGATCACAAGAAGGTCCTATAAAAATCAAAAGGAAAGCAGCGATGGAGAAACTGTTGGAATTGGTGAAGCCTTTGTACCCCAGGGCAGACCTGTATTATGTAAGAGCAAAATTGGGAACCTGAGGAGTACATTTATAGGGAGCACAAGAATGTCCTGGACTCAGAGAGATCGAGAGCAGCAGCAGATGACCGGTATGTCCCCAGGCTGTGCTATTACAACAGCCTGTGGTTTTTGACAGAACAAACCGAACCAAGGCCATCGCTGTCAACGCTCCATTCCACATCGGCTGAGGCCATTTTTTTTCTTGTGCATTATATTCCAAAAATAAACTAAAATAAACTAGACATGTTCTCTGCCATCCAAATCAAAATTCAATAACTTTAACCAAAAAGTGCATTCTCTGCATACAAAAAGAAATAAAGTATAACAACTAAAATCATAATAAAAAAATAAAAAAAATTCAAAATTGTATGGATGAAAATCCCCAGCCCAGCGGGCTTGTTGGGTGTCTTGGGGCTGGAACTGCCAACGTCTGGCATGCTGTGGTGGGTGGGGTTGCTGTGGTGGCTGTGGAGGTGGGGCATCTAAATCAGAGATATGGGTTTTTCATGTAATTTCTCCCCTCCCCTCCTTGTTGAGGAGCTGGAGGATTAGTTCCTCGCACATCCTACTTTGCTCCACATTCACATCCCTCAACTTAGTAGCTGTCACACAGCCAAATGCCTCAGCTGCATCTGGGGCTGTACTAATTGCTGTTGTTGCGTTGCTGAGGAAGGCAGCTGTGGCCTCGTCTAGGTTCCTGCTCTTCCTGGCCCTTTTAACAGGAGGGCGTAGGGGAGGGATCTGGAAATCTACTGGCCACTGGCTCCTCCAAACTGCCACTTTCCTGTGTATGAAAATGGGACATAATTAGTATTTTTTTTTGTCATCAATCACAAACAATTTTGAGCTCATGACTTTTGCAAATTGAATGTGGAGAAATAGAAAAGTCTATCATTCTGACCCCAGCATTTTTCCTTCTTGTCCAAATAATTTTTGGCCACTACTGTCTATTGATATGAAAACCACTTTGTTCAGGCAGAAATTTAGGAACAATAACGTCTAGTTATCATCATTCTATTTTTGGATACAAATATGTTCAACAATGCTATACCTGGGTCAAGCTGGGCTCCTCCACATCTTCATCCTGTGTCAAAGGACCAGGGTGGACCTCAGGAGCTGTGGCCTCATTCGAAGTGGAAGGGAGTGTTGAGAGTGATGGCCTGGGTTGGGTTTGGATGGACAAAAAACGCAGGCTGTTGTAGTTCCACAGCCTGGGGACATATATGTCATCTGCTGATGCTCCCGATCTCTGTGATTCATGGACCTTCTTGTGCTCCCTATTAAACGTACTCCTCAGGTTCCCAATTTTGCTCTTAACAAAATTGATGTCTGCCCTGGGGTACAGAGGCTTCTCCAATTCCAGAAGTTTCTCCATCGCTGCCTTCCTCCTGATTTTATTAGAGTAATCCCTACTTTTCACCTTACACAGACAGAGAAGCTCCCGGTATTGGTCGATAAATTGAGGCAAAAAGTCGGGTGCAGTGAATTTATCCACCATTTCCAATTTTTTTCTCTGATGCCTGCAAGACAGAACACAAGGCAAATGTCAGGCTTAACTCATAATCTGGTCCCAATATAATCCTCAATCTAAGCAGTATAAGCCACTAACCACCGATGGCCCAATTTACAATTGTACCTTTGTCTTATGGCTCCTTTTGTGTGCTGGCGATGGCTATCATTCGTCCTCCAGTCCCAGATCGTTCCTACGGCCGTTACATCGATCGCACCTCATGGCTTTATATACACTGCGCATGCGTGTCCTTTTTAGTGTATTCCCTGCCTCTTCTCTTTTGGGGCAGTGGGAGAGCAAATGGCGGCGAGACAGCAGGTATGTGGTGAGAGCAGCAATGATGAAAATCCAGAGAAAGCCACTTCCAGATCCAGGAGGAGCTATAAGGCCACAAATATGTCATTTGAAGAAATAGTGGGGATGGTGGACATCTTTGTGAGGACAGACTATGATGGGAAACATGGACCTTACAGAACCCCAAATGCCAGAAAGGCCAAGATCATGGATAAAGTTGTGAGAAGTCTGCACATAAATTTGGGGGAAAGACGAAACAAGGATCAGTTGAGAAAAAACTGGTCAGACTTTAATTTGAGAGAGGAAGATCAGTATAGAAAGATCAGGAAAGTGCTGCGAAAAAGTAAGTATTTGTCCTGTGTTCCTATTATTACTTTCGTGCTGGTCCATGTTCTTTTCTTTACTGTTCTACAGTTTTAAATGCCAAGTTTTATTTTCGTGGACACAGAAATCTTTTGCGGGACATGAAACATTGTTTTGATCAACCACTAATACTTCGTTATTGGTAGATGCACGTTAAATGCATTTGTTATGGCCTATTTTGATGTGACATAAGTTCATTCGATTGTAGTCTAGATGTGTTCGTAACTAATGAAATGTCAACTTGATTCAGTGTCAGTAGAGGACACTCAGCAGCTGGACGCAGGAGCACCAGTGTGGGACACCATAACACCCTTGTTATAGTGTCCCACACAGATGCTCCAGTGGATACTAGGGGTATCTCCATGTGTGAAACTTGCACAAAACAGATAAGTATTCCTGCTTTGGAAAGGGAAAAAATCATGTATTCAGTTTGGATCCCTGCCAAAACAGACAATTGAAATACACTTCCAAACAATGTTTCATATTACTATTTCTAGCCTAACATGTCTGTCTGCTAAGTATACCTTTTTTGTATTCACATAGGGGAGAAATGAAGAGGAACATCTGAGCTGTGTGTGGACACCAGTAACCCAGCACCTCCTGAAGATCCAGAAAGTCAACTCACCACACATCCTAAAGAAGATGTTGATGCTGATGTGCAGGAAGTACTGTGTGAAGTTCTTGAAACTGTGTCGACCACAGGTCAGTGTCTGAGACCACAGCTTCAAGTAATAGATGCATGCCTGCATATTTCTGATAGATGGTGTGTTTTATATTTTTTTAGGTGATGTGGATGTTGTGGAGGACCAAACTCACTTCAGCAGTGCAAGTGCACAAATACTTTTCAGTGAGCTCTTGGTTTGCAATAGGGAATTTGTAGAAAATGAAAGAAAACATGCATGCTCTCCAAAACAGAGTTATCAACATCATCAATATCTTAGCTAAAATTTAAAAACCAAACATGTTTTATTTTTTTCGTACTGTTGTACATGTGTTTGTACAGTTTAAAATTGACCAACCTTTGCACTTTTTTTAATAGTTGCAACTGTTATATTTGAATGTACGATTTCACTTTAGCAAAAGATTGACATATAAACCTGCAACTCAATGACTTGTCATGATCTTTTTTTTGCCTACATTATGTTAAACAGGATCACACCAATGCGTTTCAGCGTTTGCAGCCTTCCTCAGTTGATTAAATATGCTTTAGATGAAACACATCAGCTTGTTTCCTATTTACATTTTTGGTGAGAAAAAGAGGAATCATCGAGTTGCCAGCTCATATTTTAACTTTGCTCACTTCTCAGGGTGGTTTGCTCCCCCAGCTACAGCACCAAATTGGACACTGCACATTGTTGAATATGGTGGTGTAGCTTCTCCAAAAGAATTGCCATGTACAAAAAGCTTGAAGGTGTGCTTTCACACATTGTACCGTATTTTGAATATTACTATCTCTCCCAAAAACTTGAATACCTTCACCAGTTTTAATTACACGTTTACCTGTAATTTATGTAGTTTTCTAAGAAATGTTTATAAGAAATGTGGCTGTTAGCCAAGTTACATCTAAAAAAGTAGGAACCAACTTTGTGTCTGTCCTTGCTTCTTTAGGAATGCTGTATTTTGTGTTCAGGAAAGTACAAATACGTACTTTGTTTATTTAGGATGCAAATCGGTTTGGGCAACAAAGCCTTATGTGGCAAATGCAAAAATCAATGTAAGCCCTGGTTCAGATTGATGCTACTTTGAAATACTTCACTTGAGGTCGCGCGATTTCTAAGTAGCAAGGTCAGCGCAATTTCAGGTGCTACTTGTTAGACATTTGTGTGGCTTCATGCCCAGATGTCTATTGAAGTCACACCTGAAACCGGCAAAAGTAGTGCAGGAACTACTTTTGCAAATTGGTGCAGCGCCGCTAATTCTGTGTCGCACCGATTGGAATAGTGTCATTGCCTCCAATAGGCTGTGACTTGTCATGTGATTTAATCTCTCAAATCGCATGACAACTCGCTCCAATGTGAACCTAGGCTTTAGTGTCCGAAAAAACATGACCTGGGAATGCATCTGGAGAAGGATAGTTGGGAAACACTGCCCTAAGTAATGTTAATTGTAATCTTTATGTGTTTTTAAGAATCGCAAAGCCAAACTTTGAAGCTGCCCACAAATGGTGACAAAATATTCTTATTTCCCTCATGATCCCATGCCTAAAATGTGTGTCTTTCCCTACATCTAGTTTGCTAAAGCCACAAAACACACAGTGGGTCAACATGTGCTAGCTCCCATCATGGGGTATCATTGAACGCATTTTGGGGGTGCAACCTCTTCCTCTTACCTACTTTAGTTATGAGGAAGGGGTTGCACCCACAAAACGAGTCCATTTATACCCTGTGATGGGAGATAGCACATGTTGACACACTGTGTGTTTTGGGGCTTTACAAACTAACCTGTTTGTACCTACACACATTTTAGGCAGGGGATCATAAGGGACATTTAACAGTTATGCCTCTACGGGGACATGGCTTCAATTTTTGTGTTTTAGAGGGGTGAGATCACCCTATCTGAGGAAGGCAACATCAACATAGTCTTGGGATACTAATGTCTCATATGGCCTTCACTTTAACAAACGCAAACTTTGTAAGTTCCTGAGTTGGGGATGTATATGTTATGTTTTCAAACATGCCTGTTTATCCCCCAAAAAAGCCACAATGATGGTAAACATACATGTTTATTCACCAAGATGTTTGTTTGTTATAAAACCTTAAAACGCACATGTGAATGTGCTTGGAGTAAAATGTTTTTTACTAAACAATGTGTGGCTTATTATTTCAATGCTCAATACCGGTGTATTTGTTAAGTTGGTGTAGTTACAGCGACAATGTGCTAAAAAATGTGCCCAACTCAGGCAATTTTATTGCCTCAAAGAAATTAAAGGAGTTGAAAAAGCATAATGTTTTTGAAATTAATGCATTAGATACATTAAGAACAAAAACATTGTATGTGTGTAGCAGACCCACAGCACAACATAATAGCTGAAGAAGAGATTGTCACCACATGTAGAAAATAAGGTACGTTTGCACTATTGTCTAAAATGGAAAAAAAGGCCATTTGACAACCTATTATACAGATAATAAACACAGAGAACAGTAGTTCAAATGAAATAGTAGTTTATGATAAAATAAAATTATGATTCTGGATCAGCTACATTTTGCTGCCAAGCCATTGCCCCTCTACCCACAAAATATTCCATATATTTTGGGCTGATATCGCAGGCATTTTGGGAGGGCAACCCAGCATGGGCAGTTTCGAGAGCTGTCATGTTGCCCTCCGACAGACGAACTGCAGCCTCTTCAGCTGGGCCTGACACTGTGGGGTCCACATCAGCTGACAGCGAAGAAAGGTAGCTGCTAGCATTCCTCCGTAAAAAATTGTGGAGGATGCGACAGCACAAAACAACATAGTTTATTTTATATTGTGCCAGGTTGATGGGGGTTAAAAACAGCCTGAAGTGACTGAAGATGATGGCAAAGGTGTTTTCAACCACCCTTCTGGCATGAGAGAGCCTGTAGTTAAAGATTATTTGCTCTGGGGTGAGGTTCCTCATAGGAAAGGGCTTCATAAAATGTTCCCCCAGAGCAAAGGCCTCATCTGCTACAAAAACAAAATTGAGGCCCTCGACATTGTCCTGAGCAGGTGGCAAATTTAAGGTGCCATTTTTCTGGAGACGATGGTAGAACTCCGTCTGCATTATGACACCTCAATCTGAGTTACGGCCATTCATCCCAACACCCAAAAAAAGGAACTCATACGTTGCAGAAACAACAACTAGCAGCACTATGCTGCAAAAGCCCTTGTAATTAAAATGATATGAGCCCGAGTTGGGTGGTGGGACAATCCTCACATGTTTCCCATCAATAGCACCACCACAGTTGGGAAAATCCCACTGGTGCTGAAACTGGCCTGCAACATCCTGCCATTGCTGTGGGTTGGAAGGAAACTGGAGTCAAAAAAGAAAGAAGAAATTACAACTTCTGCACATAAAATTGCAAGCAGATTTGACAAAAACATTTTTGGCCAACATAAGTATAAAATTGAAATGAGTATTTAAAGACAAAAGTGTAAGGGCAACTTATCAGATTTATCACCCCATCTAGTAGCCCATTAGAAAAATGTTATGGTGGGGGGGAGGTAATGGGTATATTACCTGTATTTATACAGGTAACCCTCTCCACTTCCATGAGAGCTGAATGCATAAATAATGTGTGATACTTTGGTCAACCCCTCCTTACTTACACTATTGGCAGCCCAGTGGACAGGTAAGAAGTGTCATAATCTAAAAATATGTCCAAATTGAAGCGCATTTTGCCATTCATAAATGACCTATCATGATAATATGAGACAAAAACTTTCTACTTTACAATTTGAAGGTAATCAGGCAGGCCCTTGCACTACATGCTTTGGTGAATTCATCAAGAAATATGACCACAAAAGAGGTATAGTATGTATGGGTTTTGCAAAGTCAGCAGATAGAGTACTGGTATCGGTTGACTTAGCATTTGGGGGGGTTCCAAATGAGTTTGTGCCCCCAAAAAATGGCCTCTTGCACTCTGCCTGAATTTGAGGACAACAATATCATTTGGACACATTTTAGGGGGTCTTTAGGGTAAGCACAAAAATGTAGCTGACAAAATACATTGTTAAGTTACTAGGCTCGGTGTGTATGGGCCCAGGATAGCATGCTGGGGAGGTTAGTTAAGGAAAATATGCATGAAGGACAAAAAAGGACCATTAGAAGCTTACAGCATGCATGAGGATGAAGAGGACATTCACAGCATATTACAATAATGGTAATTATGGACTCAAGAAATTAATACAATACATTAGCAAACATTAAATACATAGAATGTGATGGTAAAGACTAAAACACTTACCTGAATATAGTCCTTCTGCAGGACTTGAATAATGGCAGAACAGGTCTCTGGAATAATGAGTCCCAGAGCCTGGGGGAGATCCCAGTGGTAAACTTGAGGTCCTGAAGATGGCAAGCCACATGCATGTGTCCTGCTTCTTAATATAGGGGGTCAGCAATGCCAAGAGACGATGAAAGCAGGCGTCCGTCATCCAGAGATAATTCCTAAAATCATCAGGATTATTCTCCTGGAGCTCCTGCAGCAAAGACATATGAGAGAATTGGTCATGATTAAGCAACCAATTCTTGGTCCAAGAACTCCTCCTCCTCCTGTTACTGGAATGAACTTGGGTAAAAGCAATAACTCCAAGCCCAATGATAGCATGTTCTCTCTGACGAGAACGCAACATGGCTAGTTGACGAAAGGCCGTTCAGAGACGAACTGACAAGCACGAACTGAAAAGCACGAATCGACACTCACCAAACTTTGGGGCCAACTCCCTACGGAGAAAAGTCAGCGGTTTTGTCGGCGGAAAATCCGATCGTGTGTACAAGGCTTTAGTGTCAGTGTCCCAACAAAGAATGTAAACCACAGTTTGAGAAGATTTAACAGCAAATGGAGAAATGTCAACGATTTTCATCCACCAGTTACCAGAAATATACTGTATATGACCATTTATTATAAGTATACAAGAGGATGACTGGTTCTCCTAGGTTAAAGAAGAAAAGGGGCCGTGCCACATCCAGGAGGCTTATTCAGAAAAAGAGGGTTCCCCTAATTATGGATTTTTCCGGCACTTGCATAATATTTATATGGAGTGAGAAAGTACACAATTATATGTAGAATAAAACAATGTTTATATTTATTTAGAAACTTTTCATATTAAAAACAATGCAAACATTTGTGAACAACGAAAACATATTATGTAATACACATGAATCAAAGAAAATTCTGTATCTGTCTGTTAATGGATAACACATTAGATGATGGGGTTCTTTTCAAGCCCTACTTGGGCTTGAAAAGATGGGCTTGAAAAGAACCCCATCATCTAATGTGTTATCCATTAACAGACAGATACAGAATTTTCTTTGATTCATGTGTATTACATAATATGTTTTCGTTGTTCACAAATGTTTGCATTGTTTTTAATATGAAAAGTTTCTAAATAAATATACACATTGTTTTATTCTACATATAATTGTGTACTTTCTCACTCCATATAAATATTATGCAAGTGCCGGAAAAATCCAAATTAGGGGAACCCTCTTTTTCTGAATTTTCCCATTTATTATAAGTATGGCCATATAGCGCTCAGGAATATGCAGCCGCCCAGTCTCCACAGGTCTTCACATATGCCACATTATAAGCACTCCAGCAATCCACACTTTCATAGTGTAGTAAAATTAAGCCACTGTCTCCATGAATACCGGAAGCGGCTTGACATGGAGACAGCGGCTGATCGAATGCTTACAGTATAATGTGATGCCTGTTTGGCTTATATCTATGCGAGTGTGCGTTTTTAATCATTTTAATACATTTTTGGCCTAATTTTACTACAACAATTTATTGTTATCTATGAGAGTTATCAAAGACTGCACCTTAAAGATGACTCTTTAATCTCTTGAAGCAGTACAAAACTGAAGAGTCACTGAAAGAATTAAATGGATTAGATGAGCTTACTCTAGATCAGGGGTGCCCAACTTTTTGAAGAGCGAGGACCACTTTAGCGACTTGATAATTGGACGTGGGCCACAATGAGTAAAGCGGGCAGATGACAGGTCTGTGTCCACTCAGCATATGCAGAGTGGACACAGACACAGCACGCTCTACTCTATGGGTCATCCAATCCGTTCTGCCCAGACAGAAGGGGACAGATCCCCTTCTGTTCTATTAAGTGGATCGGATTGGAGATAGGTGGGTGTAAAAGGACACAAAGCCGTTTACATCTGCTGCTCTATAGATGTGAATGTAGGGTCCAATTGGGTCCGCCTGAAAAACAGACAGGCGGACCCGATCGGACCGATTGCATGAAAGGGGTCTAAGGCTGCTTTCACACTGATGCACTGCGGTTTACCTGCACCTCAACTGACCTCAATCTTCACTTTTTCCTCAAGATTCCTGCAGGTATCGCTGGCTGCTGCTGTCCCCCAGGCGGGTATGGCTGGTGGCTGCTACTGGCTGTCCTCCAGGGCTGGAACTGCTGGTGGGTACTGCTGGCTGGTACTGCTGGTGGATCCTGCTGGGGGGTACTGCTGGGGGGTACTGCTGGGGGGTACTACTGGCTGGTACGGCTGGGGGGTACTGCTGGCAGGTACTGCTGGCGGGTACTGCTGGTGGGTACTGCTGGGGATACTGCTGGTGGGTACTGTTGGTGGGTATTGCTGGCTGGTTCCCAACCCGCCACCTCTGAGCATCAGTGTGACAAGAGCCTGTGCTGGAGGAAGCATGCGGCTGCAGTAGAGAGCAAAACCGATGCTTCCCGAATTGCTCCTGTCACAGACGGAGTGCATTTGGTATCACTCCGCCTGTGATAGGAGCTGGCGCTATACAGGAAGCATCGGCTCTGCTTCCTCTAGCGTCGGCTCCATTCTTCACACCGATGCTCTGGGGGTTGGGAACCCGCGATCTTGGCTTGCCGACCCACCATCACAAAGGTGGAGGTGGCGGGCCACATCAGCGGGCCAGCTTTTGGGCACCCCTGCTCTAGTTACATCCAGTTTAGTACTACAAAGGTAAAAGTGAGAATCACACAACTTGAATCTAAATCATATCACTCTGCATCTATGAGACACTCCTCTAGATCTGCCAAGTCTCTACAAACAAGATCTTCCACTCTCAGCCAACATCAGAAGGCTCTCAAGTCCCGATCAATGGCACAATGTGCCTATGGACCTCAACCCACGCGACTTGTGCAGTAGCAGAAGAGAAATATTACAGCGCACACATGCAAAAAGATTTACCTCCAGCAAGGCTAATTTAAAAACACCTAAACATTCTCAAAAAGACATTTTCAAAAATATGGGGATTTGGTCACACCATATTGCTATATGGTGCTAAGCCCACTTACTGCGACAAAGTACCCCATAATTAGTGGGTCCTACACTTTCCATAGATTTGTGAGATCCTGCTTCTCTGAACCATGAGAGCTACACTCTTCTAAATGGGAGAATTTAAAGGTCTCCACCTATGACACAAGTGGACACTAATGAGAGGTACTTAATGAGGGATTAGGGTGCTCCTATCCCAAAAGGATTTGGTCAGAATCCATACAATGCACACACAAGATATTTGGGGGGCAGTATCAGACGCTACTTTTCTGAACATTTCATGGTGACTCCCATCTGACTTCTTGAACGATGAACCCATCACATTTCCCACTATTCTATATTTGAAATTTTACTTCTTTTGCCAAAGGAAGAGCATTTGTCTTTTTTGTCTTCTAAACCAACAACTTAATTCAAAGGGAGGTAAGAAGGACTGGTACATGTCGCTACTTTCCCCTCTGAAGATACGCTCAAACTGAGTTTTGTGCCATGTGAAAAGAAGTGGCTTGGTTATGAGTCAGCAAAATGTAACTTTGTGAAACGTGTCAACCTCTGTATCTGTCATGCACTTTTATTGGGATGATGCAATAAATGGACTTTCGTAATTTTGGTGTGCAGCCCCTTCTTTTCACATGGATACCTTATGGCTGGCGAGCAGAGGCGTGCACCTGTGATAGGAGTCCCACCCATTTAATTAATTTCACTTGGATCTACTCACCTGGAGCGGCGTCTTTCTTGTTTTCATTATCAGTGACTTACATAGTTAAATAGTTACATAGTAGATGAGGGTGAAAAAAGACACAAGTCTATCAAGTTCAACCTATGTGTGTGATTATATGTCAGTATTACATTGTATATCCCTGTGTGTTGCGGTCGTTCAGGTGCTTATCTAATAGTTTCTTTAAACTATTAATGCCCCCCGCTGAGACCACCGCCTGTGGAAAGGAAATTCCACATCCTTGCCGCTCTTACAGTAAAGAACCCTTTATGTAGTTTAAGGTTAAACCTCTTTACTTCTAATTTTAATGAGTGGCCACAAGTCTTGTTAAACTCCCTTCTGCGAAAAAGTTTTATCCCTATTCTGGGGTCACCAGTATGGTATTTGTATATTGAAATCATATCCCCTCTCAAGCGTCTCTTCTCCAGAGAGAATAAGTTCAGTGCTTGCAACCTTTCCTCATAACTAATATCCTCCAGACCCTTTATTAGCTTTGTTGCCCTTATTTATACTCGCTCCATTTCCAGTACATCCTTCCTGAGGACTGGTGCCTAGAACTGGACAGCATACTCTAGGTGCGGCCAGACCAGAGTCTTGTAGAGCGGGAGAATTATCATTTTATCTCTGGAATTAATCCCCTTTTTAATGCATGCCAATATTTTGTTTGCTTTGTTAGCAGCAGCTTGGCATTGCATGCCATTGCTGAGCCTGTCATCTACTAGGACCCCCAGGTCTTTTTCCATCCTATATTCCCCCAGAGGTTCTCCCCCCAGTGTATAGATTGCATTCATATTTTTGCCACCCAAATGCATTATTTTACATTTTTCTACATTGAACCTCATTTGCCATGTAGTTGCCGACCCCATTAAATTGGTTCAGATCTTTTTGCAAGGTTTCCACATCCTGCGGAGAAGTTATTGCCCTGCTTAGCTTAGAATACAGAGATTGAACTGTTTACCCCATCCTCCAGGTTGTTTATGAACAAATTAAACAGGATTGGTCCCAGCACAGAACCCTGGGGGACCCCACTATCCTCCCCTGACCATTCCGAGTACTCCCCATTTATCACCACCCTCTAAACTCGCCCTTGTAGCCAGTTTTCAATCCATGTACTCACTCTATGGTCCATGCCAACGGACCTTATTTTGTACAGTAAACGTTTATGGGGAACTGCGTCAAATGCTTTTGCAAAATCCAGATACACCACGTCTACGGGCCTTCCTTTATCTAGATGGCAACTCACCTCCTCATAGAAGGTTAATAGATTGGTTTGGCAAGAACGATTCTTCATGAATCCATGCTGATTACTGCTAATGATACTGTTCTCATTACTAAAATACTATTGATGTTAGGCTAACTGGTCTGTAATTCCCAGGGATGTATTCTGAGCCCTTTTTAAATATTGGTGGTACATTGGCTTTTCTCCAATCAGCTGGCACCATTCCAGTCAGTAGACTGTCACTAAAGATTAGGAACAATGGTCTGGCAATTACTTGACTGAGTTCCCTAAGTACCCTCGGGGGGCAAGCCATCTGGTCCCGGGGATTTATTAATGTTAGTGTTTCCCAAGTCTAATTTTAATTCTGTCCTTTGTTAACCATTGAGGTGCTTCCTGTGATGTGTCATGAGGATAAACACTGCAGTTTTGGTTACTGAAGCCCCCGATTCCCTCGTGAAGACTGAGGAGAAGAATAAATTCAATACCTTCGCCATCTCCCCATCCTTTGTAACCAGATGTCCTTCCTCATTCTTTATGGGGCCAATATGGTCTGTCCTCCCTTTTTTACTGTTTACATACTTAACCACTTGCCTACTGGGCACTTAAACCCCCCTCCTGCCCAGACCAATTTTCAGTTTTCAGTGCTCTCACACTTTGAATGACAATTACTCAGTCATGTAATACTGTACCCGAATGAATTTTTTGTCCTTTTTTTCATACAAATAGAGCTTTCTTTTGGTGGTATTTGATCACCTCTGGGTTTTTTATTTTTTGCGCTATGAATGAAAAAAGACCGAAAATTTTGAAAAAAAAAACAAACACATTTTTCTTAGTTTCTGTGATACAATTTTGCAAATTATTAATTTTTCTTCATAAATTTTGGCCACAATTTATACTGCTACATATCTTTGGTAAAAATAACCCAAATTAGTGGATATTATTTGGTCTGTGTGAAAGTTAGAGAGTCTACAAGCTATGGTGCAAATCATAAAAAATTGATCACACCTGATGCACTGGTCTCATTTCTTGCAACCCGAACAAGCCAGGAAAGTACAAATACCCCCCAAATGACCCCTTTTTTGAAACTAGACATTCCAAGGTGTTTAGTAAGATGGATGGTGAGGTTTTTGATGTTGTCATTTTTTCCCACAATTCTTTGCAAAATGAAGATTTTTTTATTTTTGATTTTTTTCCCCACAAAATTGTCATTGTAATAGGTTATTTCTCTCACATGGCATGTATATACCACAAATAACACCCCAAAATACATTCTGCTTATCCTCCTGAGTATTACGATACCACATGTGTGGGACTTTTTCACAGCCTGGCCACATAGAGAGGCACAACATGCAGGGAGTCCCATCACGTGTTCTAGGAGCATAAATTACACATCTAACTTGTTGACTACCTATTACACTTTTGAAGGCACTGGAGCACCAGGACAATGACACGTGACACTGACGTGGCACTGATGACAGATGGCACTCATGACACTGATGTGGCACTGATGACAGATGGCACTGATACGTGGCACTGATGACACTGATGTGGCACTGATGACAGATGGCACTAATACGTGGCACTGATGACAGATGGCACTAATACGTGGCACTGATGACAGATGGCACTAATACATGGCACTGATGACAGATGGCACTAATACGTGGCACTGACAGATGGCACTAATACGTGACACTGATGACACGTGACACTGATGACAGATGGCACTTATACGTGGCACTGATGACAGATGGCACTAATACGTGGCACTGGTGACAGATGGCACTAATACGTGGCACTGATGACACAAGAAACTGATGACAGATGGCACTAATACGTGGCACTGATGACACGTGACACTGATAACAGATGGAACGTGACACTGACAGGTGGCACTGATGACAGATGGCACTAATATGTGGTACTGATGACAGATGGCACTGATGACAGATGGCACTAATATGTGGCACTGATGACATATGGCACTGATGACAGATGGCACTAATATGTGGCACTGATGACAGATGGCACTGATGACAGATGACAGTGGGGACAGATGGCAGTGGGGACAGATGACAGTGGGGACAGATGGCACTGACAGGTAGTGTTCACTTTTTTTTCCATTTTTTTTTCTGACACTCAGGCTGTAGCGGTTTGCTCTCCCTCCTCACACGCTGTCTCTGTGTGAGGAGAGAGAACCGGCGATGAGAGATGATCTCATATGTTTACATATGAGATCATCTCTCATTGGAACCGCCGATCGCACTGTAAATGGCCGCTGTGATTGTCCGTTTACGGCGATCTGTGACTGGCTGTGTCCAAGGGACACGGCCAGCACAGAACTTCCCCGATGTGCGCCTGCGGGAGCACGCATCGCGGGAGTAAACAGCAGGACGTCCAGGGACGGCCTCCTGGCAGTTAGCGTCCGCGCTGCAGCCGTCTTTCGGCTATAGCGCGGGTGCGAAGTGGTTAAAGAATTTCTTGGGATTTTTTTTGCTCTCCTCTGCTATGTGTCTTTCATGTTGTATTTTAGCCGTCCTTTTTGCACCCTTACATTTCTTGTTGCATTCTTTTTTTAAAGTCTGAATGCTGATGATGAACCCTCAACCTTGTGTTTTTTGAAGGCCTTCTCCTTTGCATTTATATGCATTTTTACATTGGAGTTAAGCCATCCAGGACTTTTGTTTGCTCTTTTAAATTTATTACCCAATGGGATGCATTGGCTAATGCCATTATTTAATATGCTCTTAAAGCAAACCTATCTCTCCTCTGTGTTCTTTGTTCCTAAGATTTTATCCCAATTTATGCCTTCTAGCAAGGTTTGTAGTTTTGGGAAGTTGGCTCTTTTGAAATTCAGTGTCTTTGTATTCCCCTTATGTTTCCTATTTGTGTGATTTATACTGAAGCCAATTGACCTGTGATTGCTGTTACCTAAATTGCCCCGTATTTACACATCCGTGATCAGGTCTGTATTGTTGGTAATTAGTAGATCCAGTAACGCTTTATTTCTAGTTGGTGCGTCTACCATCTGATCCATAAAATTGTCCTGCAAGACATTTAGGAACTGGCGAGCCTTAGATGAATACGTGGTTCCCTCTGCCAAGCTATGTCTGGATAGTTAAGATCCCCTATTATAACACTTCCCATCCTTGCTGCTAATCCAAATTGTGATAGGAGATCTGTCTCCCCTTCCTCCCTCAGGTTAGGGGGCCTATAGCATACTCGCAGTATTATTTTCCCCTTAGCTTCATCCCTTTGGAGCTCTACCCATAAGGATTCCACCTCCTCCCTAGCTCCCTTACTGATGTCATGTCACTTGTACATTATTCTTGATATATAGGCATACCCCTTTTTTACCCTCTATATCCTTGCGAAAAAAGGGTATACCCTTGAATGTTTGCCAGCCAATCATGAGAGCTGTTGAACCAGGTCTCTGAAATTCCCACAAAATCCAAATCCTCCTTGTACAGTATCTCTAGTTCACCCATCTTGTCCGCCAGGCTCCTGGCATTGGTAAACACTAGGGATGAGCCAAACACCCCCGGTTCGGTTCGCACCAGAACCTGCGAACAGACCGAAAATTTGCACGAATGTTAGAACCCTATTGACGTCTATGGGACTCGAACGTTCAAAATCAAAAGTGCTCATTTTAAAGGATAATTTGCATGGTATTGTCCTAAAAAGGGTTTGGGGACCCGGGTCCAGCCCCAGGGAACATGTATCAATGCAAAAAAAACTTGTAAAAAACGGCCGTTTTTTCAGGAGCAGTGATTTTAATGATGCTTAAAGTAAAAAAAAAAAAAGTGAAATATTCCTTTAACCACTTCCCTACCCGCGTATATACATATGACGTCCACAGATGGGATCTCCCATCCTGGGTGGACATCATATGACGGCCTCGGGTTAACCGGGCAGGACCGTGGATCTGTGTGTGTAAACACACAGATCCACGTCCTGTCAGGTGAGAGGAGAGCGATCTGTGTTCCCAGTACAGCGGAACACTGATCGGTCTCCTCCCCTTGTACGTCCCCGCCCCCTACAGTTAGAAGCATTCCCTAGGAAACACATTTAACCCCTTGTGTCCCCCTAGTGGTTAACCCCTTCACTGCCTGTCACATTTACACAGTAATCAATGCAATTTTATAGCATTGATCGCTGTATAAATGTGAATGGTCCCAAAAATGTGTCAAAAGTGTCCGATGTGTCCGCCATAATGTCGCAGTCATGAAAAAAAATTGCGATTGCCGCTATTACTAGTAAAAAAAATAAATAAATATATTTTTTTTAAAAATGCCATAAATCTATCCCGTATTTTGTAGACGCTATAACTTTTGCGCAAACCAATCAAACCAATACGGTTATTGCGATTTTTTTACCAAAAATATGTAGAAGAATACGTATCGGCCGAAACTGAGGAAAAAATTTGTTTTTTTTTAAAAAAATTGGGATATTTATTATAGCAAAAAGTAAAAAATATTGTGTTTTTTTCAAAATTGTCGTTCTTCTTTTGTTTATAGCGCAAAAAATAAAAACCGCAGAGGTGATCAAACCACCAAAAGAAAGCTCTATTTGTGGGGAAAAAAAGGAGGCCAATTTTGTTTGGGTACAACGTGGCACGTGTTTCCCGTGCTTCCCGTGCTTAGAACAGTCCCTGCACAAAATGTCATTTTTAAAGGAAAAAAAGTCATTTAAAACTGCTTGCGGCTTTAATGTAATGTCGGGTCCTGGCAATATGGATGAAAATCAGTGAGACAAACGGCATGGGTACCCCCAAGTCCATTACCAGGCCCTTTGGGTCTTGTATGGATATTAAGGGGAACCCCACATCCAAATTAAAAAAGGAAAGGTGTGGGGCCCCCAGGCCCTATATACTCTGAACAGCAGTATACAGGCGGTGCAAACAAGACCGGGACTGTAGGTTTGTTGTTAAGTAGAATCTGTTTGTAATTTTGAACTGGTACATTTTTAACGTGTTTAGCTCCAGCCAAAAAATCTATTTTAAGCTTTTTGGAAAACCTAGGGAAGGGTTATCACCCCTGTGACATTTGTTTTGCTGTCTGTGCTCATCTTCAGAAGATTTCACCTCACTTTTTGTCCCAATGACAAATGTTTTTTGAAAATTTGGTTTTTTTTGTGAAACAAGGATTGGTGATAAAACATCAGTGGAAAGGAGAAAAGTTTTTCCCATATTAACTCTTACAGGAGAGAATTTCCCTTCCTAGAGGTAGATTTCATCTCACTTCCTGTTGTCTCCTTCCATTTGCAAGTAGGAGTCATTTGTAAATTGGATGTTTGAAAGTAGGGGCCTGCCCTATATACTCAGCAGAAATTTGGGCCTTAGGTGTTGTTGTGGCCACAACACTGTAAGCCCTCACAGGGCCCTGCTGTGAAATATTAGATCAAGAATTGTAATGACATGCCCCTGTTGAACAGGGGCAGAAAAATTGGGCCTTTGGTGGTGGTGGTGCTGGTGCCACAACACTGTAAGTCCTCACAGATACTCTTGGTGGGTGCAGAAACGGGCCCTGCTGTGAAATATTAGATCAAGAATTCTAATTACATGTCCCTGTTGAACAGGGGCTGAAAAATTGGGCCTTAGGCACTGGTGCCGGTGCCACAACACTGGAACCCCTCACAGATACTCTAGTTGGA
Organism: Aquarana catesbeiana; assembly: GCF_042186555.1. Taxonomy (NCBI): domain Eukaryota; kingdom Metazoa; phylum Chordata; class Amphibia; order Anura; family Ranidae; genus Aquarana; species Aquarana catesbeiana. The sequence goes on along the minus strand of NC_133328.1, from coordinate 216,987,629 downwards.
GCGCAGGAACTAGCCCTGCTGCAAAGAATTGCATCAAAAATTGTAATTACATGCCTCTGTTAAACAGGGGCTGAAAAATTGGACCTTAGGCACTGGTGCTGGTGCCACAACACTGCAACCCCTCACAGATACTCTAGTTGGAGCGCAGGAACTAGCCCTGCTGCAAAGAATTGCATCAAACATTGTAATTACATGCCCCTGTTAAACAGGGGCTGAAAAATTGGGCCTTAGGCACTGGTGGTGGGACTAGCGGCGCCCAGAACCAAAAATGTTCTTACAAGCTATCATCATGATCATTGAGGAAGAAGAGGATAATTACTCAGTATAACAGGATAGTCGCTCAGCATCAGCATAGGCAGTCTTTGAAGGGATCTGACATTTCAAAAAAATGTATTCGGTTACATCAGCATTAGGTGCTTTTTTAGCTGGTGGTGATCCAAGACTGATTCATTTTTATGAAGGTCAGTCGATTGACCGAGTCGGTGGACAGACGCACCCTGTGATCAGTTACAAAGCCTCCAGCAGCACTGAATGTGCGTTCCGAAAGAACGCTGGATGCAGGACAGGCCAGTAGCTCAATTGCATACTGTGCAAGCTCTGGCCAGTGATCCATCCTCAAGACCCAGTAACCCAGAGGATTTTCGGTGGGAAATGTGTCCAAGTCAGATCTTGCCCCTAGGTATTCCTGCACCATGTAAAAGAGACGCTGGCGATGGTTGCTGGAACCGATCATAATTTAGGGCTGTGGACTAAAAAATTGTCTGAACGCATCGGTCAGACGGCCACCTTCTCCACCGCTCCTTCTTTGACTGACTGAAGCCTCAGCAACACGCTGTCCAGAAACAGTAGTTTGTAACCTCCCAGTCTCTGGGAACGTGTTGCACAGACCTTTCTGCAAGGCCTCCTGAAGATGTTTCATCCTCTGCTCCCTCTGCGACGGCAAGATAAGGTCCGCAACCTTACCCAAGGAGGGTTGCCAGCCAGTAGCGATCCCCCTCCTTGATATCACGAATATGAGGATCCTTCCGCAGGCTTTGCAGGATCTGGGAGGCCATGCAGCGTAGGTTTGCTGAGGCATTCGGTCCGGAGTCCTCTGGGTCACTAAGGACGACATGATCCGCAGCCACCCCCTCCCAGCCACGTACAAGTCCATGTGTTTCTTGGGACTGTAACTGATCCCTTAAAGACTGCTGCTGATGCTGAGTGCCAGGCTCCACCTCCATACTGACACAGTCCTCCTCCTCCTCTTCCTGTGTGATCGGCGGGCACGCAGGAACACTGTCTCGATAAAGGGGGCCTTGAGAGCTAAGGAAGTCCTCCTCTTCCTGCCTCTGTTCTGCCTCAAGTGCCCTGTCCATTATTCCACGCAGCGTGTTCTCCATCACCATCCTCGTGGCCTCCTCAAATGGTGACAGGACAGTGCATGCATCCCTGATCATGGCCCACTGGCATGGGGAAAAAAAAACAAGCTCCCCTGACCCTGTCCTGGTGCCATAGTCACACAGGTACTCATTGATGGCCCTCTGCGGCGTGTGCAGCCTCTGCAGCATGGCCAACGTTGAGTTCCACCTGGTGGGCATGTCACAGATTAGGTGGTTCTTGGGCAGGTTAAATTCCTTTTGGAGGTCTGCCAGCCGAGCACTGGCATTATATGACCGGCGGAAATGCACACAGACTTTCCTGGCCTGCCTCAGGACATCCTGTAAGCCTGGGTACCTGTCCAAGAACCGCTGCACCACCAAGTTAAGGACGTGAGCCAAACAGGGCACATGGGTCATTTGTCCCTGTCGGAGGGCGGAGAGGAGGTTGGTGCCATTGTCGCAAACCACCATTCCTGCTTTAAGTTGGAGTGGCATCAACCACCTCTGAACCTGCCCCTGCAGAGCTGACAGAACCTCTACCCCAGTGAGGCTCCTGTCCCCCAAGCACACCAGCTCAAGCACCGCATGGCATCTTTTGGCCTGCATACTTGAGTAGCCCCTTGAATGCCTACGGAGCACCGCTGGTTCTGAGGACAAAGCACAGGAAGAGGCCATGGAGGAAGAAGAAGAGGCGGGGGTGGAGGAGAGAGGTGTGCCAGAATCATTAGTAGTGGCATTTTGGAGGCGTGGTGGCGGAACAACCTCAAACACTACTGCACCTTGTCCTGCATCCTTCCCAGCTGCCAGCAGTCACCCAATGCGCCATGAAACTTAGGTAACATCCCTGTCCATGCCTGCTGGACCATGAGTCAGCGGTAATATGCACCTTACCGCTGACCGCCCTGACCGCATGGACATTGCCTTCCACATGCCGGTAGAGAGCTGGAATCGCCTTCCACGAGAAAAAGTGGCGTATGGGTACCTGCCACTGAGGAACCGCACATTCCACAAACTCATGGAAGGGGGCAGAGTCTACCAACTGAAAAGGTAGCAGTTGAAGTACTAGCAATTTTGCCAAGCTAGCATTCAACCACTGGGCATGTGGATGGCTGGGAGCGAACTTCTTTCGCCGGTGCAGCAGCTGGGGCAGGAAAATTTGCCTGGTACAATCTGATGTCGGTGTACCGAAAGCAGATTGCCAACAAGTACTTGGCTGTGACACACCTAATTGTACACCTTCATTCCTCTCAGTGCAGGTCTCAGAGAGGACTGAAGGTATAGTGTGCTTGGAGATCTCAGCTAATGAGGAGCAAGGAGAGGTCCTCTTTGTTCCTTGGTGTGGGTCTTTTAGATACGCTTGCCAACGAACTGCATGGCAGGTCAACATATGTCTGGTCAAGCATTTGGTGCCCAAGCGGGAGATGTTTTGGCCACGCGAGATACGCTTGAGACATATGTTGCAAATAGCAGCGGTGCGATCTGATGCACTCGTCTCAAAAAATGCCCACACCAAAGAACTCTTGGAATAACGCACAGAGACAACAGCGCCCTGCACATGCGGAGCTTTGCGGTGTGATGCAGTCAGTGTGCTGCCCTTAGGCTGGCCCCTGGAGGGCATCCTGCCTCGTTGGTGATGTGCCTCCTCCTCCTCCTCTCTCCTATCAGGCACCCACGTTGAGTCAGTGACCTCATCATCCCCTCCCTCCTCATCACTGGAGCAAACCTGGCAGTAGGGATGAGCTTCGAGTTCGAGTCGAACTCATGTTCGACTCGAACATTGGCTGTTCGCAAGTTCACCGAACAGCGAACAATTTGGGGTGTTCGCGGCAAATTCGAATGCCGCGGAACACCCTTTAAAAGTCTATGGGAGAAATCAAAAGTGCTAATTTTAAAGGCTAATATGCAAGTTATTGTCATAAAAAGTGTTTAGGGACCTGGGTCCTGCCCCAGGGGACATGGATCAATGCAAAAAAAAGTTTTAAAAACGGCCGTTTTTTCAGGAGCAGTGATTTTAATAATACTTAAAGTCAATCAATAAAAGTGTAATATCCCTTTAAATTTCGTACCTGGGGGGTGTCTATAGTGTGCCTGTAAAGGGGCGCATGTTTCCTGTGTTTAGAACAGTCTGACAGCAAAATGACATTTTGAAGGAAAAAACTCATTTAAAACTACCCGCGGCTATTGCATTGCCGACAATACACATAGAAGTTCATTGATAAAAACGGCATGGGAATTCCCCAAAGGGGAACCCCGAACCAAAATTAAAAAAAAAAAATGACGTGGGGGTCCCCCTAAATTCCATACCAGGCCCTTATCCGAGCACGCAACCTGGCAGGCCGCAGGAAAAGAGGGGGGGACAAGAGTGCGGCCCCCCCTCCCTCCTGAACCGTACCAGGCCACATGCCCTCAACATTGGGAGGGTGCTTTGGGGTAGCCCCCCAAAACACCTTGTCCCCATGTTGATGAGGACAAGGGCCTCATCCCCACAACCCTGGCCGGTGGTTGTGGGGGTCTGCGGGCGGGGGGCTTATCGGAATCTGGAAGCCCCCTTTAACAAGGTGACCCCCAGATCCCGGCCCCCCCCCTGTGTGAAATGGTAAGGGGGTACATAAGTACCCCTACCATTTCACAAAAAAAGTGTCAAAAATGTTAAAAATGACAAGAGACAGTTTTTGACAATTCCTTTATTTAAATGCTTCTTCTTTCTTCTATCTTCCTTCATCTTCTGGTTCTTCTGGCTCTTCTGGTTCTTCTGGTTCTTCCTCCGGCGTTCTCGTCCAGCATCTCCTCCGCGGCGTCTTCTGTCTTCTTCTCCTCGGGCCGCTCCGCACCCATGGCATGGGGGGGAGGCTCCCGCTCTTCTCTTCTTCTTTTCTTCTTTTCTTCTCTTCTTCTCTTCTTCTTCATTTTCTTCTCCGGGCCGCTCCGCAATCCATGCTGGCATGGAGGGAGGCTCCCGCTGTGTGACGGCGCTCCTCGTCTGACAGTTCTTAAATAACGGGGGGGCGGGGCCACCCGGTGACCCCGCCCCCATCTGACGCACGGTGACTTGACGGGACTTCCCTGTGGCATTCCCCGTGACGTCACAGGGAAGTCCCGTCAAGTCACCGTGCGTCAGAGGGGGGCGGGGTCACCGGGTGGCCCCGCCCCCCCGTTATTTAAGAACTGTCAGACGAGGAGCGCCGTCACACAGCGGGAGCCTCCCTCCATGCCAGCATGGATTGCGGAGCGGCCCGGAGAAGAAAATGAAGAAGAAGAGAAGAAGAGAAGAAGAGAAGAAGAGAAGAAGAGAAGAAAAGAAGAAAAGAAGAAAAGAAGAAGAGAAGAGCGGGAGCCTCCCCCCCATGCCATGGGTGCGGAGCGGCCCGAGGAGAAGAAGACAGAAGACGCCGCGGAGGAGATGCTGGACGAGAACGCCGGAGGAAGAACCAGAAGAGCCAGAAGAACCAGAAGATGAAGGAAGATAGAAGAAAGAAGAAGCATTTAAAAAAGGAATTGTCAAAAACTGTCTCTTGTCATTTTTAACATTTTTGACACTTTTTTCGTGAAATGGTAGGGGTACTTATGTACCCCCTTACCATTTCACACAGGGGGGGGGCCGGGATCTGGGGGTCACCTTGTTAAAGGGGGCTTCCAGATTCCGATAAGCCCCCCGCCCGCAGACCCCCACAACCACCGGCCAGGGTTGTGGGGATAAGGCCCTTGTCCTCATCAACATGGGGACAAGGTGTTTTGGGGGCTACCCCAAAGCACCCTCCCAATGTTGAGGGCATGTGGCCTGGTACGGTTCAGGAGGGAGGGGGGGCCGCACTCTCGTCCCCCCCTCTTTTCCTGCGGCCTGCCAGGTTGCGTGCTCGGATAAGGGTCTGGTATGGATTTTTGGGGGGACCCCACGCCGTTTTTTTTTTTTTTTTTTGGCGCGGGGTTCCCCTTAAAATCCATACCAGACCTGAAGGGTCTGGTATGGAATTTAGGGGGAACCCCACGTCATTTTTTTTTTTAAATTTTGGCCGGGGTTCCCCTTAATATCCATACCAGACCTGAAGGGCCTGGTATGGAATTTAGGGGGACCCCCACGTCATTTTTTTTTTTTAATTTTGGTTCGGGGTTCCCCTTTGGGGAATTCCCATGCCGTTTTTATCAATGAACTTCTATGTGTATGTCGGCAATGCAATAGCCGCGGGTAGTTTTAAATGAGTTTTTTCCTTCAAAATGTCATTTTGCTGTCAGACTGTTCTAAACACAGGAAACATGCGCCCCTTTACAGGCACACTATAGACACCCCCCAGGTACGAAATTTAAAGGGATATTACACTTTTATTGTTTGACTTTAAGCATTATTAAAATCACTGCTCCTGAAAAAACGGCCGTTTTTAAAACTTTTTTTTGCATTGATCCATGTCCCCTGGGGCAGGACCCAGGTCCCCAAACACTTTTTATGACAATAACTTGCATATAAGCCTTGAAAATTAGCACTTTTGATTATTCATGTTCGTGTCCCATAGACTTTAACGGTGTTCGCATGTTCGAACGAACTTTTTTCCTGTTTGCATGTTCTGGTGCGAACCAAACAGGGGGGTGTTCGGCTCATCCCTACCTGGCAGTATGCTGCAGCAGGGGGAGCATGACTGCTAGATTGCTGTCCTTCTTGGGCACCCCCTCTGTCCGTGCTCACGTTACTGCCTTCATCTAGCTTAGTATCATCATCAGAGCCTTCTAAACGCTGGGCATCCTCCTGGAGCATGTACCCAACACTGTGGTCAAACAGTTCGAGGGACTCCTCAGGAGAGCATGGTGGGGCTACGGAAGGAGTCACTGATGCCATTGAGCCGAGGGAAGAGGCGGCGTTGGCAGCTGCTTTGCCAGACAAAGTACCCTGAGCATGGGTGAGAGAGGATGAGGAGGATGAGGACGGCTTGGTCATCCACTCGACCAAGTCTTCCGCATGTTGCGGCTCACCACGGCCAGCTGCCAAAAAAGGCCAAGCGTGTCCCACGGCCACGTGCTGATGAGGATGCACCGTCTCCATGACCAGCACTGTTGCCTCTAGACACAGAGCCTGCTTGCCCTCTTTTATTGGCTTGTGACTGTCTGCCTCTCCTTGTTGGCCTTCCAGACATACTAATGGCCTGCAGTGAGATGTAGCTGCACTAAGCTGGGATATATATATATATATATATATATATATATATATATATACTGATACTGCAGCTAGCAAAATCAACTGCCTGCCTGTAGTATGGGAACACCACCAATCTTCTACAGGTAGCTTTAGATGAACACAGAGGTCGCACTACACTAACTTGTAGCTTTAGCTGACCACTGTGCAGAGGACGCACTACACCAACGTTAAAATAATGTAGCTGCCTGTGGTAGTGATAGGATCAGGAAAACACCACCAACCTTCTACAGTTAGCTTTAGCTGAACACTGTGAAGAAGACGCACCACACTAACGTTAAAATAATGTAGCTGCCTGCGGTAGTGATAGGATCAGGAAAACACCACCAACCTTCTACAGGTAGCTTTAGCTGAACACTGTGAAGAGGATGCACTACACTAACGTTAAAATAATGTAGCTGCCTGCGGTAGTGATAGGATCAGGAAAACACCACCAACCGTCTACAGGTAGCTTTAGCTGAACACTGTGCAGAGGTTGCACTACACTAACTTGTAGCTTTAGCTGAACACTTTGCACTACACTAACTTGTAGCTTTAGCTGAACACTGTTCAGGGGACGCACTACACTAACTTGTAGCTTTAGCTGAACACTGTGCAGAGGACGCACTACACTAATGTTAAAATAATGTAGCTGCCTGCGCTAGTGGTAGGATAAGGAAAACACCACCAACCTTCTACAGGTAGCTTTAGCTGAACACTGTGAAGAGGACGCACTACACTAATGTTAAAATAATGTAGCTGCCTGCGATAGTGATACGATCAGGAAAACACCACAAACCTTGTACAGGTAGCTTTAGCTGAACACTGTGCAGAGGTCGCACTACACTAACTTGTAGCTTTAGCTGAACACTGTTCAGAGGACGCACTACACTAACTTGTAGCTTTAGCTGAACACTGTGCAGAGGTCACACTACACTACCTTGTAGCTTTAGCTGAACACTGTGAGGAGGACGCACTACACTAACTTGTAGCTTTAGCTGAACACTGTGCACTACACTAACTTGTAGCCTTAGCTGAACACTGTTCAGAGGACGCACTACACTAACTTGTAGCTTTAGCTGAACACTGTGCAGAGGTCGCACTACACTAACTTGTAGCTTTAGCTGAACACTGTGAGGAGGACGCATTACATTAATTTGTAGCTTTAGCTGAACACTGTGCAGAGGTCGCACTACACTAACTTGTAGCTTTGCAGGAACACTGTGAGGAGGACGCACTACACTAACGTGTAGCTTTAGCTGAACACTGTGAGGAGGACGCACTACACTAACTTGTAGCTTTAGCTGAACACTGTGCAGAGGTCGCACTACACTAACTTATAGCTTTAGCTGAACACTGTGAGGAGCACGCACTACACTAACTTGTAGCTTTAGCTGAACGCTGTGAGGAGGACGCACTACACTAACTTGTAGCTTTATCTGAACACTGTGCCCTACACTAACTTGTAGCCTTAGCTGAACACTGTTCCGAGGACGCACTACACTAACTTGTAGCTTTAGCTGAATACTGTGAGGAGGACACGCTACACTAACTTGTAGCTGTAGCTGAACACTGTGCACTACACTAACTTGTAGCTTTAGCTGAACACTGTTCAGAAGACACACTAGACTAACTTGTAGCTTTAGCTGAACACTGTGCAGAGGTCGCACTACACTAACTTGTAGCTTTAGCTGAACACTGTGAGGAGGACGCACTACACTAACTTGTAGCTTTAGCTGAACACTGTGAGGAGGACGCACTACACAAACTTGTAGCTTTAGCTGAACACTGTGCAGAGGTCGCAATACACTAACTTGTAGCTTTAGCTGAACACTGTGAGGAGGACGCACTACACTAACTTGTAGCTTTAGCTGACCACTGTGCAGAGGACGCACTACACCAACGTTAAAATAATGAGGCTGCCTGTGGTAGTGATAGGATCAGGAAAACATCACCAATCTTCTACAGATAGCTTTAGCTGAACACTGTGCAGAGGACGCACTACACTAACGTTAAAATAATGTAGCTGCCTGCGATAGTGATAGGATCAGGAAAACACCACCAACCTTTTACAGGTAGCTTTAGCTGAACACTGTAAAGAGGACGCACTACACTAATGTTAAAATAATGTAGCTGCCTGCGGTAGTGATAGGATCAGGAAAACACCACCAACCTTCTACAGATAGCTTTAGCTGAACACTGTGCAGAGGACGCACTACACTAACGTTAAAATAATGTAGCTGCCTGCGGTAGTGATAGGATCAGGAAAACACCACCAACCTTCTACAGGTAGCTTTAGCTGAACACTGTGCAGAGGTCGCACTACACTAACTTGTAGCTTTAGCTGAACACTGTGCAGAGGTCGCACTACACTAATTTGTAGCTTTAGCTGAACACTGTGAGGAGGACGCACTACACTAACTTGTAGCTTTTATCTGACCACTGTGCAGAGGACGCACTACACCAACGTTAAAATAATGAGGCTGCCTGTGGTAGTGATAGGATCAGGAAAACACCACCAATCTTCTACAGACAGCTTTAGCTGAACACTGTGCAGAGGACGCACTACACTAACGTTAAAATAATGTAGCTGCCTGCGATAGTGATAGGATCAGGAAAACACCACCAACCTTTTACAGGTAGCTTTAGCTGAACACTGTAAAGAGGACGCACTACACTAATGTTAAAATAATGTAGCTGCCTGCGGTAGTGATAGGATCAGGAAAACACCACCAACCTTCTACAGATAGCTTTAGCTGAACACTGTGCAGAGGACGCACTACACTAACGTTAAAATAATGTAGCTGCCTGCGGTAGTGATAGGATCAGGAAAACACCACCAACCTTCTACAGGTAGCTTTAGCTGAACACTGTGCAGAGGTCGCACTACACTAACTTGTAGCTTTAGCTGAACACTGTGCAGAGGTCGCACTACACTAATTTGTAGCTTTAGCTGAACACTGTGAGGAGGACGCACTACACTAACTTGTAGCTTTTAGCTGACCACTGTGCAGAGGACGCACTACACCAACGTTAAAATAATGAGGCTGCCTGTGGTAGTGATAAGATCAGGAAAACACCACCAATCTTCTACAGATAGCTTTAGCTGAACACTGTGCAGAGGACGCACTACACTAATGTTAAAATAATGTAGCTGCCTGCTGTAGTGATGGGATCAGGAAAACACCACCAACCTTCTACAGGTAGCTTTAGCTGAACACTGTGAAGAGGACGCACTACACTAATGTTAAAATAATGTAGCTGCCTGCGGTAGTGATGGGATCAGGAAAACACCACCAACCTTCTACAGGTCGCACTACACTAACTTGTAGCTTTAGCTGAACACTGTTCAGAGGATGCACTACACTAACTTGTAGCTTTAGCTGAACACTGTGCAGAGGTCGCACTACACTAACTTGTAGCTTTAGCTGAATACTGTTCAGAGGACGCACTACACTAACTTGTAGCTTTAGCTGAACACTGTGCAGAGGTCGCACTACACTAACTTGTAGCTTTAGCTGAACACTGTGAGGAGGACGCACTACACTAACTTGTAGCTTTAGCTGAACACTGTGAGGAGGACGCACTACACTAACTTGTAGCTTTAGCTGAACACTGTGAACTACACTAACTTGTAGATTTAGCTAAACACTGTGAGGAGGACGCACTACACTAGCTTGTAGCTTTAGCTGAACACTGTGAAGAGGATGCACTACACTAATGTTAAAATAATGTAGCTGCCTGTGGTAGTGATAGGATCAGGAAAACACCACCAACCTTCTACAGGTAGCTTTAGCTGAACACTGTGAAGACGACGCACTACACTAACGTTAAAATAATGTAGCTGCCTGCGGTAGTGATAGGATCAGGAAAACACCACCAACCTTCTTCAGGTATTTTTAGCTGAACACTGTGCAGAGGTCACACTACACTAACTTGTAGCTTTAGCTGAACACTGTTCAGAGGATGCACTACACTAACTTGTAGCTTTAGCTGAACAGTGTGCAGAGGTCGCACTACACTAACTTGTAGCTTTAGCTGAACACTGTGAGGAGGACGCACTACACTAACGCGTAGCTTTAGCTGAACACTGTGCACTGCACTAACTTGTAGCTTTAGCTGAACACTGTTCAGAGGATGCACTACACTAACTTGTAGCTTTAGCTGAACACTGTGAGGAGGACGCACTACACTAACTTATAGCTTTAGCTGAACAATGTGAGGAGGACGCACTACATTAACTTGTAGCTTTAGCTGAACACTATGCAGAGGTCGCACTACACTAACTTGTAGCTTTAGCTGAACACTGTGAGGACACACTACACTAACGTGTAGCTTTAGCTGAACACTGTGAGGAGGACGCACTACACTAACTTGTAGCTTTAGCTGAACACTATGCACTACACAAACTTGTAGCTTTAGCTGAACACTGTTCAGAGGACGCACTACACTAACTTGTAGCTTTAGCTGGACACTGTGCAGAGGTCGCACTATACTAACTTGTAGCTTTAGCTGAACACTGTTCAGAGGATGCACTACACTAACTTGTAGCTTTAGCTGAACACTGTTCAGAGGATGCACTACACTAACTTGTAGCTTTAGCTGAACACTGTGCAGAGGTCGCACTACACTAACTTGTAGCTTTAGCTGAACACTGTGAGGAGGATGCACTACACTAACTTGTAGCTTTAGCTGAACACTGTTCAGAGGATGCACTACACTAACTTGTAGCTTTAGCTGAACACTGTGCAGAGGTCACACTAAACTAACTTATAGCTTTAGCTGAACACTGTGAGGAGGACTGATTGTCCTGCCTAATCTATCTAACTTACATCAAATGACACTGTCTCTCTGTCTACACTAACTTGTAGCTTTATCTGAACACTGTGCCCTACACTAACTTGTAGCCTTAGCTGAACACTGTTCCGAGGACGCACTACACTAACTTGTAGCTTTAGCTGAATACTGTGAGGAGGACACGCTACACTAACTTGTAGCTGTAGCTGAACACTGTGCACTACACTAACTTGTAGCTTTAGCTGAACACTGTTCAGAAGACACACTACACTAACTTGTAGCTTTAGCTAAACACTGTGAGGAGGACGCACTACACTAGCTTGTAGCTTTAGCTGAACACTGTGAGGAGGACGCACTACACTAACTTGTAGCTTTAGCTGAACACTGTGAGGAGGACACAGTACACTAACTAGTAGCTTTAACTGAACACTGTGCAGAGGTCGCACTACACTAACTTGTAGCTTTAGGTGAACACTGTGCAGAGATCACACTAAACTAACTTATAGCTTTAGCTGAACACTGTAAGGAGGACTGATTGTCCTGCCTAATCTATCTAACTTACATCAAATGACACTGTCTCTCTGTCTCTGTCTCTGAACTCCGGAAGACACACTACACAGGGCCGCCGTGCAGGCAGCCTTGTATAGTGTGAGGCGTGTACTAAACCCCCTGAGCCATAATTGGCCAAAGCCACCCTGGCTTTAGCCAATTACAGCTCTCTCTACAGACGGCGCTGTGATTGGCCAAGCATGCGGGCCAGCCAGCAATGCACTGCGATGCCGCAGTGAATTATGGGTCGTGACGCACCACACGAATTTGGCGCGAACAGCCCATATCGTTTGCAATTCGGCGAATGGGCGAACAGACGATGTTCAAGTCTAACATGGGTTCGACTCAAACATGAAACTCATCCCTAGTGAACACATAGTTTAGACCAGTTGCATATTATCCTCCTTTTGGGTGTTCCGAGATTGCAGCTAGGACTTGCTACTATACTTACCTTGGGTTTATGTACTTTGGTCAACCTATCACTAATGCCCCCAATACTACCCTTTGGAATATGTTCCATGCTGACTATCTCTGCCTCTGGACCCTCCCCCCCATCGCCTAGTTTAAAAACCCCTCTAACTTTTTGGCCATCTTCATTCCCAGCTGATCTGCATCCTCCTCATTTAGGTGCAGTCCATCCCTTCTATAGTACTGGTTATCGACTGAGAAGTCGGCCCAGTCCTCCAGGAACCCAAACCCCTCCTTACTACACCAGCTCTTCAGACACTTATTTACTTCCCTAATCTCCCTCTGCCTTTCTGGTGTGGCTCAATGTACCGGTAGTATTCCTGAGAATACTACCTTGGAGGTCCTTTTCCTCAATTTAGCTCCCAAGTCCCTAAAATCATTCTTTAGGACACTCCATCTGCTTCTGACTTTGTCATTGGTGCCAATGTGTACCATGACAGCTGGGTCTTCCCCAGCCCTCCAGTAATCTGTCCACCAGATCCATGATGTGCCGAACCCGAGTGCCCGGTAGACAACATACTGTTCGGTGCTTCAGGTCTTTGTTACATATTGGCCTCTCTGTCCTTCTAAGAATTGAGTCCCCTACCACCAGAATCTGTCTTTCCTTTCTCTTTGCTTCCCCCCCCACTCTCACTGGAGGAGTTCTTCCCCCGGCAGCTAGGAGAGTCCCTCAGCTCCAGCAGTCTTCTGTGCCAGACACCAGTAGTGACTTTCAAGTGTTTCAATATGGTAATATTTGCGCTATTATTCTGTTGTTCTTCCCTTTCTTCTATTTCATGTGTTTCTAGAAGAAAGTCTTCGCTTAATGTTTGGACTTGATTCTCAATTGTTTTTGATATTTGAAATCATTGATTTCGACAGGGAGTACCATGTTACACACGCATTGTTGTTTGTTTGCCCTTAAATAATTCTGTCCCTTCCTCACTCCATAGCTTGGAAATGCTCTGTATAGCTAGTCCCACCCTCTTTTTAGTGTGTATTTAGCTTCTGCTCTTAGCACATGTAATTGCTGGGGCTGGACATACTATGATTTTTTGATGATGTTCATCTATGAAGATCTGCACAAGTTTTCAATTACTACAATCTGCAGGATGTAATTTTGTTTGAGAAACTGTCTGACAAGCTACTGGGACTGTAAGTTAAGCTATTTTATCACAGCTGGGTCAGTTATATATACAAATAAAAAATAAATAAAGTGCGCTAATTATATGAAAATACACACATAGATGTGAATACATGTGGGTAGTAGTAAAAACCACAATCTACTGAGAGCAAGTAAATGACTCCATGAGTGGTAAAAATATATAAGTGCAAAACATAAAAACTCAAATAAAAAGAAGAAACAAAAAATGTGTACATGTGAAATACAATGATATTAATAGCGTGAAGATCTGAAAATCAAACAAACTCAGTCCATGGGTTCAAATATAAAAAGTTCATCAGTGAAAAAAAGCTTCCATCCACTATACAGCTCAGCAGCAACTAATCCCCCTATGAGTGGATTGACAAAGGAGAGAGATGTGCAGGATGGTGCAAATCCACTGGCGGTGACTCCAATAAGTGAGAAAGTGATAAAGGTGGACTCTTACCCTCCGTGTTGGACCCCCTCCTTGGCAGGGTCTATCAGGCATGCAGATTTTTGCCCTCTGCAGGGACCATGTAATGAGAAGATCTCCCCAGCAGCTGTTAGGAATGTTGTCTCCGATCCGGGCTGGTCCAAGTGAAACGCCTGGAGAGGGGGGGAAGGAAAGCTCTCTTGCTCCCAGTGTGGCAAAGGAAAAAACAAAAGAGCGGAGCTCCAATAGTGTAAAAAGTTTCGGAATTTATTAAATAAAAGTACAGACCGCAACGGAGAGTGCACGCTCCGTGAGGTGAAAATACAATTAAAAACAAGCCGGCATATAAAAATCGTAATAACCCGTGCATAACATGGGGCAATCGTGACGGCTTACAACGTAGCCACGCCCTACATGTTTCGTCATTAGTAGACGTCTTCCTTTGCCACACTGGGAGCAAGAGAGCTTTCCTTCCCCCCCCTCCAGGCGTTTCACTTGGACCAGCCCGGATCGGAGACAACATTCCTAACAGCTGCTGGGGAGATCTTCTCATTACATGGCCCCTGCAGAGGGCAAAAATCTGCATGCCTGATAGACCCTGCCAAGGAGGGGGTCCAACACGGAGGGTAAGAGTCCACCTTTATCACTTTCTCACTTATTGGAGTCACCGCCAGTGGATTTGCACCATCCTGCACATCTCTCTCCTTTGTCAATCCACTCATAGGGGGATTAGTTGCTGCTGAGCTGTATAGTGGATGGAAGCTTTTTTTCACTGATGAACTTTTTATATTTGAACCCATGGACTGAGTTTGTTTGATTTTCAGATCTTCACGCTATTAATATCATTGTATTTCACATGTACACATTTTTTGTTTCTTCTTTTTATTTGAGTTTTTATGTTTTGCACTTATATATTTTTACCACTCATGGAGTCATTTACTTGCTCTCAGTAGATTGTGGTTTTTACTACTACCCACATGTATTCACATCTATGTGTGTATTTTCATATAATTAGCGCACTTTATTTATTTTTTATTTTTCATGGTATACACAGATTTTGTGTGCAGCTTTTACCTTTGACCTTTTTTGCTCTGCAGCGCAGTTTTTCTTTTTATTTTTGAACCCAGTTATATATACAGTTGTGCTCATAAGTTTACATACCCTGGCAGAATTTATGATTTCTTGGCCATTTTTCTGAGAATATGAAAGCCCCATACACACTATCAGGTTTTCTGCTGTTTTTTTCCTTCAGATTTACCAAAATCATATAACATGAGGTCAAACCTTAGGAGTTTCAATTTGTATCAATCAGGCAGGCCCTTGCACTACATGGTTTTGGTAAATCTGAAGACAAAAATCACCAGAAAATATGATAGTGTGTATGGAGCTGAATGATAACACAGAAACATTTCTTTCACTCATAGTTTGTGTTTGGCTGAAGCCATTTATTATCATTCAACTGTGTTTACTCTTTTTAAATCATAATGGCAACAGAAACTACCCAAATGACCCTGATGAAAAGTTCCCCAGTACCCCAGTTCTTAATACCGTATGTTGCCCCCTTTAACATCAATGACAGCTTGAAGTCTTTTGTGGTATTTATGGATGAGGCTCTTTATCTTCTCAGATGGTAAAGCTGTCCATTCCTCTTGGCAAAAAGCCTCCAGTTCCTGTAAATTCTTGGGCTGTCTTGCATGAACTGCACATTTGAGATCTTCTGAGAGTGGCTCAATAATATTAAGGTCAGGAGACTGAGATGGCCACTCCAGAACCTTCACTTTATTCTGCTGTAGCCAATGACAGGTCGACTAGGCCTTGTGTTTTGGATCATTGTCATGTTGGAATGTCCAAGTACACCCCAGGCGCAGATTCCTGGCTGATGAATGCAAACGTTTCCCCGGTATTTTTTGATAACATACTGCATTCATCTTGCCTCTCATGGTATCTAAAACATCCGGTTGGCCTGTTGGAACGTTTGGGGACGTTTGAAGCTTTGATGAGATCCCTCCCCCATTTGAAGCCGAGGATATCTGATAATCCATCCTGCCAGTCCTGGTGGCTAATTAAGCTTTCTCAGACTTGTAAGACGTAGGTCTTTTCAAGTCACCTTTTTCCGGTAAGCCTCTCTTGATGCTTCAGTGATGGTCCCGCCACCTATCTAGATCCTCCATTCATCTGTGGTTTTTTATCTATCCATCTACCAGAAGCTTTTTATTTTGTTTTAGAGGAAGTTTGGGAGTTTCATTCCTCAATATCCAACCCTCAGAGACTCTTGGTGGTGGTTTTCTATTCCCATTAGGAGTACAATTGTCAACGTTCATGGACTTTTTTGGTTGATTTGTCAGTTATTTAAGACTTGTTCATGTTCACCACACTGTTTTTTATCACTGGTTATTACAATCACTATATTCTAAATGTTATTTTGAAGCACTCAGTATACTTTTGATTTTATTCACTTATTTCATATGTAATTCTGAAGCATTCAATTTATTTTCTGGCCCTTAAGGGATGGCTACAGTTTAGTTCACTGTTCAGTTTTTAAATTAGATTTTATATAATTTATACACATAGCGCTACACTATATATTTTTCTATCAGTTATTTCGACCTGTGTCTAAGAGGTATGTTAGCTGCTTACTGTGCAACCATTTCTGTAACATCTCTGGTGCAACGCTGTACTCATTTCCCATTGACTCTAATTTTGGCCTCATCACTCCAAATTACTTTGTGCCAGAAGGTTTGAGGCTTATTTCTGTGCTGTTTGGCGTATTGTAAGCGGGATACTTTGTGGCATTTGCATAGTAATGGCTTTCTTCTGGCGACTCTACCATGCAGCCCATCTTTCTTCAAGTGCCTCCTTATTGTGCATCTTGAAACAGCCACACCACATGTTTTCACAGAGTCCTGTATTTCACCTGAAGTTATTTGTGGGTTTTTCTTTGCATCCAGAAAAATTTTCCTGGCAGTTGTGGCTGAAATTTTAGTTGGCCTACCTGACCGTGGTTTGGTTTCAACAGAACCCCTCATCTTCCACTTCTTGATTAGAGTTTGAACACTGCTGACTGTCATTCTCAATTCCTTGGATATCTTTTTATATCCCTTTAGCCATTAAACCCTACATTACAAAAACCTGGGTAAGAGGATGAAGGGCGCTCTGGATAACAGAATCTGGCCAGAAAGGATGTCCGTAATGGGAGGTGGATGCAGGTTCAGGCAAACAGATGTCTCAAACAGTGCTTGGGCAGCACTCCAAGAGAGTAGCAATACTCTGGTAAAGGAAACAAACAGAAGGTGCCCCTAAGTGCAGAACACAAAAGACTTGAATTGCCAACGGATTAAAAATACTCACTAGCATAAAATATAGCAAGGCTCATCATGTGGAAATGACTGAGAGACCAGGAACAGGTGGTCCCAGGGGTGGTCCAGTGTGCAGCTAGATGGCATAAGTCCTAACCAACCAGCATAGGGAGGCTGCAGGAGAAGGAACCAGGAAGGACGACTGCGCTGTCGGGACGAACGTGGAACGCAGGACCTGGATGTGATATCAGTGGAAGGTGCCTGGAGCCAGCGTGGAACGCAGAAGACGGGAAGTGCCACCAAAGGGGCGGGATGTGCTTTGGAGTGTCAATTGGCTCCTTCTTCATGCCGATAACTGGGAGCCGATGGCTGTGGCTTGATATAAGAGCTAGGGACAATGGGCAGGGACAGGGACTGACATCAGCGGTCGCAGCCTGGAATTGTTAATGTGTTCTACACTTAGAGGTGCCTTCTGTTTGTTTCCATTACAAAAACACAGGCACAGTGGCTGACACAGTGGCTGCATTTGATGGCACAGTGGCTGCATTTGATGGGCACAGTGGCTGCGTTTGATGGCACAGTGGCTGCATTTGATGGCACAGTGGCTGCATTTGATGGCACAGTGGCTGCGTTTGATGGGCACAGTGGCTGCATTTGATGGCAAAGTGGCTGCGTTTGATGGGCACAGTGGCTGTGTTTGATGGCACAGTGGCGGCAATTGATGCACACAGTAGCTGCGTTTGATGGCACAGTGGCTGCAATTGATGTTTTTTTTTCAGTTTGTTTGCGCCCCCCCAAAAATTTTGAGCACCAGCCTCCACTGGCCGGGACCTGCTGATCGGCTGTGTGCGATCACAGCCCAGAGCCCTGTGTTAACAATCAACACAGGGCTTTGTTCAGAGAGAGCGATCTCTCTGTTTCTTATCTCTGCAAAGCAGGGATAAGAAATAGAGAGGTCTGTAGTAAAAAGCAGCACACATTACACATTTTTAGGCTTCATGCACACTGGTTTCTTGTAAACGCTGTTTATCTTGACAGGAGAATATCAGCTTATAAACTCACCTAAGCTGCATTTTTTTCAAAACAGTCTAGATAAGTTTATCAGAGTTATAGGCTCCATGCACACTGGGCTTAAAATAATGTCTGTTCTCTTGGGAGTAAAAAACACTCATATAGAAATTTATTTGTAAAAAGTCCAGACGAGTTCAGAAGAGTTTTACGTTTTTTCTGCCAGTGAGCTCCAATCAGAAATGCGAACCAGAAGTTTTTTTTTCCTGCCTCTAAACATCCTAATGTGCATGGACACATAGGATAACATTGAGTAGCTTCTACAGGCAGGACACAAAACTCCTGTAGAAGCATTGTTTTTTAAGCCAGTGTGCATGGAGCCTAATGCCCCGTACACACAATCGGACATTCCGACAACAAAATCCATGTTTTTTTTCCGAGGGATGTTGGCCCAAACTCGTCTTGCATACACACGGTCACACAAATCTTGTCGGAAATTCCGAATGTCAAGAACGCAGTGACGTACAACGCGTATGACAGTACTAGAAAAGGGAAATTCAATACCAAGTGCGCCACCCTCCTTCTGCTAATCTCGTGTTAGTAGAAGTTTGGTGAGAGACGATTCGCGCTTTTCAGCCTTGTGCTTTTCCGATCATTACTGCTCTTCATTTTGTGCTTGTGGGTTCGTATCTGGTTTTCAGTGCTTGTCCCCCCCAAAGCACACGCGAGGTCCATATAAAATATATGGAGTACTTTGCGGGTAGGGGGGCCATTGATATGCCAGAAAATGTTTAATAAAAATTTTAACAAAAAAATTTTATATTTAAACTGAAATAATATTTCCTTTGATTTACTGCTTGTGTTTCTTTTAACTGTCTCCTAGGATCTCCAATGGGCTTTTATTTTTTGACATATTCTTCAATAGTGCAAATGTAATTTATTTAAAACATGAGGTGACAATCTCTTCTTCAGTGAACTATTATTATGTTGTGGGTCTGCTACACACACACCTTGTTTTTGTTGTTAATGTATGTAATGCATTACTGTTAAAAATATACATCATTTTCAGCACCATGAATGAATTTTGGTGAGTCACGGAAATGGCATGATTGTGGCAAATTATAAAGCACTGTGGGAGTTATTTAATAAAGGAAAATCCCCTTTGCACTTCAAGTACACTGCAAAAGTGCACTTGTAGTGCAAAGTGAATTTGCCTTTAGGAAACAACCCCCATTTTCACTGTAAACACCAACTTTCTCCAAAAACTGCTATTGAGCATTGAAAGAAGGACCCACACATTGTTGAGTCTTAAAATTTTTACTCTATGCACATTTACATGTGCATTAGAAAAGGGTTTTTGAACAAACCAACATATTTTAGGAATAACATTTTTGGTATAGACAGTACAAATAGCCTTTTTTGTGTTAAAAAGGCACGTTTAAAACCATAAAACAATACACAACTCAAGAACTTACAAAGTTCAACTTTGAAAAAATGAAGACTTTAGGTGCTTTTTAGATTCAGCCTAAAACATCAATGATGTTTTTGAGTCTTTTTTCAATATTATTGATGTCTTCCTTGATCTTTTGTAAATCACGATTGCACACCATGATCTTCCGCTGAAGACGTGTGCACTTGCACTTGTGAAATTAGTTTCTTCTTCCACAACATCCACATCACTTAAAATTCAAAAACACACCATGTATTAAAATATGCAGGCATCCATCTATTACCTGAAGCTGTGGTCTCAGACACTCACCTGTTGTGGTCACTATTTCACCAACTTCATAAACGTCTCCCTCCACATCCACTAGTTGTGTTGGTGGTATTTCCCCTTCTTTAGGAGTTTTTGGGTCCCTGGTGTCCTCAGATGTCCCGAGTCTTTTCTCCCCTATGTGAAAAAAAGGTATACTTAGCACACAGATATTTGAGGGTAGAAATAGGAATCTGAAACATTGCTTGGAAGTGTCGTACAATTGTCTTTTTTGGCAGAGTTCCAAGCTGAAGACATTTTTTTCCCTTTCTAAAGCTGGAATATTTACCTTTTTTGTACCATTTTCACACATGGAGACACCCCTAGTATCCACTGGAGCACCTGTGTGGGACACCTTAAAAAGTTTGTTCTGGTGTCCCACACTAGTGCTCCTGCATCCAGATGTGTAAACAGCTGCTGAGTGTCCTCTCCTTATACAATGAATCAAGTTTGCATTTCATTCTAGTTACAAACCAATCTAGACAACAATGTACTAAACTTCTTTTAATACAAATAGGCCTGAACAAATGTAGTTAACCTGTATCTGCCCCAAATATCATATTAGTGGGCGAATGAACGATGTTTAATAGGAACGATTACTGTGCCCATGAACCTGAAAGTTGCCATTTTAAACTGTACAACAGTAAAGAAAAGCACATGGAGCAGCATGCAAGTAATAATAATAATAGGAACACACGACAACAACTTACTTTTTAGAAGAACTCTCTTGATCTTTCTGTATTGATCCTGCTCCCTCAATTTCAGGTCTGACCAGCGTTTCCTCAGTTGATCCTTGGATCGTCGTACCCCAAAATTCCGGTGCAGACTCTTCACAACTTTAGCTATGATCTTGTCCTTTCTCACATTTGGGTTTAGGTAAGGTCCATACTTCCCATCATAGTCGGCCCTCTTCAAGATGTCCACCATCTCCGACATCTCTACAAAGGACATATTTGAGGCCTTAAATCTCCTCCGGGATCGGGACATTCGTGGCTCCGGGCTTTCGTCGTTGCTGCTGCTGTCTGCATGCACTTGCTTTTTCTCCGCCATGTGCTCTCCCACTGCGCAGAAAGAGAAGGGGCGGGGAATAGACTGGAAAGAACATCTGGGGCGGGCGGAGTTTCATGCATGTGCAGTGTATATAAAGGTAACATGCATGCGTCGTACGTACGATCTGTGAGCGGAGGAAGGAGTAGCGAAAGCGCCGATAACAAAGGTACAATTTTAACTTGGTGCATCAGTGGCCTATACTGCTTATAGATTGAGGCTTATATTGGGACAAGATTAGAAGAGTTTAGCCTGACATTAGGGTTTGTCTTGTGTTGTGTCTTGCAGAGAAAATGGATCTATTCAATGATAGGGAATTTCTAGCAATATTCATTGACATGTTCAGGGAGCTGCCCTGTCTGTGGCAGGTGAACCACTCGTTTTTTATTAAGCTAAGAAAGAGGAAGGCAGCGCTGGAGAAACTGCTTGAATTTGTGTAGCCAATGATCCCCATGGCAGACATCACCTATTTGAAGGCCCTAATTGGTGGCATGAGGAGCACTTATCTTAGGGAGTGAAAGAAGGTCCAGAATTCCCAGAAATCAGGAGCAGCAGATGATATTTATGTACCCAGGCTGTGGTACTATGACAGACTGTATTTTCTGTCAGGCCAGACTGAACCCAGGCCAGCACTCTCCAGCCTTCCTTCCACCTCAGCTGAGGCTTCCGATGTCCAACCTGGGCCTTCCAGGCAGGAAGATGTGGAGGAGCCCAGCTTGAGTCAGGTAGAGCATTGTTCAACATATTTCTTGTCATAAAATTAATGATGTTAAGTAGATGTTATTATTGATCACTAAATGCTGATTTAACAAAGTGGTTTACATATCAATAGACAGTAGTGGCCAAAAAGGATTGGGACAAGAATGAAAAATGCTGGGCTCAGAATGATAGTCTTTTAGATTTGTTAACATTCAATTTTCAGCAGTCATGAGCTCTAAATTGTGTGTGATTGATGACCAAAAAACTAAAACTATGTCCCTTTTTCGTAAACAGGAAAGCCTCAGCCAGGAGGTGGCGGGGGTAAGTGGCAGCCAGGAGGTGGCGGGGGTAAGTCGCAGCCAGGAGGTCGACCATCGTCCTCCTCCTCCACCTCCTGCCACAACTCCAACACCAGAGCCACAGCCTGGAGGGAAGCCTCTAAGGAAGACAAGAGTGTGATGGCCTGGGTTCTGTCTGGTCTGGCAAAAGATGCAGGCTGTGGTATGACCACAGCCTGGGGACATACATTTCATCTGCTGCTGTTTATGATCTCCTGGACTCCTGGACCGGATTGTGCTCCCTATTATATGGACTCTTCAGGCCACCAATTTTGCCTGTAAAATAGTTTTGATGTGTACCCTGGGGTACAAAGGCTTCGCACATTTAACCAGTTTATCCAGCGTTGCCTTCCTCTTTATTTTGTTATGACCCATAATAAATGGCTATTTATTTTGTTAAAATACTTACCTATGTGTTTTACTTCAAAAGGGACAGTTTGTTTGTGAGTAGGCAAGTACATTTCCTAAATACAATGTCAAATTAACAAGGGACACCAACACCAAACAACCTCCTTGAGGTTAAAAAATACAAGATAATAGTAATGGTGTTGTGGTAACTTGACACACAAAGTGAAAAAAAAATTATGGAGATCACTAGAAAAAAAAAAATAAAACAGGAGATCTTGATAAAAAAAAAATATAAAAAAAATATCACTATAAAAAAAAATACAATACATTATTATGGAGATCTGACGAAAAAAATACAGTCAGGTCCATAAATATTGGGACTGACACAATTCTAATCTTTTTGGCTCTATACACCACCACAATGGATTTGAAATGAAATGAACAAGATGTGCTTTAACTGCAGACTTTCAGCTTTAATTTGAGGTTATTTACAAATCAGGTGAACGATGTAAGAAATTACAACAGTTTGTATATGTGCCTCCCACTTTTTAAGGGACCAAAAGTAATGGAACATATTAACAATCATCCATCAAACTTTCACTTTTTAATACTTGGTTGCAAATCCTTTGCCGTCAATTACAGCCTGAAGTCTGGAATGCATAGACATCACCAGACGCTGGGTTTCATTCCTGGTGATGCTCTGCCAGGCCTCTACTGCATCTGTCTTCAGTTTCTGCTTGTTCTTGGGGCATTTTCCCTTCAGTTTTGTCTTCAGCAAGTGAAATGCATGCTCAATCGGATTCAGGTCAGGTGATTGACTTGACCATTGCATAACATTCCACTTCTTTCTCTTAAAAAACTCTTTGGTTGCTTTCGCAGTATGCTTCCGGTCATTGTCTATCTGCACTGTAAAGCGCCGTCCAATGAGTTCTGAAGCATTTTGCTGAATATGAGCAGATAATATTGCCCGAAACACTTCAGAATTCATCCTGCTGCTTTTGTCAGCAGTCACATCATCAATAAATACAAGAGAACCAGTTCCATTGGCAGCCATACATGCCCACGCCATGACACTACCACCACCATACTTCACTGATGAGGTGGTATGCTTTGGATCATGAGCAGTTCCTTTCCTTCTCCATACTCTTCTCTTCCCATCACTCTGGTACAAGTTGATCTTGGTCTCATCTGTCCATAGGGTGTTGTTCCACAACTGTGAAGGCTTTTTTAGATGTTGTTTGGTAAACTCTAATCTGGCCTTCCTGTTTTTGAGGCTCACCAATGGTTTACATCTTGTGGTGAACCCTCTATATTCACTCTGGTGAAGTCTTTGACTTTGACACACATACACCTACCTCCTGGAGAGTGTTCTTGATCTGGCCAACTGTTGTGAAGGGTGTTTTCTTCACCAGGGAAAGAATTCTTTGGTCATCCACCACAGTTGTTTTCCGTGGTCTTCCGGGTCTTTTGGTGTTGCTGAGCTCAACACTCTTTTTAAGGATGTTCCAAACAGTTGATTTGGCCACACCTAATGTTTTTGCTATCTCTATGATGGGCTTGTTTTGTTTTTTCAGCCTAATGATGGCTTGCTTCACTGATAGTGACAGCTCTTTGGATCTCATATTGGGAGTTGACAGCAACAGATTCCAAATGCAAATAGCACACTTGAAATGAGCTCTGGACCTTTTATCTGCTCCTTGTAAATAGGATAATGAGGGAATAACAGACACCTGTCCATGGAACAGCTGAGCAGCCAATTGTCCCAATACTTTTGGTCCCTTAAAAAGTAAGAGGCACATACAAACTGTTGTAATTCCTACACCGTTCACCTGATTTGGATGTAAATACCCTCAAATTGAAGCTGAAAGTCTGCAATTAAAGCACATCTTGTTTGTTTCATTTCAAATCCATTGTGGGGGTGTATAGAGCCAAAAAGATTAGAATTGTGTCCCAATATTTATGGACCTGACTGTAAATAATAGTATAGATCAGGAGAAATAATAAAGAAATCTTTTTTTCAGAACTCTGTGTGAATATCAGCAGCAAAACAACTTTATTATTCTAGCATTCTAAAGAAGAAGAGAATGCGCTGCATTAAAAGATTTACAAAATTCCAGCGTGACGAATGTGCTATCTCCATTACGAACGCTAGTTTTACCAGACCGAGAGCTTCCATCTCGTACTTGATTCTGAGCATGTCTGGAACTTTGTGCGTCGGAATTGTGTACACACAATCAGAATTTACGAGAACGGATTTTGTTGTCGGAAAATTTGAGATCCGGATCTCAAATTTTGTGAGACAAAAAGCTCCCATCGAACATTTTCCGTTGGAAAATCCAACCGTATGTACGGGGCATTAGGCTCCATGCACACTGAAGCTCATAAACGGATGTTTTTGGGAGTTTGGGCATTTTTTTCATCAGCCCATAAACTCCCCTCTATGTTATCCTATGTGTCCATGCACACATGGACGTTTTTGGACGATTAACAGCAGTGGTGTTTATGGGCTGTTGTCTGAACGCGTTTAAAATTACGTTCAGGAGCTGCTTTACTGACCACAAAAAATGCTTAAAAACGTTAAACGCGCATAAACGCTCGTAAAGGTCGATAAATGCTCAAAAACGTGGTTCACCGGCGTTTTTTAACGTTTTTGATCCATTTAAAATAAAAATAAAACATTTCTTTAACCACTTCAATACAGGGCATTTTCACCCCCTCCAGGCCAATTTTTAGCATTCAGCGCTGTCGCATTTTGAATGACAATTTGCGCAGTCATGCAACATTCTACCTAAATGAAATTTTTATAATTTTTTCCCCACAAATAGAGCTTTTTTTGGTGGTATTTGATCACCTCTGCGGTTTTTATTTCTTGCGCTATAAACAAAAGAAGAGTGACAAGTTTGAAAAAAACACAATGGGGGTTATTTACGAAAAGCAAATCCACTTTGCACTACAAGTGCAAACTTCAAGTGCAAAGTGCACTTGAAATTGCACTGAAGGTGCACTTGGAATTGCAGTCACTGTAGATCCGAGGGGGACATGCAAGGAAAACAAAAAAACAGCATTTTAGTTTGCACATGATTGGATGATAAAATCAGCAGAGCTTCCCCTCATTTCAGAT
This sequence comes from Aquarana catesbeiana, assembly GCF_042186555.1. Lineage (NCBI taxonomy): Eukaryota > Metazoa > Chordata > Amphibia > Anura > Ranidae > Aquarana > Aquarana catesbeiana. The sequence goes on along the minus strand of NC_133328.1, from coordinate 216,962,130 downwards.
CTACCCGTCAGATTTACAGCGACTGCACTTCCAAGTGCACTTTCAGTGCAATTTCAATTGCACTTTGGACTTGTAGTTTGCACTTTTAGTGCAAAGTAGAGTTTCTTTTCGTAAATAACCCCCAATATTTTTTACTTTTTGCTATAATAAATATCCCAATTTAAAAAAAAAAAATTCCTCAGTTTAGGCCGATATGTATTCTTCTACATATTTTTGGTTAAAAAAATCACAATAAACGTATATTGATTGGTTTGCGCAAAAGTTATAGTGTCTACAAAATAGGGGCTAGCTTTATGGCATTTTTATTTATTTTAATTTTTTTACTAGTAATGGCGGTGATCTGCGATTTTTATCATGACTGTGACATTGCGGCGGACACATTGGACACTTTTGACACTATTTTGGGACCATTCACATTTATACAGCGATCAGTGCTATAAAAATGCACTGATTACTGTATAAATGTCACTGGCAGGGAAGGGTTAACACTAGGGGCGATCAAGGGGTTAAATGTGTTACCTAGGGAGTGATTCTAACTGTAGGGAGAGGGGACTCACAAGGGGAGGAGACCGATCAGTGTTCCTTTGTACTGGGAACACACGATCGGTCTCCTCTCCCCTGACAGGACGTGGATCTGTGTGTTTACACACACAGATCCACGTCCCGATTCTGTTACCGGCAATCGCGGGTGCCCGGCGGACATAGAGTTTATGAGAGTTTATGAGAGTTCAACAGAGTTTATAAGAGTATATGGGAGTTCAGCATTTTTGTGGTCAGAAAAACTGCTCTTGAACGCAATTTTAGGGCATTCAGACAACAGTCCATAAACTCCGCTGCTGATAAACTGCTAAAAATGTCCATGGGTTCGTGGACACAGGATAACATAGAGAGGAGTTTAACCCCCCTGGCGGTATGATTATTTCGGATTTTAGGTGCTGAAAGCGGTACAATTATTTTGCATGGAAATTTGGCGTTTTATATTGTAGGCCTGTACTTATTAACAATAACACACTTAAATCTGTCCAAACAAGAGTCTAGTAGATATCCCGGGTATGATGAAGTTTGAAACACAAAAACATAAATTATAATATAATTAATAAATATAAATAATTAAAAAAAAAAAATAATATAATAATAATAAAATAAATTTCCCCACGATTCACCATCGCTCAATTCTGCAAGTGTTCTAATTTACTATCGCTGTTTTCTAGCTGATCTAAAGCCACTTTTGACATAAAGGGACACTTTTTGGTTGCTATGGACAATCTCTGGTTTCCAGGCAGAAAGAACAATATATATAATATAAAACTGCATGCAGGGCATGGGCCAAAGCACTGGGGACAAAAGGGATGTGAAATAATTTCATACAGTACTGTAATCTGTAAGAATACAGTACTGTATGTGTTATGGTTTTTACATTTTTTAAATTTGCCGCCAGGCTCCGCCCCCATGCGTCGCGCCGCTCGCAGGGAACGGAGCCTGGCACAGAGAGGCTTCGGAGGAGACAGAGCCCGCAGACACAGCGGGTGACATCGCAGGATCCTGGGACAAGGTAAGTAACGCCGAACCAGGATCCTGCAATGTAATCCCGAGTGTGGCTCGGGGGTTACCGCTAATGGGACTGAAATTTAACCCCGAGCCACACTCGGGAATACCGCCAGGGAGGCTACGGGCTGTTAAAAAAAACATCTAAACTCACAAAAACGTGAGTTTAACAGCCGCAGTATGCATGAGGCCTTAGGCTCTTAATTAACCCCTTGATCGTCCTAGATGTTAATCCCTTCCCAGCCAGTGTCATTAGTACAGTGACAGTGTATATTATTAGCACTGATTACTGTATTAGTGTCACTGGTGATGTCAGTGATAGTAAGCCAGTTCCCCAACCAGCGTCAGTAAGTTTTAGATTGTCCGCCACACTATAGCAGGCCCATTATAAGTCACTGATCATCGCAAAAAATAAAGATGCCAATATATGTATACCATAGTTTGTATACTTATAACTTTCACACAAAACAATCAATATACACTTACAGGCGGTCCCCAGGTTACAAACAAGATAGGGTCTGTAGGCTTGTTCTTAAGTTGAATCTGTTTGTAAGTCGGAACAGGTAAATATTTTAAGTGTAGCTCCAGCCAAAAAAATGGAAAATTGTATCAAATACTTACCGTAATTTTCCTTTCCTGACGCCAATACTTTGCAGCATACATATGATATAGCTCCACCACTATATTCACCCACAGGACCTGTGTATCTCTATAAAAGTCTGACTGAGAGCTACCTCCCCCATTTTCCGTATAAAGCGCAAAGATCAGAGGGAGGGTTCGTATGCTGCCATGTATTGGCATCAGGAAAGGAAAATTACAGTAAGTATTTGATACAATTTTCCATTTTCCTGACGCCAAACATGGCGGCATGCATATGATACATAATGAGCTTTTGAGATCGAGGGTTTAATCCTACAAACTTAGTCTTTATATAACAATAGACATAAAATGGATGGTTTTCCTCCCAAACTCTACTGTAGTAAGTGCTGCTGGATCCACTCTGTAGTGTTTTAAAAACATCTGATGTGATGACCATCTAGCCTCTTTGCAGACTGTCTCCAGAGACAATCCTGCCCGTGCCGCCCAAGAAGAAGACATCGCCCTGGTTGAGTGAGCTCTAACCACCTCTGGAGGATGCTTCCCGGCCGCTCTATATGCCTGGTGAATAGTTTTTACTAACCTGGCAGAGATGGTTCTGGCCGAGGCCTCTTTCCCTTAAAATTTTCATGATAATGAAAAAGTCTTTCAGAATGTCTGAATGTAGATGTAGCCTGGAGATAGGCTTTGAGGACTTTTGGAATGTCCAACACGTGCAGATCAGCATCTGAATCCGCTGGGAAGGCAGGAAGCACCCATTCACTGGAGAGATGAAATATCAATGCCACTTTTGGGACAAAATGATCCAATGGTCTTAGCACAACCCTGTCTGGGAAGAACATGAAATAAGGTTCTGCTGCCCCCAATTCTTGGAGTTCCGACACCCTTCCCCCTATTATGGCTGATAGGAAAGCCATTTTTAAGGTGATATCCCATAATGAACTGTCTTCTGTTGGAGTACGAGGAGGGTTTGCTAGAAAATTGAGGACTACTGGCAGGTCCTATTGAGGGAACCTATTTCTCTTGGGAGAGCGTAGTCTAAGTACCGTTCTCATGAAGTGCTCCACCAGCAGGTTTGCTGCCCATTTCTTTTGGGTAAAAGCCGTGATGGCAGAAATTTTCACCTTAAGCGAACTGAGCCCCAAATCCAATCTGGATTGCAGGAAAGACATGATTTGAGATACATTTGGGTCACTAGGGTCAAACTGACGTCCAGCTGCAAAGCTTGTGAACCTCTTCCATATTCTGGAGTACATGGCTTTGGTTGACCCCTTTCTGGAACTTGAAAAGTTCTAATATCCTCTGGAGAACATCCTAACTCTTGTAACCCCTGCCTTACAATCTCCAGGCCACTAATGTCAGTCGTGATGGTTGTAGATGTAGGGTATCTCCTTCAGACAGAAGATGAGGAGTCATCGGCAGAGTGATCAGTGTGCACACTCTGAGATCCATTGCCAGAGAGACCCATGGTCTGTGAGGCCAGTAAATAAATACTGCAATGACTGTCAAATTCCCTGTCAACAATCTCCTCAGGAATTTCAGGATTAAAGAAATTGGAGGGAAGGCATAGGCCAGTTGCCCAACCCAAGGATGCGTCAAGGCATCCATCCCCTCCGCTAATGGATTAGGGTAGTGTGAGAGGAACCGGCTCACCTTGCAGATGCTTGATGAGGCAAAAATATCCATCTTGCGGACACCCCCACTCGTGGATGATCTGTTTGAACACTTCAGGGTGAAGGAACCATTTGTTGGGGTCTATGAATTGTCTGGATAGTCAATCTGCTTCCAAGTTCTGACAGCCTGGAAGATATATGGCCCTCAAATCTGGGAGATATTGCTGTGCCGATGTCATGATTGGTTCCACCTCTCTGAAGAGGGATTGGCTGTGTGTCCCGCCTTGTCACTGTATGTAGGACACTGCTGCCATGTTGTCCAGATGGAGCAGGACTGGGTGACCCTGTATGTGAGGCAGCAAGGTTACCAACGCCATGAATGCTGCTTGAATTTTTAGAATATTGGAAACTAGGCCCTGAGTGAGGAATTCCCCTCTGCCCTGGATCTTGAGTTGTTCGCAGGTTGCGCCCCACCCTGCTGCGCTGGCATCTGTGGTAACAATGATCCATGGCTGCAGCCCTAATGGACAATGCCGTTTAGTGTTTGTTTTGTCTACCACTAGAGACTCTGGCGCCTGGTGATCCCGACTGGCTGGGCTAGATGAACTCTTCCCCTGCATTAGGAAGCCTTGTTGGAAGGATCGGGACATGCTGGTAGGCATATTGCAAGTCCACTGAAATCCTCCTGTCTCCTGGTTGAATAACCTGAATTATGGTATGGAGAGACTCCATCTTGAGTCTATCCGGATAAATTGATTCAGCCTCTTGAGGTAGTTCTGGGGGCTGCCGTTTGAACAGCCAATAATGGCCTTGCACCACTGTGGACTGAATCTGCTATTTTTTGGCAGTGGTCTTGCCGGAAGTGGATCACTTTGAGCCACCTGGCTCCAACTGCCTCCTGGGCGGGCCTAGCGTTAAAAGGGTTTCTGGGTATCTGAGGGAGCCGCAGAGGTCTTAGCTGTCTGAGATCTTATGAAGGTTGACTGTGTACCCCTCCAACGCCTTCTGAAGTCCTTGGATGGGCAAAAGCCTTCGAAATCCCAGTACCTGTTTGGTGCTCCACTGGATGGTTGCCCCCTCTGGCATCTGGACCTTCGATCTTGGGGCAGAAGACCTGGTTTTCCTCCTGTAACCCTGGAGAATGCAGTCTCCAGTTTTTTGGCCAAACAGGGCCTTCCCACCAAAAGACAGTTTACGGCAATTCTGCTTTGAGGATGGGTCAGCCGCCCAGGGTTTTTGCCACAGCGCTCTTTTGGCTGTGACTGAGGTGAGCATGGCTCTGAAGGACCATCAAATGATGTCTATAGCTGCCTCACCTGTGAAGTCCGCCAAGAGTTTTATCTCATCAAGAGCCTTGATGATTTTTTTCTTTTGGCAGCTGGTTTTTGATGGCATACTCCAAGTCCTGCGCCCACACTCGCATAGCACTTGCAACGGATGTTAAAGCAACGGTGGATTTACAAGCACCACCTGCCGCGAGGTAAAACTTTCTTAAGTCCATGTCAATCAAGGATATCGTGAAAGGAGGAAGTGTCTTCCATCGGAAGTGTCACATTCTTGGCCAGTCTGGTGACTGCATCCACCATTGGTGGGTTAGATAAAGGCATCGTATCCTCCTCCGTTAGTGGATACAACTTCTGAAACCTATTGGTTGAGGAGGATTTTCTCTCCCCCTTTTCCCATTCCTCCTGAAACAGGCCTCTTATTTCTGTCATAAGAGGAAAGGTAGCTACCTGTTTCAATTCAAAATCAGATTGTATGGTGTGTGATAATAGGTTTTCTCCTTCTTTGTAGGAGGTTCCGGATCCTTCCATTCCAGTGCAGCTTTTACTGCCTTAATGAATGGTGGTATTAGCGCAAAGTCAAAGCCTGAACCTTCAGGATCCTCTGCCAAGGAGAAGGCGATATCTTCTCCCTCTGCCTGGAAGGATGGCTGTAATACTGGGTCTGGGGAATCAGCCTGCCTAATCTGGGCTTGGGTCACCCCTGAAGTGCCTGGTACCCCTCTAGTTAGAGAGGGTTGAATGGCTTGGTTTAGACCTGGTGCAGGGCCCACACTGTTCGTCCGCTTCTGTTCCTGGTTACCCGAGATGACCAGATGACCAGAAAATTCTGCCAGGGAGTTGGGGACTACTTTCTTGACACCTGCTGACTCTCATACTCCTGGTCTCTGGCAAGCTGCCTGAAGCAGTTGCTGCAAAGTAGCTTTCCAGGCATAGGGCCATCTCCACATGACCAACATTTGCATTTTGGGTGCTGACCCCTTGCATTCTTTTAAGCGTACATTTGCACCCTTTGTACTGGGGTTTGCCAAGACTGGAGGAGTCACTTTCTGCCCCAGAAAAATCCTGATGATCCAGAGGGCGAGTGTGAGTGGCCAGCACTGCAATAGACAGTTTTTCCCGCATCTTCTTACTTACCCGGTATTGTGGTGGTCTTGGTTATGTGGTGTTAGGCTCATGCTGGCGGAAGAACCGAAAGGTGCAAGGGGGACTGTACGGCAACAGAGAGAAATAAGGGAAGTGAGAGAGAGAAAAAAATACATATATACCCCCCTTTTTTTTGGCAAAGCCTAACAAATTTAAATAAAGAAATCTGGGCAAATCCCCCCCCCCATCCTCTAGTAATACATTGCTCCTCCCCCCTTCTATCCCCATTACTAGGATAGCAAGACTTACCTGTCATTGACTGTTCCTCAGAATGAGATGCTGCCTCTCTGGATGCCTGAATAGCAAAGGCATCCATTACCTGGCTATTTGTGCTCTGTAAATAGAGCACCTGAGAGAGAGAGAGAGACTCATCCCTCTCTCACCTCTGTTCTAATCAAAAAAGGGCTAATACAATTGGAGGGAAGCCAACGCCCATCCACACAAAAGGACACTTTAAGCTGGCTACACATCATACAATTCTCTGCAGATTTTTTCTCAGATTTACCAAAACCACACAATATGAGGTCAAACCTCAAGAGCCTCAATTTGTATGCAATCTGGCAGGCCCCTGCACCACATGGTCCTGGCAAATCTAAAGGAAATCAGACAACAAAAGCTGCACAGTGTGTATGGGGTCTTGAGAGATATGAGGGCAAGAAAAAGAAAAAAGTCTTTATAGAAGTTGACAGACCTGGAAAGAGTTCCATAGGAGAGAAGACATCATGCAGTCCCAGCTACTGGATTCGGACTCCAAAGCAGGCATGCCACAAGAGGATTGTCGTCTCTGATTAGAGAACACCTCGACCGCAAAAGACCACCAGAAGGGGTTCCCCACCTTGTTGGTGCGTTTAGCAGCCTAAGATGTGGGACTGCATACCGGGAGAAGCTGAACCCAGACGGACTTCAACGTAGACGGCAGGTAAGAACTTTAGCCTGAGTGTAACGGTCTGTAGGTGTTGATCTTTTGAGGACAAAAAGGAGAATGGGGGAGGTAGCTCTCAGTCAGACTTTTATAGAGCTAAACAGGTCCTGTGGGTGGATATAGGTGTGGAGCTATATTATATGTATGCTGCCATGTTTGGTGTAAGGAACATTTTTTTAAGCTTTTTGGTTAGCACTTCCTGTTGTCTCCCTCCGTTTGTAAGTAGGAGTTGTTTGTAAGTCGGATGTTTGTAACTATATTGGGATTTCTTTTTTAATTAAAGACATGTAGTTGAATGCATTTTGGACAAAATGTACAAAGAAATTAGATTTTTTAAATTTCTTTTATAGGATATATTTTATAGCAGAAAGTAAAAAAAATTATTTAAAAAAAAAAATGTTGGTCTTTTTTCATTTATATCTCAACAAATGAAAAAAAACAGTGGTGATCAAATACCACCAAAACAAAGCTCTATTTGTGTGAAAAAAATGATATAAATTTTGTTTGGGTACACAGTTGCATGGCTGCACAATTACCAGTAGGGATGAGCTTTGAGTTCGAGTCGAACTCATGTTCGACTCGAACATAGGCTGTTCGCAAGTTCGCTGAACAGCGAACAATTTGGGGTGTTCGCGGCAAATTCGAATGCCGCGGAACACCCTTTAAAAGTCTATGGGACAAATCAAAAGTGCTAATTTTAAAGGCTTATATGCATGGTATTGTCATAAAAAGTGTTTGGGGACCTGGGTCCTGCCCCAGGGGACATGGATCAATGCAAAAAAAAGTTTTAAAAACGGCCGTTTTTTCGGGAGCAGTGATTTTAATAATGCTTAAAGTTACATAGTTACATAGTTAGTCAGGTTGAAAAAAGACACAAGTCCATCCAGTCCAACCATAAAAAAAAAAAAAAAAAAAAAAAAAACCGTACAATCCAATATACCCAATACTATACCCACAGTTGATCCAGAGGAAGGCAAAAAACCCCAGCAGAGCATGCTCCAATTTGCTACAGCAGGGGAAAAAATTCCTTCCTGATCCCAGAGAGGCAATCGGATTCTCCCTGGATCAACTTTACCTATAAATGTCAGTACCCAGTTATATTATGTACATTTAGGAAAGTATCCAGGCCTTTCTTAAAGCAATCTACTGAGCTGGCCAGAACCACCTCTGGAGGGAGTCTATTCCACATTTTCACAGCTCTTACTGTGAAGAAACCTTTCCGTATTTGGAGATGAAACCTCTTTTCCTCCAGTCGTAAAGAGTGCCCCCTTGTCCTCTGTGTTGACCGTAAAGTGAATAACTCAACACCAAGTTCACTATATGGACCCCTTATATATTTAAACATGTTGATCATATCCCCCCTTATTCTCCTCTTCTCAAGAGTGAACAAATTCAGTTCCTCTAATCTTTCCTCATAGCTGAGCTCCCCCATGCCTCTTATCAGTTTGGTTGCCCTTCTCTGCACTTTCTCCAGTTCCCCGATATCCTTTTTGAGAACTGGTGTCCAAAACTGAACTGCATATTCCAGATGAGGTGCATAACTTTACATTTCTCAACATTAAACCTCATCTGCCACATAGTCGCCCAATTAGACAGAGCATTGAGGTCAGCTTGTAAATTGGAGACATCCTGTAAGGACGTTATTCCACTGCATAGCTTGGTGTCATCTGCAAAGACAGAAATAAAGTAAAACAATAAAAGTGTAATATCACTTTAACTTTCATAGCTGGGGGGTGTCTATAGTATGCCTGTAAAGGGATGCATGTTTCCCGTGTTTAGAACAGTCTGACAGCAAAATGACATTTCAAAGGAAAAAAAGTCATTTAAAACTACTCGCGGCTATTAATGCATTGCCGGTCCGACAATACACATAGAAGTTCATTGATAAAAACGGCATGGGAATTCCCCACAGGGGAACCCCGAACCAAAATTAAAAAAAAATGACGTGGGGGTCCCCCTAAATTCCATACCAGGCCCTTCAGGTCTGGTATGGATATTAAGGGGAACCCCGAACCAAAATAAAAAAAAATGACGTGGGGGTCCCCCTAAATTCCATACCAGACCCTTCAGGTCTGGTATGGATATTAAGGAGAACCACGGCCAAAATTAAAAAAAAAAATGGCGTGGGGTCCCCCCAAAAATCCATACCAGACCCTTATCCGAGCACGCAACCTGGCCGCAGGAAAAGAGGGGGGACAAGAGAGCGGCCCTCCCCCCCCAAACCGTACCAGGTCACATGCCCTCAACATTGGGAGGGTGCTTTGGGGTAGCCCCCCAAAACACCTTGTCCCCATGTTGATGAGGACAAGGGCCTCATCCCCACAACCCTGGCCAGTGGTTGTGGGGGTCTGCGGGCGGGGGGCTTAACGGAATCTGGAAGCCCCCTTTAACAAGGGGACCCCCAGATCCCGGCCCTCCCCGCTGTGTGAAATGGTAAGGGGGTACCCCTACCATTTCACTAAAAAACTGTCAAAAATGTTAAAAATGACAAGAGACAGTTTTTGACAATTCCTTTATTTAAATGCTTCTTCTTTCTTCTATCTTCCTTCATCTTCTTCTTCTTCTGGTTCTTCTGGTTCTTCCTCTGGGGGTCTCGTCCAGCATCTCCTCCGCGGCGTCTTCGTTCCTTCTTCTCCTCGTGCCGCTCCGCATCCATGGCATGGAGGGAGGCTCCCACTCTTCTCTTCATCTTCTTCTCTTCATTTTCTTCTCTTCATCTTCTTCTCTTCATCTTCTTCTCTTCATCTTCTTTTCGGGCCGCTCCGCATCCATGCTGGCATGGAGGGAGGCTCCCGCTGTGTGACGCGTCTCCTCTTCTGACGGTTCCTAAATAACGGAGGGGGCGGGGCCACCCGGTGACCCTGCCCCCTCTGACGCATGGGGACATGACGGGACTTCCCTGTGGCATTCCCCGTGATGCCACAGGGAAGTCCCGGCAAGTCACCGTGCGTCAGAGGGGGGCGAGGTCACCGGGTGGCCCTGCCCCCCGTTATTTAAGAACCGTCAGAAGAGGAGAAGCGTCACACAGCGGGAGCCTCTCTCCATGCCACCATGGATGCGGAGTGGCCTGGAGAAGAAGATGAACAAGAGAAGAAGATGAAGAAGAGAAGAAGATGAAGAAGAGAAGAAGATGAAGAGAAGAGCGGGAGCCTCCCTCCATGCCATGGAGGCGGAGCGGCCCAAGGAGAAGAAGGGAAGAAGACGCTGCGGAGGAGATGCTGGACGAGAACACCGGAGGAAGAACCAGAAGAACCAGAAGAAGAAGATGGAGGAAGAAACTGAAGGAAGATAGAAGAAAGAAGAAAGAAGAAAGAAGAAGCATTTAAATAAAGGAATTGTCAAAAATTCTCTCTTGTCATTTTTAACATTTTTGAGAGTTTTTTTAGTGAAATGGTAGGGGTACTTTTGTACCCCCTTACCATTTCACACAGGGGGAGGGCAGGGATCTGGGGGTCCCCTTGTTAAAGGGGGCTTCCAGATTCCGATAAGCCCCCCACCCGCAGACCCCCACAACCACCGGCCAGGGTTGTGGGGATGAGGCCCTTGTCCTCATCAACATGGGGACAAGGTGTTTTGGGGGGCTACCCCAAAGCACCCTCCCAATGTTGAGAGCATGTGGCCTGGTACGGTCCAGGAGGGGGGGAGCGCTCTCTTATCCCCCCTCTTTTTCTGCGGCCTGCCAGGTTGCATGCTCGGATAAGGGTCTGGTATGGATTTTTGGGGGACCCCACGCTGTTTTTTTTTTTTAAATTTTGGCGCGGGGTTCCCCTTAAAATCCATGCCAGACCTGAAGGGTCTGGTATGGAATTTAGGGGGACCCCCACGTCATTTTTTTTTAAAATTTTGGCTGGGGTTCCCCTTAATATCCATACCAGACCTGAAGGGCCTGGTATGGAATTTAGGGGGACCCCCACGTCATTTTTTTTTTAAATTTTGGCCGGGGTTCCCCTTAATATCCATACCAGACCTGAAGGGCCTGGTATGGAATTTAGGGGGACCCCCACGTCATTTTTTTTTTTAAATTTTGGCTCGGGGTTCCCCTGTGGAGAATTCCCATGCCGTTTTTATCAATGAACTTTTATGTGTATTGTTGGACCGGCAATGCATTAATAGCCGCGAGTAGTTTTAAATTACTTTTTGTCCTTTGAAATGTCATTTTGCTGTCAGACTTTTCTAAACACGGGAAACATGCGCCCCTTTACAGGCATACTATAGACACCCCCAGGTATGAAATTTAAAGGGATATTACACTTTTATTGTTTCACTTTAAGCATTATTAAAATCACTGCTCCCGAAAAAACGGCCGTTTTTAAAACTTTTTTTTGCATTGATCCATGTCCCCTGGGGCAGGACCCAGGTCCCCAAACACTTTTTATGACAATAACTTGCATATAAGCCTTTAAAACTAGCACTTTTGATTATTCATGTTCGTGTCCCATAGACTTTAACGGTGTTCGCGTGTTGGAACAAATTTTTTTCCTGTTCGCATGTTCTGGTGCGAACCGAACAGCTCATCCCTAATTACCAGTTATAGTAGCGCAGTGCTAATTAACAAAAGATGGCCTGCTCATGACCTTCCACAGGTTAAGTGGTTAGAAAAACAGTGCTGCACCCTGGTAAACTTTTCAATTTTGTCCAAGTAGAGTCTTTTTTTGTGTATTATATCAGCTGAAGTCTGTCCACTCCAGCTTTTCTGTAAATTAAAGGAAAAAAGGGGAACTTTGCTATTAGTAACTATATAAAAATTTACATGGTGAACCTAAATACCAAAATAAATGAAGAAAAGAAGAAATTTCATAGTGAGCAAAAAACACTAGAAATTAGAAAAGTGCAAATCTGTGAATCACTCTTCAAGTAAATGAATCGCATTTCAGGGTCCTCTTAAGGTGTCAGTGACTCATAAAAACAGCAAATCCCTCTACCCCATAGATTTCATGCTTACCAGATAGCAAGCGGTGTAGTGCTTGTGGCTAATTACCCAGCCCGGGCCTTGATCACCGGTCAGATTCAGATGACAGCTCACATCTGAGAAAACCTCCTATGATGTAGCAGGACGGATGGTCTAGGACTTATAAGCAAATCCAAAGGGGCCAATCTGGTTCAGAGAGGGGACTCAAAGTATCCCAAAAAGGAATAAAGACTTAGCATAGTGTAAAAACCAGTGGAACATTTATTTGAATAAAAAGTATGGCGGGTAATGTCTATTCTTATACCTCTTATATGCTCTAATAATATGTATTCCTGCTGCCTTTTTCAAAAATGAATTCTCACTTTGTTCAGTTTATTTGGGCTGGTAAGAAACCCAGAATTTCCCAACAATTATTGCCATTATCGCACATTGAACAGGCACAATTTAACATTCCCCTTCGTATTGCACTTTGGTGCTTTGCTGACCTTCCATCGTTACTTCATTCACATCCCATAATTGGCCCTACTCTGAAAATTAGTACCAAAACCCTTTCCGAGTCTTCTCTAATCCCTAGCATCTCTCTACTCTTCCCCATCTTGGGAAATCCACATTTTCCTCCAGGATTGCTGGATCACCTATTTCAACACCTGCTTCAATCCCATTGTTTTCAAGCCTCTCATCTCCTAGAATCCTTCCGATGGCCTTCCTTTATTTCCCTAACACAAGCTTCTGATCCATTCCATCTAGACTTCTGGACAGCACTTCAAATAAGACACTTCTTTCAATTACACCTCCCTCTTCCTCACATGTCTTTCAGAGACTGTTGTCTCCTCTGTAGAAATTATAATTGGACAAAGGATAAATAAATCATTCCTTTTTCCTTGACATATTCCCTATTGAATACCCCATCTGATGATTATAAAGTGAATTATATTCGGAAATGGAAAGTCGATTTTTGAAGACGGACAAAACTTTTGATGACGAACAAAGTAGTTGAATTATCCGATTCTTGCTGAAGTCTTCCATATGTACCAGAATAAAGGAATCTAACTTTAAAGTATAACTAAAAGCAAAACTTTTTTTTTAGTTTTAGAGTGGAGAGGGGTTAGAACACCTGTTAGATTTTATTGCTGTCTGTGTCCCCATTAGGGAGATTCCCCTCTTTTTTGGTCCTGTTTACTATTATCATTGAAAGTGAAAGTAAAAGAAAATCCCAAATTTTGGGTTGTCCCGAAAAAAGTAATTGCGTGGAAATCTTCCAATGGGGACACTTGTTCTGGTGGCCTGGGGGTCCCCAAGGAATTAACTTAATTTGCAGGCATTTCCTCGCACCTACTGTTTGGCTATGGGACAGGAAGTGAAGGGAAATCTCTACAATGGGACACAAATGGAGAAAAAAAAATCTAACAGGGGTTATGACCCTCCCTAAGCTTTTAGCAAGATGGTACCAGACCCCATCAATTCTCCATACTTTCTTTCCTTCTGTCTCAGACCGTTGTTGGAGATGGCAGAAAGGTAGAGGAGACCTTTTACAATTATTCTGGTCCTGTCCTAAGCTGACACATTTCTGGAGAGGGGTGCAGAGGATTTCTCAAAAATTTACTGATTATGAACTTCCTGATGACCCCTCGTTTGTCCTCCTAGATAACTCAAAAATACCTATTAACATGTATGAGAAATCAGTTTTGCGGCACCTCATCAATGCCGCTAAATCTTGTATTTCTTCAAAGTGGAGAGTCCCACACCCTCCTACTCTGTCACTATGGTTGTCAAAGATTGAAGAAATTAATGCAATAGAAGACCTAATATTGCCCTCCCATAACCGACCTGAAGATTACAGTAAAGCAAGGTTTCATTGGAATACCATTAAGTACTAAGACGAGGGAAAGGCTTTACTTGAAACCACTTACTGAATTGTGACAATTATTATTCTGGATGCTCGCTACATACCTTACCCCTTATCTCCTACCCGGTGCCCCCTTCCCCCTCCCCCTCTTTTTTTTTTCTGTTTTTTTTTTTTATGTATTTATTCCTTTATTGTTACTTCCCCTTACCTTTATTACGACCACATCTAATCTATGCAATAAGTTCGGTCCCGGAAATTTCACCAATATGTACCACATTGTTCTCTTATTTTTCCTCACCATTTATTTATTGTTCTTTTACTGGATTATTTTTTTGTTTCCCTGCTATAGTGCATATTGAAATTATCTGTTCACATTTAAAATATTAAATATAGAATATTATATAAAACAAAAAAAAATTATGCACACAAATCTTTTTTTACACAGGGTATGCAGGACAGGTAGGAAGATGGGGACAGTAAAGTTTTTAGGAATATTTAGTGTTAGGCTTTTTTCCACTTTTAATAATGAAAACTCTTTCTGTGTGTTCAACTGATTAGAGTCCCAAAGGACCTCTCGGTCGTTTAGGGAATAAAAATTAAACACATTTTTGCAAAGAAAAACATTTCATTACAAAATTCCTTTACATTAAAAGCTGCCTTTTGACACTCCAAAACAGAGACATTTTTCAGGAAATTCTTTCCTTTTCAAATGCCCAAATTACATATCTATTTTTGACACACAAGAAGTGAATAATTAAAACGTAGGGGAGGTGAAAAATATCAGGAATAGAAACTTAGCATAATGAAAAATTTTTTTCTGAGACACCACTTAACTTGAAAAAATAGAAAAAATTGAATCTCTTTTTTCACCTGTGTAATCTCCAAGCTACATCCTAATGTGCTTGATTTTCATTCTCGTAGGTAAACTAGCTGATTTGGCCACTGTGTGGCAGTGTTTGATTTGATAACTTTTACATCAGAAAAAAATCATTTATAATTCAGGAAAGTCTGAGAGTAACTAAAACTGACCTTGCTGACAAAAAGCCAGATTTTCCTTTGGGTTAAAATGCTTGCCAGATTGTATTTATATTGTGTAGATATGCTATTTAACTTTAGTCTTAAGTGTATATACCAGCCATATGTATTTGAGAGAAATGTTCTAGGAGTCCTAAAATAAGGTCTAGCTTTTATCCAAGCTAAATAGGCAGCCCTAATCAAAGTGTAACTCCAGGATGAAAAAATATTTTTAAATGAAAGGGATGTGTATTCTTACTTGAATCTTGGTGTGTTTTGAATATTTATTCATATAATAGGGCCTATATTGTGAAACTTTGCCTCTGGAACTTCTTCTAATAACGACTGATCACTGCTGCCCTCTCTCCTTGTGCAGGGGGCTGTTCTTTTTTTAATTTTTTTTAATCCCTCTCAAAGTTGGAGTGGATGGACCTGCTGGGTCTCTCCCGAAGCTCTGATCTCTGCACAGGCTATCTGTAGCACAGTGATATCACTGATACTTTTACAAGGTAATATCTGTTTTTGCAAAGGCATTTGATGCACATAAAGTGGATTTATATCCTTAGTGACAACTGATGAATATAATTTTAAATTAGTGTTTTTGTGCCTGGAGTTTAGCTTCAATAAACATTGAAAAGTATATAAGCCAGGAATTTTATCATGTACAATTATGTGATCAGATGTCAGTGGTTTGAAAGTATTTTCTTTTTTCCTTCACATAAAAGTTATTCTATTAATGTTTATTTCTGAAGTGTCTTTCTTAAAGGGTTTGTGTGAGATAATGTCATAGGAACCTTGTTATGAGAGAAATATGAAGAATGGCCTCTTCTTTTAAAAATCCAGCTGTCATCCTGATGCTTTGGCTTCAGTATGTTGAGTCACTGATCTAGAACAAGCATAAAGAAAATGATTCTTGACTTTTTACCAACTTTCATTTCTTAGATGTTTGTCCTACTAAGTGAATATTAAAGCCAGACACATCCAGGCAACAAAGGTTTCAGGAGACCATGAAGGGCAGGTGTACATTAAATGCAGAGACATGGCCTGTACTTTATAACATAAAATTTATTTTCATTCTTCTCTCAAAGATTGCAAGGTGTCCAGAATCCAAGGAAACAAAGTAGTCCAACACCATTATGCCATTTTATGCATACTCATACTATATGCATACTCATTGGTATGCAGTTGTATGCTTTCTCCAAGTTTAATGTTTGTTATGGTGGTGCAAAAGTCCAGTGGTTTAAGGACTGTTTTGTGCTCTTGCTCTGATTTTTTTTGGAAGCTCGACTCCTAAGTAGAGTAGCAGTGATGTTGAATGTCTTGCATTTGTAAACTATCTGCCTAACTGTGGACTTGCGTATTCCCAAGAATTCCTTTGCAACTCTGTCTAGTCTTTCCACAATTCCACTTGTGAGGTATTCTGAGGCCATTTTTTAAAAGGGCCTATAATGTAGGGTCTTTCAACACCAGTAGCATTTTAGGATACTTTAATCCAATTACCCTCTTCTGTATATTGTCTTTACCTCAAAGCACTTTTTTCTTCAAATATCTAATGATGCCATCAAATCAAACCAAAAAAATCAGCACAAGGGGTGTTACTGAAGCCGGCCATAGAAAGTCCAAATCTTGGCTGGTTCAACAGGAACCATGTATGGGCAAGCTGAATATACCCAAGTTTATCGATCACTCAACTTTGGTAGAACCAGCCTGTCGTTTTTTGCATGTGATTATTGCTAGCGGCTGTTATAGCTGCTGGGAATATTTATTGTGTTCTCTCAGCATGGACGGCTTCCCCCGCCCCCTGCCGGGAGAATACAATGGCTCCGGGAGAGCAATTCCTTCATTAACATTGACTGTACTGATGGGGGAATCAAGCAATTTTCTTTCCTATAACCCATGGCATCTAAGAATGAAAAACAATCTATGAATGGAGAAGGTGGACCTATCACCCAATTTTCTATTTATACATCCTGTTTAATTTATGAAAGCTGTAGTAAAAGCTTCTGGGAATGGAGCAGCCGGACAGAAATCTGGTCACACTGAAAGATTATGGCGACAGGGCTGAGGGGTGGGGGGTACATTGGAGAGGTAAGATTTTGGCGAAAGAAGGACACAGCAGTGCAAGAGACATGTCTCACTGAAGGTTTACCGTTGAGTTTATGTGAAGTACAGCCACTTACCATTTTCTATAGCACTGATGAAACCTATACTTCAGCACACACAGACCAATTCCAGCATTTCTACCACTAGTAGTAACACAAATCAGTCCTAAGAAGCTTTCTTGTCTATATTCCTATTGCACACGTTCCTGGGAAAACAATGCTCATCAATGGTGGGTACTGCAGCAATTACCAGCTGGATCCTGGAGACATCAAGAAAGTGTACATATTCGCCAGCACACCATTGATCTACAATCACCGTCCAAAAGCCAGAGACATCACATCATAAAGACAACCACTTGTCTTTGTGATGTGATCTCTCTGCAATAAAAGCCTTTGGATGGTGATTGTAGATTCATGGTGTGCTGGCGAATATGTACACAGTCCTTAGAAGCTGACGCCAAAGAATTCAAAAACAAATAAACACTCTACATTCATGCTTTTCAGTTGGTTGTTGTAAATTTAAAATTCAATCTACATGGGGGGGTTATTTACTAAAGGCAAATCCACTTTGCACTGCAAGTGCACCCCGAAGTGCAGTTGCTTTATATCTGAGGGGGACATGAAAGCAAAATAAAAAACAGCATTTTTGCTTGTACATGTTTGGATGATAAAATCAGCTGAGCTTGTCCTCATTTAAGATCTTCCCCTTAGATCTAAAGCGACTGCACTTCCAAGTGCACTTATAGTGCAAAGTGGATTTGCCTTTAGTAAATAAACCCCAAAGTTCCTTAACTTATACACAAACAAGTCTCCCCTAAAGATTTTTAGACTATTCACTACATTTTTACTATAGCAAGGGTGCATGCTTGTTAAAGCAGCTTACAAACATGATGATTGTCCAGTGTTGAACTATACCTCTAGTCCACAGGTTTCAAACTGGCGGCCCTCCAGCTGTTGCGGAACTACAAGTCCCATGAGGTATTGCAAGGCTGACAGTTAAAAGTATGACTCCCACAGGCAGAGGCATGATGGGACTTGTAGTTCCGCAACAGCTGGAGGACCGCCAGTTTGACACCCCTGCTCTAGTCCTCTAATAAACATGAGGTGATGAATTTTCTTACAAGTCTCCATTGTTTTTTCCAGCAATAAGACAAGCTGGTACTCCAATATCCCTCTATAGAAAAAAATAGTGTTTGCCGGATATCTCTTAAACCAATCTGACAGTTGGATCATACGTGCCCAGTTATTGCAGTCTGGAGTCTGTAGGCTGCTTCACAGTGCCTTCCCCTCCAGCTAATGTTGAATACAAGAAGCCTCTAATGGCAACAAGCAAAAAACACATTTATAGTTGCGTAGAAAAGGGTTAGCGTCTGAAAATGTCTACTGCTTTCCGCCTTACTTTTCTATGGCAACCACTCTTCTTGCCTTTCATAGAACAGGTGATGGAAAATCTTGCATGGGTCACAGACAAGTCCACAAACTTGACTTTACTCACCAATTCAATAAATAATGCAAAATTGCATACTTACCTTTCCGTAATTTTTCTTTCCTGACGCATATCCATGGCAGCACACACTGGGTTGTGACTCCGCCCCCACAACCTGACAGGATTGGTTAACTATAAATTTGAAGGAGAGGCACCCCCCCTTCATTCTCTGTAACTATCATCTTAAAGAAGGGTGGGGTGGTGTGTGCTGCCATAGAGATGCTTCAGGAAAGGAAAATTACGTAAAGGTAAGTATACAATTTTCCATTTTCCTGACGCATCATGGCAGCACACACTGGGAAATAACTCGCCAGTCGGGTGGGTGCAATTTAAAGTAGTAATATTTATTATAAAGCTGTAGAATTGGCTAGAACAACGACTCTTCCAAAATCTACCATTGATAACTGAGCAGAGTCCACTCTGTATTGGGGCATGAATGTATGCCTGGAGGACCAGGTTGCTGCCCTGCAAATTGTCTCAGGAGACACCCTGCAATACGCTGCCCAAGAAGCTGCCACTGCCCTTGTTGAGTGAGCCCTAATGCCTCCAGATTCTTAATGTCATAGGCCTTCTTAATAGTCTTGACCAGCCAAGATGCAATGGTGCGAGATTATGCCATGTGGCCTCTTCTCCCTCCGTTGGGAATCACCAATAGGTTATCGGTCTTCCTGAAAGAGACTGTGGCTGACAGATAATTACTAACAGTAGTCTTAATATCCAAAGCGTGTGGTTGACCTTGATCATCTGTAAATGATGGAAGGTTGATTTCCTGATTATAGTGAAAGGATGATGACACTTTTGGAGTAAATTGGTCTGAGGGTTTCACAACCACCCTGTCTGGGTAAAATACCATGTAGGGCTCTGAAATCATTAATGCCTGTATCTCTGAGACTCTCTTAGCTGAAGTAATGGTGATAAGAAATGTTAATTTTAGAGTTAGGTTCCAGGAATAGAGGGGAGTAATACCCCCTTACTCTTTGGGATGTTGGAACTTCCAAAATTGCCCCCTTCATTACTAGCTCTGCCACATATTTGAGAAGTAACCTTTTCTTGATTGGAGATGATGGCAGTCTGGTTGACTGAAAATGGTTCTCTGGTATTTCATCTAATGCTTTACTGTGGACAATGTCCATGCATCCTTTATATGTTCCCTCCAGACCTGCTCAAATTTTCTGAGCCTGGCTCCCACTCTCCCAGGTAGGATGGGCGTACCCTCAAAAGGACTTCTGGTTTTCCCCTGACGAGGTGGTCTTAGACTTCTGAAGCTTCAGAGATGATTGTGGATTCTTCCAATTCCTTTTAAATTCTCTGCCTGTATGTTTTCGCCTCCCTGCACCTCACTGGAAGATTGCGTTTGAAGGAAGGGCCCTTCTGTGGCTTAGGTCTTCTGTCAGAAGGAATCAGACCCGATTTTCCACCTGTTACTTTGGAGATCGCCGAGTCCAATTTCGACCCAAAGAGATTAACCCCATCATAAGGGATCTTGCACCAATTGGTCTTTGATGCTGCATCCGCCACCCATGGCTCGAGCCATAGAGCTCTTCTGGCCATGACCGATGCCAGTATAGCCCTTGCAGAAGAACGAATTACATCCACTGAGGCCTGTGCCATGAAATCGCCTGCCAGCTTCAATTTCTGAAGAGAACTGATTATTTTCTCCTGGTCAGCCCCCTCTTGAATGGATTTCTCTATTTTAGCAGGCCATCCAGAAATCGCTTTGCCTAATGCGGCTGCTGCTACCGCAGGTCTACATGCACCACCTGCTGTGCAGCATGCTTTCTTCATGTCCAGATCAATCTTCCGATCCAGCACCTCCCGGAAAGTTACTGCATCTTCTATGGGTAAAGTAACATGTCTTGCAAGTCGCATTAAGGAAGCGTCAACCACCGGCGGGTGGGATAGCGAACTCACCTTCTGTTCCTTCAAAGGATACAGCTTAGCTAATCTATTATTCAGATTAGATATTTTGTCTAATCTCTCCCAGTCTTTCTCAATGAGGTCTTCCAGTTCCTCGTTAAAGGGGAAGGATTCTGGTTCCCTCTTTAGATTAGGAAAGTACTTCTGGACTTTGCGAGGGGCTTCTTTTGCTTCCTCCCATCCTATGTCCTCCTTCACTGATCTTATGAAGGGCTCCACCAGAGTGAAGTCAAATCCCGTAGCGATCTCTGAATCAACATTGTCAGAATCTGAATCCAAATCCATAGGAGGATTTTGAGCTACAGAAGATGTGCTCGGGCCTGCCTTGTCCGGTTTGGGAAGTGATGTCTCCAAGATAGACTCCCGCACAGACTCTCTGATGAGGTCAGTTACCTCTCTTACGTCAGACTCCTCTTCTTTGGTTGCTTCATTGAAGCATGCCGGCAGGCCAACTTGTCTGGCAAAGCTGGAGCTCCACACACCCAGCAGGCGTTTACTGCGGGGCGGGTGTGATGGCTCCTCTCATGACGGGGCGAAGGTGATCTTCTGTATGAGCGACTCCAGTGTGAGCGACTATAATGAGAGTGGCTGCGACCGGAGTGACGATGACGAGATGAAGATCTTGAGCGACTTCTCCTAGATCTTCCATGGCTCGAAGTATGGCTGCGTCCATGATGCTTGGAGTTGGTAGATTTAGACCTGGAAGGGCTGTCAAAAATTGCAGCATTAGCGAATATGCACTCTTTTTCTCTCTTCCATACCTATCATAAATGCTGGGCACCTCTTACCTCATATGATGAGGGTGGTCTGCTCGGGCAGTGGCCTCCATGAGGAAGTGCAATAGAAAGACAGTATCTGATAAAGAGCAACACAGTATAGAATTGCAAAAGCAGTCAAGGAGAAAAAAATGGTTACAACTAGTCAGAAAAAGGAGACGTGGAACTTATCTGAGACTGAGGGCAGCAAGGAACGCCAAGAAAAACCTCCTGGAGAAAGAATATGCCTATAACCATCAGCAACTACTGTAACTGACAGGTTAAAGGTCTTTTTAAATTCACCGCCGTTGCGGCGGAAATGACGTCACCGCGCATGCGCATAAACGTGGTGTCGTTCCAGGCACCATTTTGGAGAAGGGCAAAGAGACCTGTAAAATTACATCACTTCCTCCGGCGCATGCGCAGAGGAAGACGCGGCTGCCATGCTGGAAACTACCCTGCTGGAAACTACCCTGCTCATGGAACTACAGAGCCCAGCCAAACCTTTGAAACACAGAAATGGAGAAAGAAATTAAACACTTAAGGAAAGTGAAAAAAAGGTAGGAAGCCACTGCAAAATCTAAGCTTCTTTAAAGCTTGTATATGACAATAATACTTGTCCCTGAGACCACCAGAGTGGGGCTCTCTCCATAAAGGCTCCTTTAGAGGCTGTACAGGAGAGACTTCCAGCCAAGAGAGACTTAACCTGGTGGGGCGAATACGGTAAGGGTGCGGAATCCTGTTCCAGTCTTGTCAGATGAGGAAGAAAAGAGAAGGAAAGGGGGTGCCTCGCCTTCAAATTTATAGTTAACCAATCCTGTCAGGTTGTGGGGGCAGAGTCACAACCCAGTGTGTGCTGCCATGATGCGTCAGGAAATATAAATATGGCTAGTTCTTTAAAAAAAAGCGGGCTCATTTCAAGACTGAGAAAAGCATCTGGTTCATACCCAACCTCATATCCAGTGCATGAGACATAGGTTCTTTTAATATAAATAGGACATGGGTGAAGGACTGACCAAAAACCAGAATGTCTGTGGTATTCAAAACAAGCCCTCTGCTATCATTTCTTGTGCTAGTGCTCCAAGTTTCTACCTTTCATACTAGGGGCCAGACCATCTAAGTCATTCTCATCAATTAACCTAATGCCAATCCTACAGACTGTATATCCACTACAGTGTGTATATTAACCCTAAGCCTCACGTTCAGCCACTTACAAGAACAATCCTGACTTTCATTTCTGAATCAACCCCTTTGAGCGTAAGGGAGAAGATAGATCCATGCATTTTCTTTCTGAAAAACATGTCCCTCCAGTGAATGAACCCAGAAGCAATGAGCATTTCATCACTGTCATTCTCTGGTCTCTGTGGCTAGGGAGGAAACTAATCAAGCACAATCTGTGGTAGGGCTGTGTCTGGCAAAGGGAATACACAGACATGAGAAGTTACTTCCCACAGCAACCTCACAAAACACTGACTCAAAATGTCCTCACACCTGATAGTTACTATAGACAACCAGGTCTCTATCTAAACATTTACCAGGGAATAACTCTTCGGACACAGTCTGCCATCCTCCACATTTAGCATTTACCATTTTTTCCTGTGCCCCAGGAACTTAATCAGGTTTAACACAGATACTAATTTTTAGACTGATGGACCCTAATCTCTTTACCCACACTTGCATGCTGGAACTTTAGGGCCTCATGCATACTGGACGTTTTTGCTGCTGCTTCTAGGGGCATCAGGCGTTTTTTTTTTTCTGCCTCTAAACTCCCCTGCATATTAAGCCCCATACACACAGGCCAAATATCAGGCGGTAACAGCCATTTCAATAGAAAATGGCCTACATTCAGCCCATGTGTACGTACGGCAGCCAGTTCGACCAAAAATGCTCTGCCAATTGGCTTCTGATAAGCGCTCTCAGACAATGGCTTGGAGAGCTAGCCAGTGTGTTTTGGCGAGGGGGCCGTCCCCCTGTCAGAACACAAAAGCTCAATGGGGGAGATTGCTGTACTAACATCAGATTGTTAGTACACAATCTCCTCCCAGGCTCTTCAGGTTTTTTTTGTTCAGCCCGCTGGGTTGAACAAAAATATATGATAGTGTGTACTAGGAATGCACACGTGTTCTTTTAGAGGCAGCAAAAAAACCCCACTGCCAATGTGTCCAGAAGCAGCAGAGTTTTGGCAAAAAAGACGCTTGATGCTTGTAAATGTGTCTAAACACGTGTTAACACTCTGCACGTTTAGCGCTTGAGCGTTAATTCTGTTCAATGGCCAGAATAATTATCCTGGCAAATGAAATGAATTAATGTGCATTTGATGCCTATAAATGCGCCTAAATGCGGCGAAAAGCGTTACACACTTTTACAAGCATCAGATGTTTTTTCCGCCGAAATGCTGCTGCTAGATGGAAAGGCTTTGAGGAGAGTTTGCAAAATGGCCTGCATGCATGAGGCCTTACCATTATTTCTTTTTTTGCAATACTGACTCATTAACCCCTTTCTGGTTTTCTATTTTCTCATTGATTCTTGGCCCTTTGACTCTGAAGTTGGAGCCAATGGCTGCGCTGCTATCAATCTAGCCAATCAGGACACGAGACACTGGCTAGAGCTGGTGTGCTCATCCCCGGCACGAGAAAAAGAGGGTTCAGGTAAGTAAAATGGGGGCACTGGGGGGCTGCTGCACTGCAAGAGGTTTTTCAACCCCTTTGAGCGGTCTAACAGTCCACTGGGGTGCCCTCCACAGTCCCAATATTGTCCACTTTTGTTCAGTACAGCTTTTAACACATACAGTAGCTCCAATTATTGGTACTCCACAGTACCAGCCCAGTTTACACATTTCTTACAACATGTCAATCATAAACAGTGTTCTGCTTCCCAGATTTAAGCACTGAAAGTGTGATTTCTATAACTGATCCAGCTGTTGCGAGATAACTTACAGTCCCAGCAGTGTAGGCAGACAGTGACTTGATCCAAATTACATCTTGCAGATTACAGAAAGCTTTTAATCCAAAACGTGTGCAGATCATAACAGGTAAACATTAAAATCAAAACATGTAAAGCTCCTGCAAATTACATGTGCTCCAAACAGAAAATAAAGACACACTAAAGGAGGGTGGGACTAACTGTACAGAACATCTGCTAGCTACAGCGTGAGCAAGGGACAAAATAATTTAAAACAAATAACAATGCATATGTAACATTATAAAGGAGAACCCTAAATCCATGCTTGAGATCTTTCTAGGAAGCTTTACAATACTGAGTGGTTGCACACCATTGTTCAGTTGTGGGGAGAAATATATGTTTTTGTCTTTTTTTTTTTTTCCTGCAGCCTCATACTGCATTTAAAGGATATACATTTTCTGGCATTGTATATTTTGGTATTACAAGATCACTTGATCTATAATTGCAATAATATTTACATATGTTTTAGTTTAAGTGCTGTTATCAATCTGTCTTGCATAAAGCCTTTATTAAGGGTGTTACCATCAATTCAGAGTTTTAGTGTTTCCTTTTGCCATAGTTGATCAAAATCTCTATACATCAAAAAATCTGCAGAGCTTACATTAATGCACTGCAAATAGTCTTTGTAATAATGTCAAGGATATAGTTGGTGAGGTTCAATAAAGACATCCGTCCAGTTCAACCTGTGTAGGTGTGGGTATGTTCATGTATTATGTCTCTACCACATCCCATATCCCTGTATATGGTATTAGGACACGATAATAGATAACTCTTAGGCATATATTTTCAGTACTAGCCCTTATGTTCTACATCAACTAATATATGATGTCTGTACTTTTTTCATAGTGGTATAGCCATAATGAATTGATGAACTACATTCTATGCAATATTCAGTCCACACTATTTCTAATTGAGCAAACTGCATGCCAAATTTTTATACTGCCTAAGCCATTTTATGCAGAACAAGTATAGGAAACTATGTAGATTGCAGCCTCTACTTGCAGATACTGAGTTTACTTGGAGATACACAATATTTATATAAAGACAACCAGTTTTACACTGGTTTATAGGATATGAACCATGGAACCACTGACCTACGTTTCCGTCACAGTAGAATATTTGATGTCCTTATTCCCCTGGAATGTCCTATAAGATCTAGGTTTGGGAAATGTTAAGGTCATATATTTATTTAAAAAAATTACATTTGGTGATTTGTAAACTATGCTGTACCAAGTCAAATGTTATTCTTGGTCATTTTAAGCACTCAGGAAATGGTATCATATGTCCCATTATGTTTATTTGGGTTTGCTCTGGATGTTCTAGCTTTATCTCACAATTCAACACAAACACAAATTAATTGGTTACATATACAACAATAGATATACAGTTTACATAATTTGTGCAAACCAACAGACACTATGATGACTTAGATACAAAACTATTTTACATACCAGAGGGATACAAACACAAATGAGATGAAACAACATGGGAATACATTCACAAACAACACAAGATCATTAGGGAATACAGACATGAAAATATTGAATACTACTGTATAGACTATGGAAGGTATTCTAAGATAACCCGTTGGCCACAAGCATATTTTTTAATTGCCAGCCAACTGGAAACATTCATACCATCTGCATTGTGGTAATGCACGGTAAACAGGTTAACGTGTTGCAGTGCCATTCATTTTGAATTGCACCCCAACTCATGGACAGAACCTCCTCTGAAATGAACTGCAGTGCATCTTAACGCACGCGCACCTTTTAACGCAGTGCAGATTTTGATCACAGCAAATGTTTACAATTTCTTACACTGCTACTGGCAAATGAAGGTTCCAACGTAAAATACCTGTAGATAAGCTGACTTATTTAGGTATTAAGGCCTTTCATAGCTTTTCATTTGCTTGAAGTATGCAGATATTTTATCTTAGGATGCCATATTTTAAAGCCATGGCATGGTCTTTACAATAAAAACTCAAAATATAAACACACTAAAAGTATACTATAGTCTCTCTTTAATTATATAATAAAACATATGACATTGCATGACTATCTATAATAAGACATGTTATGTGAAAGTGGTTATTATAAATGAAAATGTATTATAAATTAATTTTTATTTGGTAACTGCTTTACAAAATGAAAAAGTATTCCAAAAGTAAAATACAAACGTATATTATATGTAATTATAAGGTGTAAGAGTCAACCTCGTCTTTGTCTACGTTGTGGGAAAAGTTTTGCTGAGTACAAAAGGTGTTCTATGCGAATGTGGCTCCTGTTGCACACTAATTATATCAGTTTCACCCAATGAAAAGAAATAGTTGTTCTGGGAAATTAGTAGCATGAGAAGATGAAAGTCCAGAAAAATACTTATTTATTAGATGATTAGTAACCAGAACCAGCGGTTGTATGCCACCTATGGACAAGAGCAGAGCAATGTTGGAATGTTAGCTATACATACTGTATATAGGGTATACTTTGGCTAATTTCGTGACATGGGCTTTAAAGTGGTGGTAAATCCAAAAGCAACCATTTATTATATCACAGCCTAACATTCCTTATGTGTGTGATGGCTGCATTAATTTTCTTTTTTAGGCTTTCTTCTGTTTTCATCTGGTGATCTGGCCAGTAAGGCTATTTTTCAAAAGAACAAGCTTTCCAGCAAATGTATTAGTTACAGAGATGAGACAAACAATTTAATACTGACAGGGGTGCTTGTGATGATCTCTTTTATTTATGTAAAACAATTATCCCAAAAGGTAAAAACTGTTTGCTCTAACTGCTTATACAGTATTAGCTGGAGCTTGGCTTCAATTTGTTAGTGTATTTAAATCTGCTAGTCCATCTAACATCCCCCCCCCCAGACTAACAATACTGCTGTCCAGAGGTGCCCCTGTCCTCATTCATCCAGAGTGGGGGCACTCTTATACAGGAGATGTGTTACTGGTCAGAACACCAGTTGAAAACAAAGGGGAAAGCCTAAGAAAAGAAAACTGAACACATTGAATTATTCAATTAACACATTGAAATGTTTTGAGTTTATGGTGTTCTGTGCCAATAACGGCTTCATTTCTTAAAGTGGTTGTAAACCTCAGTCATTAAATATGAACAAAGCATATCCCTCTATAGTGTGTACTTATCTCAATCCATAGCATTAATTGTCATTTCTGTCCAGGGCCTCGTTCCTCTATACGCACTTCTGACAAGTTTTCATGACACCAAGAGAAAAATGATGACAGGGGAGGGAGTTCCAGCTGATTGACAGCCTCAGTTCTGTTCCTGTGTAGGGATGAGCCGAACACCTCCCCTTCGGTTCGCACCAGAACATGCGAACAGGCAAAAAATTAATTTGAACACGCAAACACTGTTAAAGTCTATAGGACATGAACATGAAAAACCAAAAGTGCTAATTTTAAAGGCTTATATGCATGGTATTGTCTTAAAAAGTGTTTGGGGGCCCGGGTCCTGCCCCAGGATGCAAAAAAAAGTTTTAAAAACAGCTGTTTTTTCGGGAGCAGTGATTTTAATAATGCTTAAAGTGAAACAATAAACGTGTAATATTCCTTTAAATTTCGTACTTGGGGGGTGTCTATAGTATGCCTGTAAAGGGGTGCATGTTTCCTGTGTTTAGAACAGTCTGCCAGCAAAATGACATTTCTAAAGGGAAAAAAAAGTCATTTAAAAGTGCTAGAACTAGTGTCGGCTATAATGAATTGTCGGGAAAAAAAGTCATTTAAAAGTGCTAGAGCTAGTGCCGCCTATAATGAATTAATAAGTGTGGCGCTAAGCAATACATGTGCGTTAATGGGT
The DNA here is from genome assembly GCF_042186555.1 of Aquarana catesbeiana. Taxonomy (NCBI): domain Eukaryota; kingdom Metazoa; phylum Chordata; class Amphibia; order Anura; family Ranidae; genus Aquarana; species Aquarana catesbeiana. Next base: position 216,934,219 of record NC_133328.1, on the reverse strand, counting down.
GAAGCCTGACAGATCGAATATCTGAAAGGACACCAGCCCAATAAAGTGTATTTAATGAAACACAAAATAAATCGTGTATAATAATTGATGAAATACAAAATTACTCGTGTAAAAACTACACATTAACCCAAATATATAGTGTAAAAGTGGTAGTAGGGGTAATAAGTGTGTAAAGACCTGACAGTATAAAACTAGACAGGACATATGGACACTGGTGGCCGACGTTAGCAGGATCAGGTCATCGTGAGATAATAGTAGAAAAGATACAAGGGGTAATTGTACACTATACACCTCCAATTCCTTAGGAATAAATGTGAAAAAATAAAATAAAGCTGGCAAGGACCTCGTAAAGGTATAGTAACATAAATAAAGAAATTGAATAAACAAAACACTGTACAGCATGAACTGCTGTCAAAGCCAGAGGTCCAACGTAAACTTATAATATAACTAAAAGTCCAACATCAATGGATGGGTGAACATCTAGGGATGTGGCTGGAAGGTGTCCAACAAAATCAGTGGTGTGAAGCCCTTAGATCCGGGGATGGCATCCACAGGATAAGGTATCCAACATATGTGTAAAAGGGATAGGCAAATATACCCTTACCGGCAGTGATGGACTCCTCCGCCAGCGGCTTAGGAGTCAACAGGCTTGAGATAGTGATGGAAGGTGATCCACAACAGCTGGAGATGTTGAAGGGAAACAGCGGCACTCACCAACCGAGCCTCTCTGGTCACAGCGACGCACGGTATCCAAGATATGAATGGGCAACTGTTTACCAGGATGTTGCCTCCATAGAGTGGAAGTAGACCCTCAAGTGAAAAAAGGGAATCAAAGGGAAGACTTCCCCAAGATTGAAGTCAGGTATAAAACAATAAAAAAGCGCTTAGATCAAAGATAGTGGCAAGACAGGCAAAACCAACCGACGCGTTTCGTCCGATAGGACATCAACTGGGGTCGGGTGGTTTTGCCTGTCTTGCCACTATCTTTGATCTAAGCGCTTTTTTATTGTTTTATACCTGACTTCAATCTTTAAGTCAGGGTGTATTGTATTGCCCTTTTTTAAATAAATGCTTTTCAATAAGCGGATTCAAACTATGGGGAAGTCTTCCCTTTGATTCCCTTTTTTCACTTGAGGGTCTACTTCCACTCTATGGAGGCAACATCCTGGTAAACAGTTGCCCATTCATATCTTGGATACCGTGCGTCGCTGTGACCAGAGAGGCTCGGTTGGTGAGTGCCGCTGTTTCCCTTCAACATCTCCAGCTGTTGTGGAATCACCTTCCATCACTATCTCAAGCCTGTTTGACTCCTAAGCCGCTGGCGGAGGAGTCCATCACTGCCGGTAAGGGTATATTTGCCTATCCCTTTTACACATATGTTGGATACCTTATCCTGTGGATGCCATCCCCGGATCTAAGGGCTTCACACCACTGATTTTGTTGGACACCTTCCAGCCACATCCCTAGATGTTCACCCATCCATTGATGTTGGACTTTTAGTTATATTAGTCACTTATAAGTTTACGTTGGACCTCTGGCTTTGACAGCAGTTCATGCTGTACAGTGTTTTGTTTATTCAATTTCTTTATTTATGTTACTATACCTTTACGAGGTCCTTGCCAGCTTTATTTTATTTTTTCACATTTATTCCTAAGGAATTGGAGGTGTATAGTGTACAATTACCCCTTGTATCTTTTCTACTATTATCTCACGGTGACCTGATCCTGCTAACGTCGGCCACCAGTGTCCATATGTCCTGTCTAGTTTTATACTGTCAGGTCTTTACACACTTTTTACCGCTACTACCACTTTTACACTATATATTTGGGTTAATGTGTAGTTTTTACACAAGTAATTTTGTATTTCATCAATTATTATACACGATTTATTTTGTGTTTCATTAAATACACTTTATTGGGCTGGTGTCCTTTCAGATATTCATTCTGTCAGGCTTCGCCCATTAACGCACATGTATTGCTTAGCGCCACACTTATTCACTTTATACCTTCGTTACAATTAGTCTGATTGTTGTGTTGGCAGCTCCTCCTATGTTGTTCTGGCTAGCGCATTATTATTTTTGTTTTTTAGCCTATAATGAATTGTCGGGAGAAAAAAGTCATTTAAAAGTGCTAGAGCTAGTGCCGACTATAATGAATTGTCAGGAAAAAAAAGTCATTTAAAAGTGCTGGAGCTAGTGCCAGCTATAATGAATTGTCAGTCTGGCAATACACATAAAAGTTCATTGATAAAAACTACATGGAATTTTCCCACAGGGGAACCCCCGAACCAAAATAAAAAAAAAATGCGTGGGGGTCCCCCTAAATTCCATACCAGGACCTTCAGGTCTGGTATGGATATTAAGGGGAACCCCACGCCAAAATAAAAAAAAATGGCATGGGGGTCCCCCTCAAAATCCATATCAGACCCTTCAGGTCTGGTATGGATTTTAAGGGGAACCCCGCGCCAAAATTTAAAATAAATATGGTGTGGCACCCCCCAAAAATCCATACTAGACCCTTATCGGAGCACGCAACCTGGCAGGCTGCAGGAAAAGGGGGGGAACGAGAGAGCGCCCCCCCTCCTGATACCATACCAGGCCACATGCCCTCAACATTGGGAGGGTGCTTTGGGGTAGCGGCTCCCCCAAAGCACCTTGTCCCCATGTTGATGGGGAGAAGGGCCTCATCCCCACAACCCTTGCCCAGTGGTTGTGGGGGTCTGCGGGCGGGGGGCTTATCGGAACCTGGAAGCCCCTTTAAAAAGGGTACCCCCAGATTCCGCCCCCCAATGTGAAATGGTAAGGGGGTACAAATGTACCCCTACCATTTCACAAAAGATGTGTGAAAATGGTAAAAAAATACACTACATGCCTTGGGACAAGTCCTTTATTAAAAAAAAAAACTGTCCCATGGAGTCTTCTGCTTCTCGCGCTCTGACGGACCGAAAAAGAAAAAAAAAAAAGAAGCCGCAAGCTTTTTAACCATTTTTTTACCATTTTCACACATTTTTTTGTGAAATGGTAGGGGTACATTTGTACCCTGTTACCATTTCACACAGGGGGAGGCCGGGATATGGGGGTCCCCTTGTTAAAGGGGGCTTCCATATTCTGATAAGCTCCCCACCCGAAGACCCCCACAACCACCGGGCAAGGGTTGTGGGGATGAGGCCCTTCTCCCCATCAACATGGAGACAAGGTGCTTTGGGGGGGCCACTACCCCAAAGCACCCTCCCCTCCCAATGTTGAGGGCATGTGGCCTGGTAGGTTTGGGGGGGCGCTCTCTCATCCCCCCTCTTTTCCTGCGGCCTGCCAGGTTGCGTGCTTGGATAAGGGTCTGGTATGGATTTTTGTGGGGACCCATGCCATTTTTCTTTAAATTTTGGCGCGGGGTTCCCTTTAAAATCATACCAGACCTGAAGGGTCTGATATGGATTTTGAGGGGGACCCCCACGCCATTTAAAAAAATTTTTTTGGTGGGGGTTCCCCTTAATATCCATACCAGACCTGAAGGGCATGGTATGGAATTTAGGGGGACCGTCACGCATTTTTTTTTAAAATTTTGGTTCGGGGTTCTCCTGTGGGGAAATTTCATGCCGTTTCTATCAATAAACTTTTATGTGTATTGCCGAACCGACAATTCATTATAGCTGACACTAGCTCTAGCACTTTTAAATGACTTTTTTTTCCCGACAATTCATTATAGCCGGCACTAGCTCTAGCACTTTTAAATGACTTTTTTTCCAGACAATTCATTATAGCCGACACTAGCTCTAGCACCTTTAAATGACTTTTTTTTCCCGACAATTCATTATAGCCGGTACTAGCTCAAGCACTTTTAAATGACTTTTGTTTCCCTTTAGAAATATCATTTTGCTGTCAGACTGTTCTAAACACGGGAAACATGCGCCCCTTTACAGGCATATGATAGACACCCCCCAGGTACGAAATTTAAAGAAATATTACACTTTTATTGTTTCACTTTAAGCATTATTAAAATCACTGCTCCCGAAAAAAGTAATTTTTTAAAACTTCTTTTTGCATTGATACATGTCCCCTGCGGCAGGACCCGGGTCCCCAAACACTTTTTATGACTATACCATGCATATAAGCCTTTAAAATTAGCACTTTTGATTTCTCCCATAGACTTTTAAAGGGTGTTCCGCGGCTTTCGAATTTGCCGCGAACACCCCAAATTGTTCGCTGTTCAGCGAACGGGCGAACAGCCAATGTTCAAGTCGAACTCATGTTCGACCGGAACATAAAGCCCATCCCTATTCCTGTGTGCTGTATAGGGATGAGCTTGATGTTAGGGTCGCACATGAGTTCGACTCGAACATCGAGTGCTTGCCAAAGAACGAACATTATGGGGCATTCGCGGGAAATTCGAGCACCCTCTGAACGCCCCATAATGCACTGTGAGATCATAGTGCATTCCTGTATGATAATTGGCCAAAGAATGCACCTGACCTGCATGCTTTGGCCAATCCTCTGCTAAGAGAGCCATAATTGGCAAAGGCAGGGGGACTAAGTCCACGCTCCACACTATATAAGGCGACCCTGTGTAGTGGTGTTTGCGTGGCTGGAGACATGATTTAGATTAAACAGGCAGGTTATTCAGTTAGCGGCAGTGTATTTGATATACATATATTAGGGCTGCGGAAATTAACAATTAATTCCTCGATTAATCGTTAATTTCTTTTGATCCATACTCACCTCTCCGCCGGCTTCCGGGTCTTCAGGGAGTTCTGTCGGAGATCCAGTGACGTCACAGACATCAACGTCACCGGACTCCTCCCCCCTTCCCCAAGTGTCTGCTAACGAAGGGAAGGGGGGAGGAGTCCGGTGACATCGATGTCTGTGACGTCACCGGACAGCCTGGACAGTGATGGTAAATATGGATGTGGTTAACTGGGATCATTCAGTGAGCTAAGTGTAGGAAAATTTGATAACCTCCATTTTTAACATTGTTTTTAACAGAGGCTGATAAGCTGTGATATTTTTGCCATGTGGATCGGCTTCTGCTGTTGCCATGACAGTGGCGCTTGCTTTTGATTGACGTGCGGACATCCTAGCCATGCCCCGCTATGTCCGGCTTTGGCCGTTGCCATAACAACGGTGCTATTTAAATACACTGTAGGGTGACGCCGTAGCCGTATATAGCCGTATATAGTGTATACCACATTTACCACTGACTATTGCAGAGTTGCAATGCAAGGAGATCAGCTAAAAGTAGTTGGATCTGTATGTGCGTTATAATTAATCGAAATTAGTCGATTAATCGATTTAAAAAAAATCGATTAATCGAACACAAAAATTTTAATCAATAACAGCCCTAATATATATATATATATATATATATATATATATATACTCTGCATACAGTCAGTGTAGCTTATATCTACATTCTACAGTGCATTCCGTGGTGTACTATTTCTAATCTACTTCAGGCAGTGTATTTGATATATATAAAGTCTGTCTAGTACCGGTATATGTATATATAAATATATATATATATATATATATATATATATATATATACTCTGCATCCAGTCAGTGTAGCCTAGATCGACAGTCTACAGTGCATTCCGTGGTGTACTATATCTAATCTACTTCAGGCAGTGTATTTGATATAAATATGTACAGTCAGCCTAATTTGATATATATATATATATATACAGACAGTCTAGTATATATATAAATATATATACACTCTGCAGCATCCAGTGTAGCGTATATCTACAGTGCATTTCGTGGTGTACTGTTTCTACTACTTTTCTGGTGGTGTACACAGCACACAAAACAGTGCAACCGTAGTGCAGTTGCTACTAATTTTCTGGTGGTGTACACAGCAGACAATACAGTGCAACCGTAGTACAGTTGCTACTACTTTTCTGGTGGTGTACACAGCAGACAATACAGTGCAACCGTAGTACAGTTGCTACTACTTTTCTGGTGGTGTACACAGCACACAATACAGTGCAACTGTAGTGCAGTTGCTACTTCTTTTCTTGTGGTGTACACAGCACACAATGCAGTGTAACCATAGTGCAGTTGCTACTACTTTTCTGGTGGTGTACACAGCACACAATACACTGCAACCGTAGTGCAGTTGTACTACTTTTCTGGTGGTGTAAACAGCACACAATACAGTGTAACCATAGTGCAGTTGCTACTTCTTTTCTGGTGGTGTACACATTACACAATGCAGTGCAGCCGTAGTGCAGTTGCTACTACTTTTCTGGTGGTGTACACAGTACACAATACAGTGCAGTGTGGTGTTGCCAAACAAAATATACAGTGGGGATGGAAAGTATTCGTACCCCCTTAAATTTTTCATTTTTGTTATATTGCAGCCATTTGCTAAAATCATTTAAGTTCATTTTTTTCCTCATTAATGTACAAACAGCACCCCATATTGACAGAAAAACACAGAATTGTTGACATTTTTGCAGATTTATTAAAAAAGAAAAACTGAAATATCACATGGTCCTAAGTATTCAGACCCTTTGCTGTGACACTCATATATTTAACTCAGGTGCTGTCCATTTCTTCTGACCATCCTTGAGATGGTTCTACACCTTCATTTGAGTCCAGCTGTGTTTGATTATACTGATTTGACTTTATTATTAAAGCCACACACCTGTCTATATAAGACCTTACAGCTCACAGTGCATGTCAGAGCAAATGAGAATCATGAGGTCAAAGGAACTGCCTGAAGAGCTCAGAGACAGAATTGTGACAAGGCACAGATCTGGCCAAGCTTACAAAAAATTTCTGCTGCACTTAAGGTTCCTAAGAGCACAGTGGCCTCCATAATCCTTAAATGGAAGACGTTTGGGATGACCAGAACCCTTCTTAGAGCTGGCCGTCTGGCCAAACTGAGCTATCGGGGGAGAAGAGCCTTGGTGAGAGAGGTAAAGAAGAACCCAAAGATCACTGTGGCTGAGCTCCAGAGATGCAGTCGGGAGATGGGAGAAAGTTGTAGAAAGTAAACCATCACTGCAGCCCTCCACCAGTCGGGGCTTTATGGCAGAGTGGCCCGACAGAAGCCTCTCCTCAGTGCAAGACACATGAAACCCTGCATGGAGTTTGCTAAAAAACACCTGAAGGACTCCAAGATGGTGAGAAATAAGATTCTTTGGTGTGATGAGACCAAGATAGAACTTTTTGGTCTCAACCAGGCACTGCTCATCACCTGTCCAATACAGTCCGAACAGTGAAGCATGGTGGTGGCAGCATCATGCTGTGGGGGTGTTTTTCAGCTGCAGGGACAGGACAACTGGTTGCAATCGAGGGAAAGATGAATGCGGCCAAGTACAGGGATATCCTGGACGAAAACCTTCTCCAGAGTGCTCAGGACCTCAGACCGGGCCAAAGGTTTACCTTCCAACAAGACAACAACCCTAAGCACACAGCTAAAATAACAAAAGAGTGGCTTCACAACAACTCAGCGACTGTTCTTGAATGGCCCAGCCAGAGCCCTGACTTAAACCCAATTGAGCATCTTTGGAGAGACCTAAAAATGGCTGTCCACCAACGTTTACCATCCAACCTGACAGAACTGGAGAGGATCTGCAAGGAGGAATGGCAGAGGATCCCCAAATCCAGGTGTGAAAAACTTGTTGCATCTTTCCCAAAAAGACTCATGGCTGTATTAGATCAAAAGGGTGCTTCTACTAAATACTGAGCAAAGGGTCTGAATACTTAGGACCATGTGATATTTCAGTTTTTCTTTTTTAATAAATCTGCAAAAATGTCAACAATTCTGTGTTTTTCTGTCAATATGAGGTGCTGTGTGTAAATTAATGAGGAAAAAAATGAACTTAAATGATTTTAGCAAATGGCTGCAATATAACATAGAGTGAAACATTTAAGGGGGTCTGAATACTTTCCATCCCCACTGTACATCATGTCCAGAAGGCCACCAAGGAGAGGCAGATGCTCACAGGCCACTAAAAGAGGGCAAGCAGGCTCTGTGTCTACAGTCAACAGTGCTGGTCGTGGACATGGTGCATCCTCTGCAGGTGGCCATGGGGCACGCTTGTCCTTTTTTTCTGCTGCTGGCCATGTTATTGAGCCAGAACATGCAGAAGAGTTGGTGGAGTGGATAACAAAGCCGTCCTCATCCTCCTCATCCTCTGTCACCCAGGCTCAGAGTAGTTTGCCTTCCAATGCAGCTGCCAAAGTGGCCTATTCCACCAGCTCCTTGTCCACAATCACTCCTTCCGTAGCCCCACCATCATGCACGGAGGAGTCCCCCGAACTATTCGACCAAAGTGTCGGGTACATGCTGATGGAGGATGCGCAGCGATTAGAAGGCTCCGATGTTGGTTTCCAGGTTGAGGAAGGGAGTAACGTGAGCCTAGAGAGAGGGGGGGCCCAAGAAGGACAAGAAACTGGCAGTCATGTTCCCCCAGCTGCAGCATACGAAGTTTGCTCCAGTGACGAGGAGGGAGGGGATGATGAGGTCACTGACTCTACTTGGGTGCCTAATAGAAGAGAGGAGGAGGAGGCACAACTCCAACGAGGCAGGGTGTCCTCTAGGGGGCAGCTTAAGGGCAGCCACCCTACTGCATCACACCACAGAGCTCCGCAGGTGCAGTGCGCTGCTGACTCCCTGCTGATTTTGAAAAGTTCCTTGATGTGGGCCTTTTTTGACACGTGCTCAGCAGATTGCACCATTGCTGTTTGCAACCTATGTCTGAAGCGGATCAAGTGTGGCCAGAACAGCAGCCGCTTGGGCACCACATGCTTGACCAGCCATATGACAACCTCCCATGCAGTCCGTTGGCAACAGCACTTGAGAGACCCACATCAAAGAAAAGGGTGGACTACTCCTTGCTCCTCATCTTGGATCTCCAACCCCACTATACCTTTAGTCCTCTCAAAAACCTGCACTGAGAGGAATGAAGGTATAGCAATAGGTGTCCCAAGTACTTGCAGCCGATCAGCTATCAGTACACCTTCAAATGATTTTAGCAGGCAAACTTCCGTTCCCCAGTTGCTAAACCATAAAAAGAAATTCGGTCCCAGCCATCCACATGCTCAGCGTCTGAATGCTAGCTTGGCCAAATTGCTAGCACTGCAACTGCTGCCTTTTCAGCTGGTAGACTCTGCCCCCTTTCGTGAATTTGTGGAATGTGCTGTACCTCAGTGGCAGGATCCAAAACACCATTTCTTTTCACGGAGGCCATTCCGTCTCTCTACGGCATGTGGAAGGCAATGTTTTGGCCTCGTTGGACAGGGCAGTCAGCAGTAAGGTGCATATTTCTGCTGACTTATGGTCTAGCAGGCATGGGCAGGGACGTTACCTTTCCTTCATGGTGCACTGGGTAACTCTGTTGGCAGCTGGGAAGGATGCAGGACAGGGTTCAGTATTGTTGGAGCTTGTTCTGCCACCATGCCTTCAAAATGCTAGTGGTAATTCTGCCACAGCTCTCTCCTCCACCCCCTCCTCTTCTTCTTCCTCTATGGCCTCTTCTTCTGATTTCTCCTCTGAACCAGCAGTGCTCCATAAGCGGTCAATGGCCTACACAAGCACTCAGGCAAAAAGATGCCATGCGGTGCCTGAGTTGGTCTGCTTAGGGGACAGGAGCCACACCGGGGCAGAGATTCTGTCAGCTCTGCAGGGGCAGGCTCAGAGGTGTTTGAAGCCACGCCAGCTTCAGCCAGGAATGGTTGTATGCGACAATGGCACCAACCTTCTCTCCGCCCTCCAACAGGGACACTTGACCCATGTCCCATGTTTGGCACACGTCCTGAATTTGGTGGTGCAGTGGTTCTTGAGCAGGTACCCAGGCTTACAGGATCTCCTGAGGCAGGCCAGAAAAGTCTGTGGTCATTTCCGCCAGTCATACAATGCCAGTGCTCTGCTGGCTGACATTCAAAGGGAATGCAACCTGCCCACCAACCGCCTCATTTGTGACATGCCCACCAGGTGGAACTCAACGTTGGCAATGCTGCAGCCACTGCACCCACAGCAGAGGGCCATCAATAAGTACCCATGTGAGTATGGCATCATGACAGGGTCAGGGGAGCTTGGCTTTTTTTTGCCACGCCAGTGGCTACTGATCAAGGATGCATGCACTGTCCTGTCACCATTTGAGGAGGCCACGAGGATGGTGAGCAGCGACAATGCATGTATCAGTGATACTGTCCTTCTCGTCTTCCTGTTGGAGCACACGCTTTGTGGAATAATGGACAGGGCACTTGAGGCAGAAGAACGGGAAGAATAGGAGGACTTCCTTACCTCTCAAGGCCCCCTTTATCCAGATAGCATTCCTGTGTGCCCACCATACACACAGGAAGAAGAGAAGGAGGGGGATTGTGTCAGCATGGATGTAGAGGATAACACTCAGCAACAGTCTTCGAGGGATGGTTTTCAGTCCCCAGAAACCCAAGGAATTGTACGTGGTTAAGAGGAGGTAGTTCCTTTCTTTTTTTTTTTTTTTTTTTTGCCACCTCAAAAGTTTTAGAGAGACCTAAATCAGCTTAGCCGTTCATAAAAGTCTCTTCTCATCTTTACATCACCGTGGCTACTCATCATTTCAAAAGAAAAAGGGTTTACAAGGGGAGAATAAGAAAGACAAAAAAAACCCCTCTATCAACCCAACCAAACCAAGCCTTAATTCCCCCCCATTCAAAGCTCTAAAATTCTTTCTTTATTATTATATCTCTCAATTTTACTACCCATGTATATAAATATAAATATAAATCCCCCACCCTCTCACCCCCCTCCCCAGCCCTTGTGCAATGCCCATGTTTCCCTTGATAGTTTAAATCCTAATTTTTTCTGCATAACTCCATGCTTTTTTAAACTCCTTATAACACTTCCATTTGTCCTTTTCCACTTCCCTCTTTTCTTCCTTGTTATAATACATCCGGTCCATGATATAAGTCTCACGGCATTTATCCAATCCCATATCTCGGGGCTTTCTTTTCCCCGCCAGTTTTTAGGAATTAACCTTTTTGCTGCATTTAGTAAGTGTGGGACCAGGGAGGCTCTGTACAGTTTCACATTCCCTTCTATGCCGTGGAAGAGTACCATCCATGGGTCCTCCTTTACCTCTGTTTTGGTTATTTCTTTAATAATTGCTAAAATCTTTTCCCAAAATTTTTTAATAGTTGGACAATTCCACCATAGGTGGGCCATTGTGCCCACGTCTCCACATCCCCGCCAGCATTCTGCCGACTTCCCTTCTTGAAATTTACAAGTCTTGTCTGGTGTTGCATACCACCTCGATAAGCATTTATAATTCATCTCAGCTGTTTTTATATCCACTGCTGAGCTATGGGCAAGGTCTAACATTTTTCTAATAGTGCTTAAATCTTTCTGTGTCCCAAATTCCCTTTCCCATTTTTTGATGAATGTAGGTACCTCTACTTCTTCCTCTATCATTAACAATTTGTATAACTTTGATATAGTATTTTTTGTGTTTTCTGAAATACATAACTTTTCTAAAGCCGTCAATTCTTCTCCTGATCTTATCGGTTGAGGTAGTTTCTTCACGAAGAGATCTAGTTGCATGTACGGGAGGAGGTAGTTCCTGACAACGTCATCCTTAGTGACCCAGAGGACTCACAATCGAATGCGTCTGCAAACTTATGCTGCATGGCCTCCCTGATTCTGCAAAGCCTGCGAAAGGACCCTAGGATTCGTGGTATCAAGGAGAGGGATCATTACTGGCTGGCAACCCTTTTTGATCCACATTACAAGAGTAAGGTTGCAGAACTCATCCTGCCTTCGCAGAGGGAGCAGAGGATGAAACATCTTCAGAAGGCCATGAAGAAAAGTTTGTGCAATGCTTTTCCAGACCCTGGGAGGTTACAATTTCCTGGTGTTGCTGAGGCTTCATTCACTCTGAGGAAGAGCGGTGAAGGTGGCCGGCTGACCGATGCTTTTAGACAATTTTTCAGTCCTCAGCGCCAAGGTCTGATCGGTTCAGGCAACCATCGCCAGCGTTCCTGCATCCAACATGAGTGTCTGTGGGGGTGTCAGGGATCTACCAACGCCAGACTGGGGTGTTTGCATGTGCCTATGTGCCGGTGCGCCCCTGTTCAAACACTGCAGCAAACTTCTATGGTTACCATGCATCAGCGCGGCGCTCGGGCGCGCGCGGGTGTGCGGCGCACGCGTTTGCGTTGACGCCGGTTTAGCGCCATTGAGGGCATAAGAGTTCCCCTGTTCCATGGGTGCGTTGCTGCTTCATCTCAGCTCTGTGATTTCTGCTAACCTGCACCTGATTGATTGTTACCTGATTTGACCCGGCTTGTCTGACCATCCGTCCCGCTCCAATCCGACCCGGCCTGCCTGACTATTCTGCTGCTTCTTCCTAATACCGTTGCCAAACCTCTGCCTGCCCATCAACCCTGCCTCTGCCTGCCGTCATTGCCTGTCTCACCTACCTGCTGACCCGGACTGTCTGACCTTGCTTAAGCCTGCTGTTTGCTCCTTGGTGTTGCACCTTCAGCTCCAGCTCTAGTGATCTCTGCATCTCCAGTGTTCCAGCCTGCTGCTTCCAGTTACCACCTAACCTGCAGTCCAGCCATCCCTGGAGGGATCTCCACCTCGCTCCAACACCAGAGACTCTACTTCAACAGGCACTCCTACCCCACTGCGCTCAGGAGACCACTGTCCCCACTCCAGTGGCTCCTGAACCAGCGTTGTATGAGAGGTCTTCTCCTACAAGTCAGGCTCTACTACCAGGTACCTAACAGTACGAAGCAGCCATGACTGAGCCTGCAGGAGACACCACTCTGATGAAGGAAATATGCACACACCTTGCGGCCCTCACTCAAGCAGTGCAATCCCTTCAGGATAACTATACCAGACTGGAAGACTCGACCTCCCATGCAGTCCGTTGGAAATAGTACATAAAAGACCAACACCAAAGAACAAGGCGGACCTCTCCTTGCTCCTCATCAGCTGGGATCTACAACCCCACTATACCTTCAGTCCTCTAAGAAACCTGGACTGAGAGGATTGAAGGTGTAGAATTAGGTGTGCCAAGTACTTGCGGGCAATCTGCTATCGCTACACCAACATCCGATTGTAGCAGGCAAATTTCCTTACCCCAGTTGCTAAACTGTCGAATGAAATTTGGTCCCAGCCGTCCATATGCTCGGCGACTGAATGCTAGCTTGGCTAAATTGCTAGCACTGCAACTGCTGCCTTTTCAGCTGGTAGACTCTGCCCCTTTCGTGAATTTGTGGTATGTGCGGTACCTCAGTGGCAAGTTTCCAAACGCTATTTCTTTTCACAGAAGGCCATTCCGCCTCTCTAGCAGCATGTGGAAGGCAATGTTTTGGCCTCGTTGGACAGGGCGGTCTGCAGTAAGGTGTATATTACCGCTGACTCATGGTTCAGAAGGCATGGACAGGGACGTTACCTTTCTTTCATGGCGCACTGGGTAACTCTGCTGGCAGCTGGGAAGGATGCAGGACAGGGTGCAGTATTGTTGGAGCTTGTTCTTCCACCATGCCTCCAAAATGCTAGAAGTGGTGACTCTGCCACACCTCTCTCCTCCACCCCCTCCTCTTCTTCTTCCTCTATGGCCTCTTCTTCTGCAGATTTCTCCTCGGAACCAACGGTGCTCCGTAGGCGTTCAAGGGGCTACGCAAGCACTCAGGCAAAAAGATGCCATGCAGTGCTTGAGTTGGTCTGCTTAGGGGACAGGAGCCACACTGGGGCAGAGATTCTGTCAGCTCTGCAGGGGCAGACTCAGAGGTGGTTGACGCCATGCCAGCTTCAGCCAGGAATGTTGGTTTGCGACAATGGCACCAACCTCCTCTCCGCCTTCCGACAGGGACACTTGACCCATGTTCCCTGTTTGGCTCACATCCTGAATTTGGTGGTGCAGCGGTTCTTGTGCAGGTACCCAGGCTTACAGGATCTCCTGAGGCAGGCCAGGAAAGTCTGTGGGCATTTCCGCTGGTCATATAATGCCAGTGCTTGGCTGCTGGCTGACCTTCAAAAGGAATGCTACCTGCCCAAGAACCGCCTCATTTGTGACATGCCCACCAGGTGGAACTCAACGTTGGCAATGCTACAGTGGCTGCACACGCAGCAGAGGGCCATCAATGAGTACCCGTGTGAGTATGGCACCAGGACAGGGTCAGGGGAGCTTGGCTTTTTTTCACCACGCCAGTGGCTACTGATCAAGGATGCATGCATTGTCCTGTCACCATTTGAGGAGGCCACAAGGATGGTGAGCAGTGACAGTGCATGCATCATTGATACTGTCCCTCTTGTCTTCCTGTTGGAGCACACGCTTTGTGGAATAATGGACAGGGCACTTGAGGCAGCACAGAGGGAGGAAGAAGAGGACTTCCTTACCTCTCAAGGCCCCCTTTATCCAGACAGTATTCCTGCAGGCCTGCTGATCACACAGGAAGAGGAGGAGGAGGATTGTGTGAGCATGGAGGTGGAGCCTGGCACTCAGCATCAGCAGCAGTCTTCAAGAGATCGTTTTCAGTCCCTAGAAACCCATGAACTTGTATGTGATCATGTCATCCTTAGTGACCCAGAGGACTCCGGATCAAATGCCTCAGCAAACTTTTGCTGCATGGCCTCCCTGATCCTGCAAAGCCTGTGAAAGGACCCTCGGATTCGTAATTACAATATTTGCTCTAATATTTCACAGTAGGGCCCATTCCTATGCTCAACAAGAGTATCTGTGAGGCTTTACAGTGTTGCGCCACCACCACCACCACTGCCTAAGGCCCGATTTTTCTGCCCCTGTTTAACAGGGGCATGTAATTACAATATTTGCTCTAAAATTTCATAGCAGGGCTCGTTCCTGCGGTCAACAACAGAATCTGTGAGGGGTTACAGTGTTATGGCACCACCACCACTGCCTAAGACCCAATTTTTGTGCCCCTGTTTAACAGGGGCATGTAATTACAACTTATGATCTAATATTTCACAGCAGGGCCTATTCCCGCGCCCACCAAGAGTAACTGTGAGGGCTTACAGCACCACCACCACACCACCACCAAAGGCCCAATTTTCCTGCCCCTGTTTAACAGGGGCATGTAATTAAAATTCTTGATATAATATTTTACAGCAGGGCCCATTCCAGCGCCCACCAAGAGTAACTGTGAGGGCTTACAGTGTTCTGTGACCACCAACACCTAAGGCCCGATTTTCTGCAGATTATATAGGGCAGGTCGTATAGTATATACAGGCGGTCCCCTACTTTCAAACATCCGATTTACAAATGACTCCTACTTACAAACAGCGGGAGACAACAGGAAGTGAGAGGAAATCTACCCCTAGGAAGGGAAATTCTCTCCTGTAATGCCCCATACACACGATCAGAAATTCTGTAAAAAAAAACTTGGATGTTTTTTCCGACGGAATTCCGCTCAAGCTTGCCTTGCATGCACAAGGTAACACAAAAGTTCTCTGAACTTTTGACCGTCAAGAACGCGGTGACGTACAACACTATGATGAGCCGAGAAAATGAAATTCAATGCTTCCGAGCATGCGCTGAATTGTTTCCGAGCATGCGTGATTTTTTTGCGCGTCCGAATTGCATACAAACGAATGCATTTTCTGAAAAAAGAAAAATAGAGAACCTGCTCTCTATCTTTTGCTGGCTGGAATTCTGCCAGCAAAAGTCCGATTTCTGACTAATTTCCCTAATAACCCCAAATTTTCAAAATCTAATTGTCATTGGGACAGAAAGTGAGATGAAATCTTCTGAACAGGGGCACAGACAGCAAAAAAAATGTTACAGGGGTGATGATAACCCTTCCCTATGTTATCCAAAAAGCTTAAAAATTGATTTTTGGCTGGAGCTACACTTACAAAATGTACCTGTTCCAAATTACAAACAGATTCAACTTAAGAACAAACCTACAGTCCCTGTCTTGTTTGGACCGCCTGTATACTGCTGTTCGGAGTATATAGGTGGGGGGCTCCTCGCCTTTTCTTTTTTTAATTTGGGTGCGGGGTTCCCCTTTTTATCCATACAAGACCCAAAGGACCTAGTAATGTGGTAATGGGCTGGGGGGGGGGTACCCATGCCGTTTTTCTCAATAATTTTCATCCATATTGCCGGGACCCGACATTACATTACAGCCGCAAGCAGTTTTAAATGACTTTTATTCCTTTAGAAATGTCATTTTGTGCAGGGACTGTTCTAAACACGGGAAACACGCGCCACTTTACAGGCATACTATAGTCACCCCCCAGGTATGATATTTAAAGGAATATTTCACGTTTATTTTTTCACTTTAAGCATTATTATAATCACTGCTCCTGAAAAAACGGATGTTTTTAAAACTTTTTTGTGCATTGATACTTGTCCCCTGGGGCAGGACCCGGGTCCCCAAACACTTTTTAGGACAATAACTTGCATATTAGCCTTTAAAATTCGCACTTTTGATTTTTCACATTCGGGTCCCGTAGACTTTAACGGTGTCCGAATGTTCGCTCAAACTTTCGGTCCGTTCGCATGTTCTGCCGCGAACCAAACCAGGGGGTGTTCAGCTCATCCCTACTCTTGAGCTATAGTGAGACTGTGAATCCTACTATGCAATTGGGGTTATTTACGAAAGGTAAATCCACTTTACACTGCAAGTGCACTTGGAAGTGCACTGAAAGTGCACTTGGAAGTGCAGTCGCTCTAAATCTAAGGGGTAGATCTGAAATGAGTGGAAGTTCTGCTGATTTTATCATCCAATCATGTGCAAGCTAAATTGTTGTTTTTAATTTTCCTCGCATTTCCCTCTTGGATCTACAGCGACTTTACTTCCAAGTGCACTTTCAGTGCACTTTCAAGTGGACTTGCAGGGCAAAGTAGATTTTCCTTTAGTAAATAACCCCCAATGTCTCTTCTTACTTGATATGACATGCTCTATTATATTATTGGGATATATAATTCTACAATGTGTGAACAGCCAACGAAACCTCTTCCTGCACAGAGAACCACAGTGCATTATTTCTAGCACTGGAAAAAAATGTAGGTGTCAGCTCATTAGAAAGCTAAAGGGAAAGCTCCTATTACCCTGAACTTTTAATTTGAGGTTTACATACAACACCGCCCCCTCGTCCCCCACCTTCTTTCTATCAATCTCACTTGATCAGCTTTCATGAGGTTATTTTACTCCCAGAGCCATGAGAAACAGAGCATTAAGCCTGTCGATTATTGATATGAGAAATACAAACATAATACAGCTGTCCATAAATCCTAGTTTATCATATAATCATAAGGCTGGCAAAAAAGGTCTTCAAAATCCCACGTTTTCCTACAGAGACATGTTATCTAAGTGTTGTCAAAGTTCTGCACACTTAATTATAGACTCCATGGAAAAATATTCGGAGTGTTTCTTTCTTAGGGAATATTTCTACTACATGATATACAGTATTGTTTTATACTGAATACATTCCAAATACAATATGCTTGTCTTAAGACAGTGCTAGCATTAAAATGTGGATCAGGTCTCCTATTAAAGAAAATCTATCAGGTATGCTCTTTAACCACTTCAGCTCCAAAAGGTTTTACCCATTTTTTGAGCAGGCTGTTTTTTTGCGATATGGCACTTTGTTAATTTAACTGACAATTGCGTGGACGTGCAACACTGTAACAAAATCAAATTTATGTCCTTTTTTTTCCCACAAATAGAGCTTTCTTTTGGTGGTATTTGATCACCTCTGCGATTTTTATTTTTTGGGCTATAAAGAAAAAAGTATGACAATTTTAAATAAAAAACAATATTTTTTACTTTCTGCTATAAAACATTCCCAATAAAAAAAATTAAACAATCAAATTTTTTCATCAATTTAGGCCAATATGTATTCTGCAACAATTTAGGCCAATATGTATTCTGCAACATGTTTTTAGTATAGAAAACCTCAATAAGTGCATATTGATTGGTTTGCGCAAAAGTGATTGCGTTTTTTTTAAATTGTTTTTATTGCTAATGGCGGGTGTAGCAATAACTCACGGTGGAGCTGCTGAATTATTATTGGGCCTGTCCTCTGGTCTTTCCACCCCTCTTAATTCGTTCAATCCCCTTGACACAACTGTAGTGCAGTGTTGTAATGACACTAATGCCAACTTTAGCCCACAATATACACTTATACATATATTTACCTCTACCTGAGTGCTTGTAGCTCCACCTGCAGAAGAAATAACAACACTGCACACCGGCTTCTGTAATAACCAAAATAACTTCTCTTTTACTGAAATGATATATGTATATAAAAGTTATTACAATGGCTACACTATCACACCAACGTAGTGTGACAGTATAGTGAATAATTATGACTGTCTTTGTAACATACACAAATATACCTAAATATATATATACACTAGGGAGCTCCCCCTGTTTTAAACCGTAAAGTCACTATCCTTTATAACTAGATGCAGGGCCCTGCAATAAAAAAAAAAGATAGTCCTGACGTCTTGAATCTTCGCCGGCTATAAATCAATAATTGTAATCCACAGAAAGTTCTTCTGGAGTGTTGCGCAGTGCAAGGTGATACACAAAGGCAATTATAATCCAGCAAATTGATTAAATGTTCTTATTTGAAGAAGACAGACATCCAGTATCAGTTCTTGGATATTGAAGTCTGTGTAAATGTAATGTTTTCCAACTCTCTTGTTCCGTGGGACTATCAGTCCCAGCAACATTCTGTAACAGTTTTAAATGTGTGTAGTGTTAAACAAACTTCTGGGTGTTAACCCTCTCACCGCCCTGGATCCGGACAGATGGGTGTCTCAGTTTTAACAGTTCTCAGTCCGTATGGAGCCCCAACCTCGCTGTCACGCTGTTCTGTTTTCAACGTCCAGGAGTCCTCAGTTACCTCCTCCATGGGTCTCCGGAATGATCACTTCTGCTGCTCCAGCACACTGTGATACAATGACAGATCCTTGCTGCTGCTCCGCTCCTTCACAAAGTATGCCGCAGCCCTGTGGGACACACACACCCACAGAGTTCTGCCGGCAGGCCACGTGTCCCAGGAACAAGAGACCTAAGATGGCTGCTCTCAGCCCTTTTATATCCTCCCCACAATGCAGTTCAGTTGTCCTCTGGTCCTTGAGCATTGTGGGTAGGTCATAGTTAATGTCCAGAAGTAAACAATCAATCACTTCCATGTCACTTCTCAAAATAATGAAAAAATAAACAGGATTGCATCCTTATAAATAGCCACTAGATGGCGCTATATCAACTTATTACCTTTACAACAATACATATGACTAGAAACAAAAGTTGTCAGCGCTACACGGGGATCTGTGATTTTTAGCGGGACTGCGATATTGCGGCAGACAAATCAGACGCTGAGTGACACTTTTTGCGAACATTGACACCAACACAGTGATCAGTACTATAAAAATGCACTGATCACTGTATAAATGACACTGGCAGGGAAGGGGTTAACATCAGGGGTGATCAAGGGGTTAAATGTGTTCCCACAGTGTGCTTACTAACTGTCAGGGGGACGGACTCACTCCAGGAAGAAAGAGATCTGTGTTCCCAATTACCAGGAAGCACAGATCTCTCTGTTCCTGTCTAACAGAACCATGGTCTGCTTTGTTTACTTCAGCAGACCACTGTTCCCCCTAGCGATCGCTGGAGGCCGGCAGCCATTGCGGCCACCAGACCCGCTGTTTGGCTCCCGCCGTGTCCAATCACAACAGGAGCGGCGCTCTGGCACGCATGCCCTGGAGCTCGTGCACAAAATCACGTACCTGTGCATGATTTTGCACAGCCGTACTGCCCTGCTGGAGTATATATGCGGTTGGGGATCCGAAACTGGTTAAAGTGTATCTAAAGGGTGTCTTTTTTTTGTTTTAAAATAACAAACTTTATTATACTAACCTGCTCTATGCAATGGTTTTTCTTTGTTTACACTTCAGCTGTCAACAGAGGAACCCCACTGACAGCTGAATGAGTCATCGGTTCATAAGGACAAGGCGTCCCCACTCCTTAACAACCATTAATTGCTGGCTTTTTTTTTTTTACATTTCAGCTGTCAGTGGGGGAACCCCGTTAACAACTGAAAGAACCGAGCCTGAAAGTATCGGTTTCAGGTATCGGAGGATTTGCACGAGTACCAATACTCGCTAAAATGCTTAGTATTGGCACTGATACTGATACCAGCATGAGTATTGGTTGCAACCCTAGTAATAATAATAATACCTGGTCTTAAACTACTATTATTATACAGGATTTATATAACTCCAACAGTTGACGCAGTGCTTCACAATATAAAGGGGGACAGTACAATTACAACACAGTTCAATACAGAAGGAATAGGAGGGCCCTGCTTAACCCATTTTATCATCCTATTTTTGAAATCATAATAAAGTATGCAGAAACTGGTACCAAAGTTCTGAATCATACAACCTACATAATAAACATCTTATAAATATCTTTTTTAGATAACCACAAAAGAAATATTAATTTGATGTAAACAATCAGAATTTCTTTTTTTTTCTGCATAATTTCTAATTATGTAGATGGAAGCAGTCATATTTGCTCATTAAATATTCAGGTTTTAATTCCTTCTTTGCAGTGCAGCACACTGCTTGTGCTTTACTGCTTTTTCTTCCAATGCAAATCTATGACTCAACTGACAGGGAACATGGGAATAGTGAGGACTGCAGAGAGATCCAACAGATAATGGTAAGCAGCCACGTGTTTACCCTCAGCAGGCCACACTATTATAAGTTCTGTGGTGCTGTTTTAACTATTCAGGTAAAAAGCCAGAAAAGCAAGTTCTCTGTCTGGACATCCTATTATTAAGCAAGCTTAGATGTGTATGGTGCAGTGTATGGTATGAAGGGTCTACATTTTCTTGTGGGGTCCTGCAGATAGTGAGGGCAGGTATACTGGTGTAGAATTACCCTCAGAGGAGCCTCTGAATTATTTTGTTGTTTCTCTGTACACCTGAAGATGACACAGCTCACTTATCCAGCACTTACTGATACACCTTGAGGTATTTCAAAGGATGTATTAGATGAAGCATAGCCTAAGAGAAGAGATGATTAGCAAGCATAGTTATGCAAACAATTAATAAGAATATAACATTTATCTTAGATATATGGTTAAACAACTGCAGTATTCTGACTAACAGTTTGGGATGAGCCGAACACCCCCTGGTACGGTTCGCAGCAGAACATGCGAACAGGCAAAACATTTGTGCGTAGATCAACAGTGATAGTGTATATAAAGTGCATATAGTCCATATATGACATCAAAATGGTGACTATAAATGAATGTGAACTGGTTGTCTGTAGATAATCCACCACTGTAGGCAAAGAGGCTTACCAGACAGGTTGAACCCGACAAGGCGTATGCCTAATATGTCAACCAAGCTTCCACATCTGATCCACATTCGATTCGGTCTAGATTGGAAGTTGTGGTTGCTGTACCTCCTTAACCAAAAGCTTGGTTGACTCATCAGGCATACGCCTTGTTGGGTTCAACCTGTCTGGTAAGCCTCTTTCCTTATGGTGGTGGATTATCTGCAGACAACCAGTTCACATTCATTTATAGTCACCATTTTGATGTCATATATGGACTATATGCACTTTATATACACTATCACTGTTGATCTACACTTCAACAATATTATTTCTAAAGGAATAAAAGTCATTTAAAACTTCTGTAATGTAATGTTGCCCCCCCCCCCCCAGCCCATTACCAGGCCTTTTGGGTCTGGTATGGATATTAAGGGGAACCCTGCACCCAATTAAAAAAAAAAGGCGTGGGGTCCCCAGGCCCTATATACTCTGAACAGCAGCAGTATACAGGCGGTCCCCAGGTTACAAACAAAATAGGGACTGTAGGTTTGTTCTTAAGTTGAATCTGTTTGTGATTTTGAACAGGTACATTTTGTAAGTGTAGCTCCAGCCAAAAAATCAATTTTTAAGCTTTTTGGATAACATAGGGAAGGGTTATCATCACCCCTGTAACATTTGTTTTGCTGTCTGTGCCCCTGTTCAGAAGATTTCACCTCACTTTCTGTCCCAATGACAATTGGATTTAGAAAATTTTGGGTAATTAAGGAACCAAGGATTGGTGATAAAGCATCAGTGGAGACACCTTTTTTCCCACATTAACTCTTACAGGAGAGAATTTACCTTCCTAGGGGTAGATTTCCTCTCACTTCCTGTTGTCTCCCTCCATTTATAAGTAGGAGTCGTTTGTAAGTTGGATGTTTGAAAATAGGGGACCGCCTGTATGTACTATATGGCCTGCCCTATACACTCTGTGGAAAATTGGGCCTTGGGTGTTGGTGGTACCAGAACACTGTAAGCCCTCACAGTTACTCTTGGTGGGCACTGGAACGGGCCCTGCTGTGAAATATTAGATCAAAAAGTGTAATTATGCACCCTGTTAAACAGGGGCATAAAATTTGGACCCTAGGCGGTGGTGATGGTTGTTGTGGCACAACACTGTAAAGCCTCACAGATACTTTTGTTGAGCGCAGAAACAGGCCCTGCTGTGAAATATTAGATCAAATATTGTAATTACGAGCCCCTGTTAAACAGGGGCAGAAAAATTGAGCCTTAGGCAGTGGTGGTGGTGCCCTGAACCGAAAATATTCCTAGAAGCTATCATCATGAAGATTGAGGAGGAATAGGATAGTCACTCAGCACAATAGGATAGTCACTCAGCATATGCAGTCTTCAAGGGATCCCACATCCATAGAAAGCTGGTGATCCAAGACTGATTCTTTTTTATGAATGTGAGCCAATCAACAGAGTCTGTGGACAGGCGCACTCTGTGATCGATTACAAAGCCTCCAGCAGCACTAAATGTACGTTCTGAAAGAAAGCTGGATGCAGGACAGACCAGTAGCTCAATTGCATATTGAACAAGCTCTGGCCAGTGGTCCATCCTCAAGACCCAGTAACCCAGTGGATGTTCTGGGGGAAAGGTTTCCAAGTCTGATCTTGCCCCTAGATATTCCTGCACTATGTAATTCAGACACTGGTGATGGTTGCTGGAAACGATCAGACCTGGGCGCTGAGGACTGAAGAATTGCCTGAAGGCATCGGTCAGCCGGCCACCTTTACCGTTCTTTCTGTTTCTGAACGAAGCCTCAGCAACACATTGTCCAGCACCAGAAAATTGTAAACTCCCAGGCTCTGGAAACGCATTGCACAAACCTTTATGCAAGGCCTCCCGAAGATGTTTCATCCTCTGGTCCCTCTGCGAAGGCTGGACGAGTTCTGCAACCTTACCCTTGTAACGTGGATCAAGAAGGGTTGCCAGCCAGCAATGATCCCTCTCCTTGATACCACGAATCCTAGGGTCCTTTTGCAGGCTTTGCAGGATCAGGGAGGCCACGCAGCGTAAATTTGCAGAGGCATTCAATCCTGAGTCCTCTGGGTCACTAAGGATCACATGATCCTCAGCCACCTCCTCCCAGCCTCCTCCCTGGGCTTCTGAGGACTGCAAACGATCCCTGGAAGACTGCTGCTGATGCTGAGTGTTATCCTCCACCTCCATGCTGACACAATCCTTCTCCTCTTCTTCGTGTGTGATTGGCGGGCCCACAGAAATACTAGTATCTGAATAAAGGGGGCTTTGAGAGGTAAGGAAGTCCTCCTCTTCCTCCCGCTGTTCTGCCTCAAGTGCCCTGTCCATTATTCCATGAAGCCTGTGCTCCAACAGGAAGACAAGAGGGACAGTATCACTGTTGCATGCACTGTCACTGCTCACCATCCTCATGGCCTCCTCAAATGGTGACAGGACAGCGCATGCATCCTTGATCAGTAGCCACTGGCGTGGCGAAAAAAAGCCAAGCTCCCCTGACCCTGTCCTGGTGCCATACTCACACAGGTACTCATTGATGGCCCTCTGCTGCATGTGCAGCCGCTGCAGCATTGCCAACGTTGAGTTCCACCTCGTGGGCATGTCACAAATAAGACGATTCTTGGGCAGGTTGCATTCTCTTTGAATGTCAGCCGGCTGAGCACTGGCATTATATGACTGGCGGAAATTACCACAGACTTTCCTGGCCTGCCTCAGGAGATCCTGTATGCCAGGGTACCTGCTCAAGAACTGCTGCACCACCAAATTCAGCCAAACAGGGAACATGGGTCAAGTGTCCATGTCGGAGGGCGGAGAAGAGGTTGGTGCCATTGTCGCATACAACCATTCCTGGCTGAAGCTGGCATGGCGTCAACCAACTCTGAGTCTGCCCCTGCAGAGCTGACAGAATCTCTGCCCCAGTGTGGCTCCTGACCCCTAAGCAGACCAACTCAAGCACTGCATGGCATCTTTTTACCTGAGTGCTTGCATAGCCCCTTGAACGCCTATGGAGCACCGCTGGTTCAGAGGAGAAATCTGTAGAGCAAGAGGCCATAGAGGAAGAAGAGGAGGAGGGAGTGGAGGAGAGAGGTGTGGCAGAATCACCACTAGCATTTTGGAGGAATGGTGGCAGAACAAGCTCCAACAATACTGAACCCTATCCTGCATCCTTCCCAGCTGCCAGCAGAGTTACCCAGGGCACCGTAAAAGAAAGGTAACGTCCCTGTCCATGCCTGCTGGACCATGAGTCAGCAGTAATATGCACCTTACTGCTGACTCCCTGAAAAGAAATGGCGTTTGGGAACCTGCCACTGAGGTACCGCACATTCCACAAATTCACGAAAGGGGGCAGAGTCTACCAGCTGAAAAGGCAGCAGTTGTAGTGCTAGCAATTTGGCCAAGCTAGCATTCAGATGCTGAGCATGTGGATGACTGGGACCGAATTTCTTTTTATGGTTTAGCAACTGGGGTAGGGAAATTTGCCTGCTAAAATCCGATGTGGGTGTACTGCTAGCAGATTGGCCGAAAGTACTTGGGACACCTATTTGAATACCTTCATTCCTCTCAGTGCAGGTTTCTGATAGGACTGGAGGTTTAGTGGGATTGGAGATTCCAGCTGATGAGGAGCAAAGAGAGGTCCGGACTGCATGGGAGGTCCTCATATGTCTGGTCAAGCATGTGGTGCCTAAGTGGCTGCTGTTTTGGCCACGCTTGATACGCTTCAGACATATGTTGCAAACAGCAACGGTGCAATCTGCTGCACACGTGACAAAAAAGGCCCACACTTTTCTAAATATGTGGGGAGTCAGCAGCGCCCTGCACCTGCTTAGCTCTGCAGTGTGATGCAGTAGGGTGGCTGCCCTTAAGATGCCCCCTGGAGGGCATCCTGCCTCGTTGGAGATGTGCCTCCTCCTCCTCTGTTCTATCAGGCACCCAAGTAGAGTCAGTGACCTCATCATCCCCTCCCTCCTCGTCACTAGAGCAAACTTGGCAGTATGCTGCAGCTTGGGGAACATGACTGCCAGTTTCTTGTCCTTCTTGGGCACCCCCTGTCTCTAGGCTCACGTTAATCCCTTCCTCAACCTGGGTACCCTCATCGGAGCCTTCAAATCGCTGCGCATCCTCCTGCAGCATGTACCCGACACTGTGGTTGAATAGTTTGGGGGACTCCTCCATGCATGATGGTGGGGCTAGGGAAGGAGTGGCTGTTGACATGGAGCCGATGGAATAGGCCGCTTTGGCAGCTGCATTGGCAGGCAAACTACTCTGAGCCTGGGTGACAGAGGATGAGGAGGGTGTGGAGGGCTTTGTTATCCATTCCACCAACTGTTCTCAATGTTGTGGCTCAATAACATGGCCAGCTGCAGGAAAAAAAGGACAAGCGTGCCCCACGGCCACATGCTGGGGATGCACCATGTCCACGACCAGCACTGTCGACTGTAGACACAGAGCCTGCTTGCCCTCTTTAAGTGGCCTGTGAGCGTCTGCCTCTCCTTGGTGGCCTTCTGGACATGCTGTAAATTTTGTTTAGCAAAACCGCACTACACTGTATTGTGTACTCTGTACACCACCAGAAAAGTAGTAGCAACTGCACTATGGGTGCACGGTACTGTGTACACCAACAGAAGTGTAATAACAATTATGGGTGTACTGTATGTATTGTGTACTGTGTACACCACCAGGAAAGTAGTAGCAACTGCACTAGGGGTGCACGGTACTGTGTACACCAACAGAAGTGTAATAACAACTATTGGTGTACTGTATTGTTTATACCGCCAGAAAAGTAGTAGCAACTGCACTATGGGTGAACGGTATTGTGTACACCACCAGAAGTCTAATAGCAACTATGGGTGCACTGTATGTATTGTGTACACCACCAGTAAAGTAGTAGCAACTGCACTAGGGGTGCACTGTACTGTGTACACCAACAGAAGTATAATAACAACTATGTGTAGACTGTATGTATTGTGTACACCACCAGGAAAGTAGTAGCAACTGCACTAGGGGTGCACGGTACTGTGTACACCAAGAGAAGTGTAATAACAACTATGGGTGTACTGTATGTATTGTGTACTGTGTACAACACCAGAAAAGTAGTAGCAAGTGCACTAAGGGTGCACATTACTGTGTACACCAACAGAAGTGTAATAACAACTATGGGTGTACTGTACTGTGTACACCACCAGAAAAGTAGTAGCAACTGCACTAAGGGTGCACAGTACTGTATACTGAATATTAGAGTATATTAGTATACTCTAAGTATATTCTAAGTATATTAGAAACAGTACACTGCAGTGAGATATAGCTAAACTGTATGCAGTGGATATATATATATATATATATATATATATATATATATATATATATATATATATATATATAAAATACACTGCAGCTAACTGAATCACCTGCCTGCCTGAATTATATTAGAAACAGTACACCAGGAACGACTTCCAGTCAGATCTAGCTAAACTGGATATAGTGGATATATATATATATATATATATATATATATATATATATATATATATATATACAAGACTGTATATATATATTAAATACACGCCAACAACACACTACACTGGGCCGAAGTGCAGGCAGCCTTATCTAGTGTGGGGCATGGACTTAGTCCTCCTGAGCCATGATTGTCAAAAGGCACCCTGCCTTTGGCCAATTATGGCTCTCTTAGCTGAGGGCCCGAATAGAAAGCTCATCCCTACTAACAGTAAATAACAGAACTGAACTGAATTTAACTAGCAACAGTATATAAAGACAGTCCTAACTCGCTATAACATTCCCAGTTTTATCCCACTGCCCAGTTATTAACGAAAGAAAAAAAAACAGCTGGCCCGCAAAGTTTGGGCCATTGAAGAAAGCACAAGAGTTCCCAGTAGCCAAAAGGTTAACTTGTACAATGTTAGTCTCTTACTAGTCTTTTCTGGGTCTCTGGACAGGTGGTCTGATTCAGTAAAAGTCTAGTTCAAGTTAGGCAAGGATAGATGTTGCTGTGATCTCTCTCTTTCAATCCTACTGAGGTAGTCCCCCTTTTATCTCCTTACAAGTGGTGGTAGTGCTCTATAGTACAGTCTGATTACACCAGACACCCAAATGACCCCTAGCACTGCGAGATGGTCAGTCTTTCTGGATTGTGGTCAGCTATGGCAGGGTTCTGTTCAACCAGCAGGAGCAGCAGCACAATCTTTTCCCCACATACCTATTTGCTTCCAGACAATCTTCTCTTTTCTTACCAGCAGCATACAGACCCCTTCTCCTTGCTCTGCTGCATCATCCAATCACATCTAGGATTGTATAAGACCCAGCTAAGATGACTGCCCCCTGCACTGCCACTCCATAAATGAGCATTGCAAAGTGGTCTCTTTAAAGATGGCTGCTGAACTTTTGCATTAATAAAAATTCAGTGTAACCCTGTCCACACTGCGGAAGGATAATACAGCAGCAACAAAGGAAGTTTCACAGTAGTTATCAGCTACCATCCAGGTTACACTGGTATCTTTACTGTGGCCCTCAGGGTGTCAGGCAGAGCATTGAGAATTTCCCTGCTGACCTGGAGTTAAAGAGAGACTGCCCTGTGGAAGCTGTGTGCAAAGTAAGTACAGGTACAGGTAAAACAGGTAAACCATCCATGAAATATGAGGTTGCTGCTGTTTTGGACCATGTGGCTGCTAACAACCTGGCAGGCCCCGGGGGTCGCACTATGGCGATTAGTACCCCAGCTGAAAATCTCTTGATAAAAAATGTACCAGCAATAGGGGGTTATTTACGAAAGGCAAATCCACTTTGCACTACAAGTGCACTGCAAGTGCACTTGGAAGTGCAGTCGCTGTAAATCCGAGGGGGACATGCAATGAAAATAAAAAACAGCATTTTAGCTTGCACATGATTAGATTATAAAATCAGCAGAGCTTCCTCTCATTTCAGATCTAACCCTCAGATTTACAGTGACTGCACTTCCAAGTGCACTTGTAGTGCAAAGTGGATTTGCCTTTCGTAAATAACCCCCTGTGTCTTCCAGAATGAAAAGGTATAATGCAATTGTGGTACTCTAAAGAATGGGAAGTAATGGGAGAATACATAAAGAAGAAGGAACATCTGGTTAATAACTTGATCCAGGTGACCATAAAAGATAGGTCCTGTACTTGTTTCTAGCTTTTGTTATAGACATTGGTAGAAGTGTACCCAATTGCACAACTAAAGTGTAGAAATGTCATCAGCACACCAAGGATTCATCAAAAGGCTCCCATGCTTTATTTACATGGTCACATGGTACACATACAGCGACTTTTTGTCAGGCAAGGGACGAAAGGGCCCTGCGTGGCTCTGAAACATTGCCATATGTGTATTGTGTGACCATGTGAATAAAGCTTTGGTCCCTTTTGAGGAATCCTTAGTGTGCTGATGACATTTCTGCACTTTGAATGTCTGGAGAAATAGCTGTGGCAGGGTATCTTCCCTCATAACTCCATCATATCTGAGTGCAATTCATCATTTTTTTTTTAAGAAATTTGTGTCAACCAACTGGAAATGGCCACACTACCATTTTCCACATGTGAGCACTTGGAGAATTTGTTAAGTGAGCATGTACCACTTTTAGTCAATCCCTGAAAACCTTCCTCTTCATAGAAGCCTATCCTGCCTCCATCTAACAACTGCACTATTTTTTCCATTAGCTCATCCCCCACAGCTTATCCTTTTGTATAACTTGAACCTCCCTTCTAGATTGTAAGCTCTAACGAGCAGGGCTCTGATCCCCCCCCTGTATTGAATTGTATTGTAATTGTACTGTCTGCCCTAATGTTGTAAAGAGCTGCGTAAACTGTCGGCGCTATATAAATCCTATATAATATTATTAATACAGTGGGGGTTTTTTACTAAAGGCAAATCCACTTTGCACTACAAGTGCACTTGGAAGTGCAGTCGCTGTAGATCTGATGGGAAGATCTGAAATGAGGGGAAGCTCTGCCAATCTTATCATCCAATCATGTGTAAGCTAAAATGCTGCTTTTTATTGCCCTTGCATGTCCCCCTCAGATCTACAGCGACTGCAGTTTTAGTGCACTTGTAGTGCAAACTGGATTTGCCTTTTGTAAATAACCCCCAGTATGTCTAATTCTAGTTAAAACACTCCAGCAGAGTTGATGGGTGATTGAGGTATTTAAAATACTTTTGTACTTATCATCATTCCTTCTTGATCCTTGCTGTAGTAGATTATGACTAATTATTTGAGAGACAAGGACTGGGCACCATTGGTAAAAAAAACGCAGCAGATTATGTGATAGGAAGGAGGGCTTGCATTGTTGGTCATTGTGCATGTCTCCCAAGAGAGTGCACTAGTCTCACATGATTTGTAAGAGCTTACATTCCTACACAAGAGCCTGGATAGCCGTGGCTCAGCCTTTGCAGTGAATATGTCTTTGGCAGGCACCTAAAACAGTTCCAGCACCACTTTGGAGCTCTCATGGGACAGCGCGTACGTTCTCAGAGCTGAGAGTGCTCTCAGTGTCAAGAGCATACTGTATGTAAATCCTGCAGCTCACCTAAGTGTCCCTTTGTTACGAATTATCATTACCAAGAAACCCTCCACCTCCCTGAACCCCTTATACCGAACTTTTAAAACTTAACTTAAAATGTCTAACACTCAGGGCTGGACTGGGACAAAAATTTGGCCCTGGACTTCACCCAGACTGGCCCACTTTGACAGGTCTCTCCCATGACGGCTTGCCACCCAAGCCCCCCCCCCCACTAGCCATTAGCCGTTCTACATTATTTCTCTTATAGACAGTACCAGTGGGGAAGCTAGACATTATTTCACCTGGGGCAAAGAATCAGTTTGGCGCCCCCCCCCCCAATGGGACAAGATTAGGCAGGAAAGTGAGGCCGCCCTCCTTCCAGATCGTATGATGAGTTTCTCAGTGTTGACTCCTGAGCATCATGTCTGTATTCAGGCGCGCTGCATAACTAGCCAGGGAGAGGAGGTGAGCACTGCGGGGGGGGGGGACAGAGGACCGGAGGGAGGCAGCGGTCCACTGTCACTGAAATCGGCCCACTGAGCCATCGGCCCACCGGGAAACTCCCTGTAGTCCCAATGGCCAGTACATGCCTGCTAACACTTTACCCTTCAAAGCTAAAACTGAAGTTGACTCTAGCAGGTAAAACACATAAAGTTATTTGGTATTTGGTAGGAATGTAAGATACAAGTGGCAGTAGTAGCTCAGCAAGGGAACAAAGATTCTGTTCACCACTGGCAGGATTGGCAACACAATCTAAACACAATTAGAGTCATGGACTGAAACTCTAATTGCTATGGATATTTTCCATCTCGGATATGGGCAGCACAAGTTACTTATACACCAATCTTACAACATGGGAATGTAAATTTCCCATGGGACTTTTTAGGCAATGGTGTTGATTTACTAAAACTGAACTAAGTGCAAAATCTGGTACAGCTCTATACAGAAACCAGCTTCCAGGTTTTATTGTCAAAGCCTAATTGAGCAAGCTAAAGTTAGAAGCTGATTGGCTATTGTGCATAGCTGCATCATATTCTGAGTACTCCAGTTTTAGTAAATCTCCCACAATGTGTAATCCAAACACAAATTTATTAAAAAAACATAGTATTGACTTTATTTACCTCTCATATACCTCTCATATAAAATCAGTCATCAAATTACATTTTGGTGGGCTTATTTGTATTTGCATACAGTCATATCAAATAAAATATACCCCATTGTCCATGGTCGGATATTGTCATGCATTTTCTATAGTGCTTGAACTTGACTGCACTGTTGCCAAAGCAAGACAGATAATTTCAGAAACAAATCCTTCCTCAGGGATAAATAGGGTATACCCTATTTAAAATTTGTACAAAAGGAATTAAAAACTCAGCTATAAGTTAAAACCATAACACCATCAGTTTGGTTATGCTGCCATCCTTCCACTGTGGATCCTGCCGGACCACCCCCAAGCAGACACAATGCGTCCACTGAGGCCACCCCAAACATGGCTGTGGAACCCTGATGTCAACAGCGGACGGGGGTTATTGGAGTTCTCTGTGCCCCCTTTTAAGACAAGGCCTCCTCAGTTTCCAAATGTTGGGAATCTACATGCAGTTACAGTTTATCCTCAGGTCCCAAAGGTTAGGGTTGAGCATGGTTTCCCAGCAAACCCAACCAGTTTGTGGTTCAGGGACATGGCGAACTAATGTAGTTGTTTACCTTTCTCCATTAACGATAATTATAATGCACTGCTTAAGAATTACAATGAATTTGGTCAATGCAATGCATGGGCCACACTGAGTAGGGCCATGTGTAGGCTTGAACTGCTGGCTTTACACCTGCTTCCAATCCAGCTTGTGGAATTGGCCCCCTTCCACAAAATAATGGCTTGTGCTGCACCACAGTTGGTGGAGTGAAACGCAATGGTGCGTGGGCTGGTCAGAGTCCAGGCTGAGGTTGCCACTCCATTCACCTCTCTAGAATCTCTTGCATGTGCGGCACCAGGCAACACACCCCTTTTCCCACTGAGCTACTACAGGAGCCAGGATGGACTCCATCCCCTGCCAGCACTCCCAGCAGCAGATGCGGAGGCACTTGTTTGCATATCCCTGTTCATCGAGCCTGAGTGGCACACATCAAGATCTAACTGGTCACAGTGCTGCACCACAGTTGCAAGTACCCAGCTGCCATTTTTTTGCCTAAAATGCCATTCCTGCCTTCCACATGACAAAGTAATTTTTCCAACCACAATGGACATGTCCAGCTGCAGCAGCACTAAACCATATGTTTCCAGACTACCTGGGGTCTAGGGCTGATGTGGACACTCTTTGAAGTGAGGACCCAATGAATTATTGGGTGTCCGGGCTGGACCACTAGTAGGAGCTTGCACAGTACATGATGGGGTTTCTGACTTGTGGCCAGTGTGCTGTCTGAGTTGACAGCACACTGGCCACACCAGCAGGTGTTTCTGGTACAGGTGTTTCTGGTACAGAGACATAAATCTACACCCCCCCTAAACACTTTGGATTGGATTTCTTTAAAAAAAATGAACCAGTCCTGAATCAGCAATGATATAAAAACCCTGCAACTACATTTTTCTTGTAATCTGCCCCCCCCCCAAAAGACAAATTGTGGTACCTTCCACCATCACCATCTCCTACCATCTCTTCTGAGCTGCCAACATTACCAGCTCCTGCCATCTATGAAAGACTGACATTTTTTACCAGCTTCTGCCACCTATGCTGACACCACCTGTTTGCCCTTTAACCAGTTCTTGACTCCTCTGCTGCTCTGCCACCATTAATAGTTCCTGTCACTTCTCTTGGCTTGCCGCTGCCCCCAATACCAGCTTGGGTCAACTCTCCTGGCTTGCCACCATTACCAGCTCCTGCCACCACTGCTGGCCTGCCACTATTACCTGCTCCTGCCACCTCTGCTGGACTGGCACCATTACCAGCCCCTGCCATCTAGGTAGGACTGCCACCATGACCAGCTCCTGCCATCTATGCTGGCCTGCCACCATTACCAACTCCTGCCTCCTCTCCTGGCCTGCCACCATTACTAGCTCTATGCCCAAGAGGGTTAAGGCAGTGCTGGAAACTAATGGTGGCCACACAGAATATTGACACTTTGGGCCCAATTTGGACATTTTCACTTGGGGTGTACTCACTTTTGTTGCCAGTGGTTTAGACATTACTGGCTGTGTGTTGAGTTATTTGGAGGGGGCAGCAACTTTACACTGTTCTACAAGCTGTACACTCACTACTTTACATTGTAGCAAAGTGTAATTTCTTCAGTGTTGTCACATGAAAAGATATAATAAAATATTTACAAAAATGTGAGGGGTTTACTCACTTTTGTGAGATACTGTATACCACCATACGTTTCTCTCTTCTAAACTGAACTCTATTCTCTACTCTAAATTGAATAATTCCAACCACCATATCAATCATGCTTACATTTTAAAATGGGAGACAGAACTCAGGTGCACCAGGAATAAAGCAGACTGGTTGCAAATCTGGACCACAATAGCATCCTGCCCTATTAACGTGAATACTATTGAGTGTGCTTTCAAGACATTTACCAGATGGTACCTGGTACCATCATGTGTAGCCCATCTTCGGCCTTCTCATACTGGTCTGTGTTTTCTCGGCTTCACGCTGGGCAATGTTCAACATACCTGGTGGACATGTACCTTGTTCACACGGTTTTGGACCAAGGTCTTGAAGCTCATACATTCTTTGTTTGATCGCCCTTTGCCCAAAGACCCTTGGTATGTCTTATTATACCTTAAACTCCCCGATTTCACTAAAACCCAATTCAAATTGATGACTTACATTAGCAGAAAAACAGACTGTCACCAAGGCCTGGAAGAAACTATTTGTTTCTTTTGAGGAAGTTCATCAATGGATCGACGGGTTCTTTGTTAATGCAAAACTGACCAGCGACTTGTTGGAGACACAAAACTAATTCTCATGGATTTGGACCCAATATTTGGATTTGGATACAATATGCCCATCCATCACTGTCCATGGAGAGCTATACTTCATTATATCCAGTTTTGGGATGCTGGTCTTGGGCATTCCTGATGCTCACTCCCCTCCCCTTCATCCCACCTCTCTTTCCCACCTTCCTACACTCTCACTCTCTCTCTCTCTCTCTCTCTTTCTTTCTTTTTCTTTATTTCATGCTGTTAATTCAGACTTGGTGTTTTCATCTGCTTTTTATTTCATGGCCTGTGATAAAGTTACCTGGCTCATTGATGCCTACTCTAACTTGGAGGCTACAAGTTTTGTTTATTATTATGCTATTTATACTGTTGGATGTTATTACATTCTTGGCAGCTATGTTCCAGCTGTCTAACATCTTCTTGGTAATTACAAAAGTCCATTACGCTACTGTATGTTTTGTAATTTTCAATAAAAATCTATTGAAAGTGAAAACTAATGAAAGATAATTTCTCAGTGAAATTAGGTGGAATTGCCTGCACATCCCTAATGTCAAAATGGTGAAAAATTAAAAGAATGGTTACCTAATGCCTTGTCAGAATCCAAAACTAATATTTTAGGAGGTGAAAAAAAGCTGAAAATTTTGCTGCAAAGTCAAATGTGGTACAATTGTCCACTCATCAATAATCAAAGCTGGAATGGTTAAGATAAAAAATGAAGTTATGTAATGCCTACTCAGAATCCTGAACTGAATATGACTAAGATGTTGTACTGGGAGCTGAAAAGAATCGTTCATGCTGGCAAGTGTTGCTAAGCTATAGCAGTTCTGCAAGGATGAGTGGGCCAAAATTCATGCACAGTGATTTGACACCCTGGACAACAGCTAAAGGATGCATTCAGCTGAAGGCATTGCAGATTGGCATAGTTACAGTATCTCACAATAGTGAGTACACTCCTCAAATTTTAGTAAATATTTTATTACATCTTTTCATGCCACAACACTGAAGAAATGACAATTTGCTACAATGTAAAGTAGTGAGTTTACAGCTTGTATAACAGCGTACATTTGCTGTCCTCTCAAAATAACTCAACACACAACCATTAATGTCTAAACCGCTGGCAACAAAAGTGAGTACACCCCTAAGTGAAAATGTCCAAATTGGGCCCATGAAGCCATTTTCCCTCCCGGTGTCATGTGACTCATTAGTGTTACAAGGTCTCAGGTGTGAATGGGGAGCAGGTGTGTTAAATTTGGTGTTATCGCTCTCGCAAAGAACTCTCTGAGGATCTGAAAAAAAGAATTGTTGTTCTACATAAAGATGGCCTAGGCTATAAGAAGATTGCCAAGACCCTGACACTAAGCTGCAGCACGATGTCCAAGACCATACAGGGGTTTAAAAGGACAGGTTCCACTCAGAGCAGGCCTCGCTATGGTCGTCCAAAGAAGATGAGTGCACGTGCTCAGCGTCAAAGCCAGAGGTTCTCTTTGCGAAATAGACTTATGAGTGCTGCCAGCATTACTGCAGAGGTTGAAGGGGTGGAGGGTCAGTCTGTCAGTGCTCAGACCATACGCCACACACTGCATCAAATTGGTCTGCATGGCTGTCATCCTAGAAGGAAGCCTCTTCTAAAGATGGTGCACAAGAAAGCCCGCAAACAGTTTGCTGAAGACAAGCAGACTAAGGACATGGATTACTGGAACCATGTCCTGTGGTCTGATGAGACCAAGATAAACTTATTTGGTTCAGATAGTGTCAAGCGTGTGTGGTGGCAACCAGGTGAGGTGTACAAAGACAAATGTGTCTTGCTTACAGTCAAGCATGGTGGTGGGAGTGTCATGGTCTGGGGCTGCATGAGTGCTGCCGGCACTGGGGAGCTACAGTTCATTGAGGGAACCATGAAT
This sequence comes from Aquarana catesbeiana, assembly GCF_042186555.1. Lineage (NCBI taxonomy): Eukaryota > Metazoa > Chordata > Amphibia > Anura > Ranidae > Aquarana > Aquarana catesbeiana. The sequence continues at coordinate 216,898,582 of NC_133328.1, read as the reverse complement.
GTCAACATGTACTGTGACATACTGAAGCAGAGCATGATCCCCTCTTGGAGACTGGGCTGCAGGGCAGTATTCCAACATGATAACAACCATAAACACACCTCCAAGACGACCACTGCCTTGCTAAAGGGAGAGAAAAATAGGGACAAAAGGGATTCCCCAAAGAGAGATGGTCCACTCAAGAACAATTATTGTGAACCTAAATAACTTTATTGGGTCATATTAAATCTAGAAACATCTATCCACAAACCATGTATTAAAAAATAGGATTGGTCCTATTGTGTGCAGGTGGCCACCGTAGACAATCCACATACATCAATCACTCATGCACTCACACTCATAACAATCATTAAAGAAAAGACCCGGGTCTGTGCAATTTCCACAAAGTTCCTAAATAGGGTGAATTAAATACGTGGTATGCCTTCGGTCTTTATTTAATAGAGTGCAGCTGCTAGTGATGAAAGTCCATTTAGATGTGATCCCAGTAGCTAAACAAGAATTCATGTAACAAAACAACACCACCATAGAGAACTTGAAAAGTCCCGATTAGGTCAATTAAGTTTGCAGCAATTCAAAGGGCTTAATTCACATCTTATATATGAAAAAACAGACGGTGAATGACCATAAAACTCGTGCCTCCTGATACTGGAGTACAGTTTAGCTCACCATTTGACGTTTTCAATGAAAGGATGGGCGGCACAGTGGCGCGGTGGGTAGCACTCTCGCCTAGCAGTAAGAAGGGTCGCTGGTTCGAATCCTGACCACGACACTACCTGCCTGGAGTTTGCATGTTCTCCCTGTGTCTGCGTGGGTTTCCTCCGGGTACTCCGGTTTCCTCCCACACTCCAAAGACATGCTGGTAGGTTAATTGGATCCTGTCTAAATTGGCCCTAGTATAGGTATGAATGTGAGTTAGGGACCTTAGATTGTAAGCTCCTTGAGGGTATAGGGACTGATGTGAATGTATAATATATATATGTAAAGCGCTGCGTAAATTGACGGCGCTATATAAGTACCTGAAATAAATAAATAAATAAAATAAATAAAATAAAGGATGATGGAGCCCGAGAAGATTGCTGATAACCTCGCTGATGTGTTTGACGGGGATCGTTCATGCGGTGTGTTTGTTTGTTGCAGATATGAGCTTTCGTTTCTGGATCTTCTCCAAGGGGAGATACGGTGAGTCGCAGGGTTCAGACATTCAGGTGTTCCGCCCTTAGTCTGTCAGGTGATTTAGAAAGAGCACTTGGTCTCAGTGTCCACCGCAAGACTCAAACCATTGTCTAAGATCCGATCGGGATATTCACATCCAAGTGAAGGGGGGTTTTCTTCATTGATGTGTGGAGGTCTCAGTCCCACCTGTACATGGGTCAGACGCTTACGCGTTTCGCTTGTTTCCAAGCTTCTTCAGAGCTAAATTGGTGCCAGTAGTTGGGTGTTTAAATAGCATTATAGCCAGTATTCAATATCCTGTCATTATAATCAACACCTGGACACCAAAGTCTAACCATCATTCACCAATTTGTGCAGACACACTCATGCATACACCTGTGTTGCAGGTTCAAAGTAAACCATTGATAATAGTGAATATATAAGGATTCAATCGAATCAATTTATGTATATAGTTTAAAAGTTGATATTACGTTACTGATGCTATTCTAAGGAGTGGTAAAATAGCTAGTTTTGTAATTGCTATTGGTATACAGAGCCAATAGTTAGCAAGTGTTGCGGTATCAGGCTGATCGGCTAGTGTATGGCTATGTGATGGACACAGACAAGGGAGGGGAGAAAGAGATATAATAAAATAATAGAAGGCATACCACGTATTTAATTCACCCTATTTAGGAACTTTGTGGAAATTGCACAGACCCGGGTCTTTTCTTTAATGATTGTTATGAGTGTGAGTGCATGAGTGATTGATGTATGTGGATTGTCTACGGTGGCCACCTGCACACAATAGGACCAATCCTATTTTTTAATACATGGTTTGTGGATAGATGTTTCTAGATTTAATATGACCCAATAAAGTTATTTAGGTTCACAATAATTGTTCTTGAGTGGACCATCTCTCTTTGGGGAATCCCTTTTGTCCCTATTTTTCTCTCCCACACATATGTTATATGGTCCCTTGAACAACTATCTGTTTGATTGTTGACCAAGTATCGTCGGATCAATCAACAAATGGCATTTGTGACATCAGGGGTATAACAATTAAGGTAGGCAAACTTTGGCCGGTGATTGAACCCCCTCCACACACCCCTGAACCTATTTCTGAGAAACTCAAGGTGTCCCCTTCTCTTTATCCTCTTATATGCACTACAATGGGATTTGACTTCCTTTCTGGACCCTGAGTCTCTTTGTCGGATCATTAACACTATCCACTCCATGTTTTTAAATATCACACTCAAGTGCATACTTCTTAAAAACAAGATACAACGACTGTTTTCTGAGCATATTTGAACTAGCTTTTTGAGCAATTGCTATTTTATTCTCCATTGATTCTCCTCTCCCCCCCTTTCCTTTTACCTTCCCTTTCCCCTCTCCCCCCTCCCCCTCTTTCCACCCCTTCCCACACCTTTCCCAATCCCCCTACCCCTTTCCCCCTCCCCCCCCCCTCTTCCCTGAGAATATGGCCTACCTACTGGCAGATGAGATTGATTTGGAAATACAATCCGCGTTTTCCAACCAATCTCCAGCCGTATCTCCATCCCCTTGTCCAAGCATAGACATATCCAGTTCTTTCTAGAACAGGTCAAAAGGGACCTTGCTGGGGTTAACTGGGACTATAAAGGACATGACAATCTTAGCCGAGAAGAAAGAAGGGCTCTACGGGAATTAGAGGACGCAAAGGACATAGTTATTAAAGCAAGCGACAAGGGAGGCAATACGGTCCTTATGTCTCATATCATGTATGAGGAACAAACCATGCGTCTCCTCCGTGATGAGACCATGTATCTAAGGTTACATCAGAATCCCTTCCCCCAACTGGTGTCAGATCTGAATTTTAAACTTGAGTTAGCCCAAGAAGCAGGCCTTATCATTAAAAAAGAACGTGAATACCTTAGTGTCAGTGACTTTAACACTCCCACCCTATATACCATTCCCAAACTACATAAGTCCATTACCGACCCTCCAGGGAGACCGATTGTATCGGCTGTCAAAGGTCCCCTTGAGAGGGTCGGGAAATATGTGGACTCGCTGATAAAAGAACTTGTACATGAACTACCATCATATGTTCAGGATACTCGGGATGTTTTGGGGCGATTGGAGGACATATCTTTACCTAAGGGTATGTTACTTGTTGGAATAGACGTAGAGTCGCTGTACACATCAATCCCACATAGATGGGGACTAAGAGCGACACAATTCTTCTTAGACAGCAAATTTCCACTTTTGGCAGGGCAAAACGAATTTATCATTGACCTACTGCAATTTATGTTGGAGAATAATTATTTTCAGTTTCTTGGGATATATTATAAACAAATTAGAGGCACGTCGATGGGTGCTCCATGGGCTCCATCATATGTCTGCTTGCATCTCGGCCTCTGGGAAACTGAATGCGTGTACCCTTCGCCGATGTACCTCAGCCACTGTCGTCTGTGGCTGAGGTACATCGATGACGTGATCATGATTTGGGATGGTTCACCGACTGAACTGATACGATTTATTGAGGAACTCAATGACAACGACCGTAACATCAGGCTAACATATACGTATGATACTAATAACTTGTCACTTCTGGACCTTACGGTTTTTGTAAAAGATGACAAATTATATACAAAGACCTTCAGAAAAGATACAGCAGCAAATTCATTGCTGCTGGCATCCAGCCACCATCCTACTTCCCTTAAACAGGGCATCCCGGTGGGTCAATTCCTCCGCGCGAGAAGAAATTGTACGGAGGAAGGTGACTTCCACAGGGAAATGTATGACCTATATGGGAGGTTTCGTGACAGAGGTTATTCGCATACATGTATCAGACGTGCCAAAAAAAGAGCATTGCAAACCAATAGATTATCCCTATTAACAAATCATACCCAAAAAGAAAAGGGAAAAACCTCAAATCATCCACCGTTAAGGATCATTACCAAATTTGGTACCCAGTGGGACCAAGATAAGGAGATTCTAGGCCGTCACTGGCACATTCTATCTGAAGCCCCTAGTTTGGGAAATCTGGTTAGCCAAAAACCTCTACTTACTGCTCGTCGAGCAACAAATTTGAGGGACCGTCTGGTACATTCAGAGTATAGCCGCCCCAAGACACGTAATTGGCTCACTGATCTCCCACCACTTAAGGGCATGTACCGCTGTGGTAGGTGTCATGTATGTAGGTATGTGGACAGAACGGATGTGTTCGCCAGTTCTGATAACAAAAGACAGTTTAAAATCAACAGTTTTATTAACTGTATGACCACACGGGTAGTTTACATGCTGACCTGCCCGTGTGGTCTTATATATGTCGGTAAGACAAAAAGAGAACTTAGAATCAGGACTGGCGAGCACATCCAGAGTATCCTCAATAAGGATGACGATCGGCCTCTGTCCCTCCACTTCCTTAAAAAGCACGGGGGCAAACCAGCTGGCCTTAAGGTTAAAGGCATATATAAACTTAATTTGCCCCATAGACGTGGAGATTTTGATAAGATTTTGTATCAAAAGGAGAAGATGTGGATCTTCTATTTAAACAGTATGCAGCCTTCCGGGTTGAACAATGAGTTTAATCTGTCTCCTTTTTTGGAACAATAATTTAACAGTAAACAATCTAGTTTAGTTCATCCGGTGGCTAAAAAATCTGTGGTTGAGGGTCCACATTTTCTCCCGACTGTGATCACCCTATGTGGATGACAGATCGTATGTAAATTTATTTGCAATTAATACCTCTGTCCTTCACATATATGACAGCACCCAACATGTGCAAGACAAGTTAAATGATATGACAGTTTGTTCTCTACCTCCTTAATTCTATTATTTTATTATATCTCTTTCTCCCCTCCCTTGTCTGTGTCCATCACATAGCCATACACTAGCCGATCAGCCTGATACCGCAACACTCGCTAACTATTGGCTCTGTATACCAATATCAATTACAAAACTAGCTATTTTACCACTCCTTAGAAAAGCATCAGTAACGTAATATCAACTTTTAAACTATATACATAAATCGATTCGATTGAATCCTTATATATTCACTATTATCAATGGTTTACTTTGAACCTGCAACACAGGTGTATGCATGAGTGTGTCTGCACAAATTGGTGAATGATGGTTAGACTTTGGTGTCCAGGTGTTGATTATAATGACAGGATATTGAATACTGGCTATAATGCTATTTAAACACCCAACTACTGGCACCAATTTAGCTCTGAAGAAGCTTGGAAACAAGCGAAACGCGTAAGCGTCTGACCCATGTACAGGTGGGACTGAGACCTCCACACATCAATGAAGAAAACCCCCCTTCACTTGGATGTGAATATCCCGATCGGATCTTAGACAATGGTTTGAGTCTTGCGGTGGACACTGAGACCAAGTGCTCTTTCTAAATCACCTGACAGACTAAGGGTGGAACACCTGAATGTCTGAACCCTGCGACTCACCGTATCTCCCCTTGGAGAAGATCCGGAAACGAAAGCTCATATCTGCAACAAACAAACACACCGCATGAACGATCCCCGTCAAACACATCAGCGAGGTTATCAGCAATCTTCTCGGGCTCCATCATCCTTTCATTGAAAACGTCAAATGGTGAGCTAAACTGTACTCCAGTATCAGGAGGCACGAGTTTTATGGTCATTCACCGTCTGTTTTTTCATATATAAGATGTGAATTAAGCCCTTTGAATTGCTGCAAACTTAATTGACCTAATCGGGACTTTTCAAGTTCTCTATGGTGGTGTTGTTTTGTTACATGAATTCTTGTTTAGCTACTGGGATCACATCTAAATGGACTTTCATCACTAGCAGCTGCACTCTATTAAATAAAGACCGAAGGCATACCACGTATTTAATTCACCCTATTTAGGAACTTTGTGGAAATTGCACAGACCCGGGTCTTTTCTTTAATGATTGTTATGAGTGTGAGTGCATGAGTGATTGATGTATGTGGATTGTCTACGGTGGCCACCTGCACACAATAGGACCAATCCTATTTTTTAATACATGGTTTGTGGATAGATGTTTCTAGATTTAATATGACCCAATAAAGTTATTTAGGTTCACAATAATTGTTCTTGAGTGGACCATCTCTCTTTGGGGAATCCCTTTTGTCCCTATTTTTCTCTCCCACACATATGTTATATGGTCCCTTGAACAACTATCTGTTTGATTGTTGACCAAGTATCGTCGGATCAATCAACAAATGGCATTTGTGACATCAGGGGTATAACAATTAAGGTAGGCAAACTTTGGCCGGTGATTGAACCCCCTCCACACACCCCTGAACCTATTTCTGAGAAACTCAAGGTGTCCCCTTCTCTTTATCTTCTTATATGCCTTGCTAAAGGAGCTGAGGGTAAGGGTGATGGACTGGTAAACCATGTCTCCAGACTAAACCCTATTCAGCATCTGTGGGGCATCCTCAAACAGGAGGTGGAAGAGCGCAAGGTCTCTAACATCCACCAGCTCGATGATGTCCTCATGGAAGAGTGAAAGAGAACTCCAGTAGCAACCTGTGAAGCTCTGGTGAACTCCATGCCCAAGAGGGTTAAGGCAGGGCTGGAAAATAATGGTGGCCACACAAAATATTGAGACTCTGGGCCCAATTTGGACATTTTCACTTAGGGTGTACTCACTTTTGTTGCCAGCAGTTTAGACATTATTGACTGTGTGTTGAGTTATTTTAAGGGGACAGCAAATTTGCACTGTTATACAAGCTGTACACTCACTACTTTACATTGTAGCAAAGTGTCATTTCTTCAGTGTTGTCACATAAAAAGATATAATAAAATATTTTTAAAAATGTGAGGGGTGTACTCACTTTTGTGAGATACTGTATATATATATATATATATATATATATATATATATATATATATATATATATATATATATAAGACTGATATTAATTACCCTGCCTGAAGTGTATTAGAAACTGTACACCACAGAATGCACTGTAGATATAGGCTACACTGGATGCAAAGTATATATATATATATATATATATATATATATATATATGTGTGTTAATACACTGCCTGCACTGACTGAATATCAAATAAACACTGAATAGTCTATGCTAAATGCAGAGTATATATATATATATATATATATATATATATATATATATATATGCTAGACTGACTGTATATATATATATCAAATACAGTGCCGCTAACTGAATAACCTGACTGCTTAATCTAACTCAAGCTATCTCTCTGTCCACGCCAACAGCACTACACACAGCCGCTCTGTAAGCAGCCTTATATAGTGTTGGGTGTGGACTTAGTCCCCCTGAGCCATGATTGGCCAAAGGCACCCTGCCTTTGAACAATTATGGTTCTCTCAGCAGAGAGCGCTGTGATTGGCCAAAGCATGAAGGTCAGGTGCATGCTTTGGCCAATCATCATACAGCAATGCACTGCGATCTCGCACTGCATTATGGGGCATTCCGCGGCCCTCTAATTTTCCACAAACGCCCCATATGTTCGGTTCATTTTAGAACAAACGAATACCCGATGTTTGAGTTGAACTTATGTTCGACTTGAACCGTGGGCTCATGCCTACTGTGACATCACTGGCGCATGCGCTCTGAAGGAACGGCCCATGTGGCCGTTCCTTCTGAGTCCATGCCGTGAACGGCGGCTCCCGCGTGCGGGAGTGAAGTCATCACGTCTCCAGCTAATCACAGTGCCGGAGCCCACGAACCCAGAAGAAGCTCCGGGAAAGATGTTGGCCATATGCGGGGACTGCTGCAACAGCTTCGTTTTAAGGTAAGTATTTTATAATGAGCTAGTATGCATACTAGCTCATTATGCCTTTGTCTTGCAGGTTTTTTTTTTTAGGGGAATATTTTTCAGAGGTTTACAACCTCTTTAAGGTACAAAAAATAGCTCAAGATACATCCTGGCAATATTAAGATTCAATATACATTATAGCAACTGGCATATATTGAGCCTCAATATGTAAGTCCGGATGCTTAATCACAGGTCTCAGTAAATTCCCTGAATAAGTTTTTAGAAATTTTTGAGATTATCACAGTAATGCCGCATACACGCGGTCAGATTTACGGAAAATGTTGGATATGAGCTTGTTGGCTGAAAGTCCGACCATGTGTATGCTCCATCGACCATTTGCTGTCGGACTTTCTGCCAGCAAATGTTGGCTAGTAAGTTCTCAAATTTTCTGCCAACAAAACTTTGTTGTCAGAAATTCAGATCATGTGTACACAAGTCTGTGCACAAAAGTTCACGCATGCTCGGAATCAAGTACGAGACGGAAGAGCTCGGTTTTGTAAAACTGGCATTCGTAATGGAGGTATCACATTCGTCACGCGGCAAATTATGAAATCTCTCAATGCAGCGCATTCTCTTCTTCTTTATAATACTATAATAATGAAATTGCGTTGCTGCTGATATTCACAAAGTTCTGACAAACGGATTTTTTATTCTTTATAGTGATCTACTGAATAATATTTGTTTTTGTTGTTTTTTTTTTTACTAGTGATCTCCAGAATAATCTTTTTTTTTTTTTTTCTAGTGATCTCCATATTTTTTTTTTTTTTTGCTTTGTGTGTTGTTACCACAACACCATTATTATCTTGTATTTTTTAACCTCAGAGATAAAACTGTGTTGGTGTCCCTTGTTAATTTGTCATTGTATTTTTGAAATGTATCTGCCTACTCACAAACAAACTGTCCTTTTTGAAGTAAAACACATAGCCAAGTATTTGACAAAACAAAATTTTGAAATTTAATAGGAAGCACAAGGTAATAACAAAATAAAGAGGAAGGCAACGCTGGAGAAACAGTTGGAATTGGTGAAGCCTTTGTACCCCAGGGCAGACATCAAATATTTGACTGTCAAAATTGGTAAACTGAGGAGTCCATTTAATAGGGAGCATGATATGGTCCAAGACTCTGAGAGATCGGGAGCAGCAGCAGATAACCATTATATCCTGAGGCTGTGGTCTTACAACAGCCTGCATTTTTTGCCAGAACACATCAAACCCAGGCCATCACTCTCAACACTTCCTTCCATGCTTCCTTCCATGCTGCTCTGGTGGGTTGGGTGGCTGTGGTGTTGGTGATGTTGCTGGAGGTGGTGGAGGAGTATGGTCCAACTCACACAGGTGGGTTTGAGTTGTGAGTTTGCCCCTCATCCCCTTGTTTAGGGCCTTCAAAATTATTTCTTCACAGATTGTGCGTTGGCCCTCCTCCATGTGTTCTAGTTTGCTTGCAGTGACAAGTCCAAATGCCTCGTGGCCACTAGGGGTCGTGTTAAGTGCCGCATTAGCCTGTTTTAAGAAAGTAGCCGTGGACTCCTCAAGATTTCTTGCCTTCCTGGTCCTTTTGGTTGGAGGGCAGAGGGGAGGAACCTGGGATTCCATCAGGCTGCTTGCCACGGCCTCCTCCTGGCTGAGACTTTCCTGAGTATGAAAATGGTACATAGTTTAATGTTTTTGGTCATCAATCACACACAATTTTGAGCTCATGACTGTTGCAAATTGAATGTTAACAAATAGAAAAGTCTATCATTCTGACCCCAGCATTTTCATTCTTGTCCCAGTCATTTTTGACTTCTACTATCTATTGATATGTAAACCACTTTATTAAATCAGAAATTAGTGAACAATAACATCTAGTTAACATAATTCAATTTGTGACCAGAAATATATTCAACAATGCTATACTTGGGTTAAGTTGGGCTCCTCCACATCTTTTTCCTGGGTGGAAGGCCCAGGTTGGACTTCAGGAGCCTCAGCTGATGTGGAACGAAGTGTTGAAGGAAGTGTTAATAGTGATGGCCTGGGTTCCGTCTGGTCTGACAAAAAACCCAGTCTTCTCCGGATCTCATGGAATCCTGGATCTTCTTGCACTCCCTATTACATGTGCTCCTCAGGCTACCAATTTTGGGCTTCAAATAGTTGATGTCTGCCGTGGGATACACAGGCTTCACCAATTCCAATGGTTTCTCCAGCGCTGCCTTCCTCATTTGCTTGTTCGAATAGTCCCTGCATTGGACTTGCCAGAGACATGGCAGCTCCCTGTACTTGTCTATGAAGTTGGGCAGGAAGTGCAAGACACAACACAAGACAAACCCTAGTGTAAAGGCTAAACTCTCCTAATCTTGTCCTAATATAGGCCTCAATCTCTAAGCAGTATAGGCCACTAACCACTGATCGGCACTAATGATCCTCCATCTTCCACTCACAGATTGTACGTACGTCACCTGTATCTTATGCTTTATATGCACTGCGCATGCGTGAAGCTCTGCCGCTGTCCTTCTTTTTAGTGTATTCCCTGCTTCTTCTTTTTTGGGGCAGAGAGAGAGCACATGGCGGAGACACAGCAGGTGCCTGCAGAGAGCAGCAATGAAGAGGAAAGCCCGGAGCAAGGCAGTTCCACATTCAGGAGGAGATATAAGGCCTCAAATATGTCCTTTGAAGAGATGGTGGAGATGGTGGACATCCTAAAGGGGACAGACTATGATGGGAATCATGGACCATACAGAAACCCAAATGTGAGAAAGGCCAAGATCATAACTAAAGTTGTGAGAAGTCTGCACAGGACTTTTGGGGCACAACGATCCAAGGAGCAATTGAGGAAACACTGGTCAGACCTGAAATTGAGGGAGCAGGATCAGTATAGAAGGATCAAGAAAGTGCTGCAAAAAAGTAAGTATTTGTCGTGTGTTTCAGTGTAAGGATAGGACACTCAGCAGCTGTTTACACATCTTGACGCAGGAGTGTGGGACACCATAACGACTTTTTTATGGTGTCCCACAGAGGTGCTCCAGTGGATACTAGGGGTCTCTCCATGTGGGAAACTTGCACAAAACAAGTAAGTATTACAGCTTTTGAAAGGGAAAAAATCATGTCTTCAGCTTGTAACTCTGCCAAAACAGACAATTGGACGACACTTCCAAGCAATGTTTCATATTACTATTTCTAGCCTCAAATATCTGTCTGCTAAGTATACATTTTTGTATTCACATAGGGGAGAAAAAAATCGTGACATCTGAGGATACCAGATACCCCACTCTCCTGAAGAAGGGGAACCCAGCACACAACCTGAGGATGTGGATGCAGAGGTTCAGGAAGTGGTTGAAATGGTGTCCACAACAGGTCAGTGTCTCAGATCACAGCTTCAGGTAACAGATGTATGCCTGCATATTTATAATACATTGTGTTTTTTTTATTTTTAGGTGATGTGGATGTTGTGGAAGAAGAAACTCACTTCAACAGTGCAAGTACTCATCAGTGAGATCATGGTGTGCAATGGGGATTTGGAAAAGGTCAAGCAAAATATCAATAATGTTCAAAAAAGATTGACCAACATCATTGATGTTTTAGGCAAAATCCAAAACCCAAAAAAAAGTAAATTTTTTTGTTATTGTTGGACGTTTTTTAAAAGTTTTAAAGTAATTGCAAAGCCAAAACTGTGTATATACTAAGGTGGAACACATACGGGTGTCCTCTTTTCCACGTTTGGACACACCATTTCTACATCACTTAAGGTCTTGCTTTCCTTTCTCTGTAGCCCCCCTGAGTTTTTGGGATTACCGTTAAAAAAAAAAAAACTCAGGGGGGCTACAGAGAAGGGAAAGCAAGACCTTTAGTGATGTAGAAATCGTGTGTCCAAACATGGAAAAGAGGACACCCGTATGTGTTCCACCTTAGTATTTACACAGTGTAGGATAATCAATCCTCAATTTGCACTACAGGCATGTAGACGTCCAGATACAGCAATGGGGATAACACCAGGTGATGTGATGTTTGAACACACCATTTCTACATCACTTAAGGTCTTGCTTTCCCATCTCCGTTGCCCCCCTGAGTTTTTGGGATTACCGTTAGTGTGACTCCTCGTAAGGCACACACGAACAGTTGGCTCCCTCGTGGACTGTGCCAACTGATCGAAAATGCTGGGACCAAGCAAGGGGTTGTTTTTTATACGGAGGCTATCCAATATGGCTTAATACATGTGATTGTTTACAAAAATCCTCTGGGTAAACGCGTCAGCATTCACATACAAGACTTCTGCGTCATTTTTCTCTATGATGTTTGATCACTGTGTATTATCATTGTACATTGTCATATTAGGGACGTTGTTTTTATAAATTCTACATCACAGCTCATGTTTTGACTATTTATGTCTAAAGCATTTTTTGATACTTTGTTACAATAAAAATTATAATTACGTTATTTCTTTCAGTATTTTTCAATCACCTCTTGCTGCCTAGAAAACCCCTCATGGGGGACAATCCTCTTTTTAGATCAATTGCCCCCTACCCATGAAGTACTCCACATAGCTTTGCCGTACTTCGCGGGCGCTTTGGGGAGGGCAAGCCAGGATGGCCAATTTCAAGCGTCGTCATTGTTTGTGCTGGTGAGTTGGCCTCAGTCGCAACTGAGGCCAGATAGTTGGCTGCATTCTTCCATAGGAAATTATGAAGAATGCAGCAGCTCATAATTATATGGTTGAATTTGTATTCGGCCATATTGATGGCCATTTGGAAAAGTCGGAACCGGCTGGCTATTTTGGCAAAGGCATTCTCGACCACTCTTCTGGCTCTGGCCAGCCGGTAATTTAAAACCCTCTGCTCCAGGGTCAGGGTCCTCATGGGGAATGGCCTCATCAGATGGTCCCCCAGCGCAAAGGCCTCATCTTCCACAAAAACAAACCGGAGGCTCGCCACGTTATCTGCTGGAGGTGACAAGCTCAAGCTGCCATTATGGAGACGCCTGTAAAATTTCATCTGTGCGATCACTCCACCATCTACGGCCATTCTTCCTGACGTTCAGATATATTCGCCATCACCACCGCCAACATCACAATACTACTGTACCCCTTTTAATTAAAGTAGTATGACCCTGAGTTGGGGGGTTGGACAATCCGTACTTACTTCCCATCTATCGCACCACCGCAGTTGGGAAAGTCCCACTGCTGGTCAAATTGGGAGGCCACAGTCTGCCATTCCTGTGGGTTGGAAGGAAACTGTGGAGTCAAACAAGAAAAAAAAATAGTACTTTTGCACATAACATTGCAAGCAGATTAGACACAAACATTCTTGACCAACATAAGTAGAACATTTATTGAAATGAGTATTTAAAGACAAAAGTATAAGGTCCATTTATCAGATTCCTCACCCCCTCTGATGGCCCATTGTAAAAAATTTATGGTGGGGGGGATGTTTTGGACAGATAACCCTCTCCACTTCATTGAGAGCTGAATGCATAAATAATGTGTGTTACTTTGGCCAGCCCCTCCTTACTTACACTATTGGCAGCCCACTGGACAGGTAAGAAGTGTCATAATCCAAAAATATGAATACACACTGTCCAAATTGAAGCACATTTTTACATTCTGCAATTACCTATCAAGATAATAGGAGAACAAAACTTTAAACAGTAACATTTGAAAGTATTCAGGCAGGCACTTGCACTACATGCTTTGGTGAATTCATCCATAAATATGAACACAAAAGAGGTAGGTATAGTCTGTATGGGTTTGGCAAAGTCAGCAGATAGAGTATTGGTATTGGTTGACTTAGCGGTTTGGGGGAGCGTGGGTTCCAAATGAGTTTTGCCCCCCCCCCCAAAAAAGCCTCTTGCACTCTGCCTGAATTTAAGGACAACAATAACATTTGGCCACATTTTAGGGGGTGTTTAGGGTAAGCGCTACAATGGAGCTGACAAAATACATTGTTAAGTGACTGGGCTAAGTGTGTATGGGCCCAGGATAGCATGCTGGGGAGGTTAGTGAAGGCAAATATGCATGAAGAACAAAAAAGGAACATTAAAAGCTTACAGCATGCATGATGACAAAGAGGACATTCACAGCATATTACAATCATGGTAATTATGGAATGATGAAATAAATACAATACATTAGCAAACATTAAATACATAGAATGTGATGTTAAAGGATAAAACTTACCTTAATATAGTCCTTTTGCAGGACCTGAATGATGGCAAAACAGGTCTCTGGAATAATGATTCCCAGAGCCCAGGGGGAGATCCCAGTCATGAACTTGATATTCTGGAGACTCTTCCCCATCGCCAAGTACCGCAAGGTGGCGACGAGCCTTTGTTCGGGAGTGATGGCTTGCCGCATGCAGGTGTCCTGCTTCGTAATATAAGGGGACAGCAAAGGCAACAGACGGTGAAAGACGGGGTCTGTCATCTGGAGATAATTCCTGAAATCATCAGGATTATTCTCCTGGAGCTCCCGCAACAAAGGTATATGACAGAATTGGTCACGATTAAGCAACCAATTCTTGGTCCAAGAACTCCTCCTCACCCTGTTCATGGACTGGACTTGGGTCAAAGCAATAACTCCAACACCAAGCCCAACAACAGCACGAACTCTACGACGAGTACGTAACCGCAACATGGCTAGAAAACGAACGGCTGCTCAGAATGAACTGACAGAACGCACTGAAAATCAGAAAGGACCTTAGAAGAACGAGCTAAAAATCAGAAACAAGCGGACAAGAACGCACTGAAAATCAGAAGCAAACTATAAATAGAACGCACTGAAGAACAGATACGAACCGACAAGCACAAACTGAAAAGCAGAAACGAACAGAAAAGCACGAGGCTGAAAAGCGCGAATCGTCTCTCACCAAACTTCTACTAACACGAGATAAACATGTGATTAGCAGAAGGAGCCCAAAGGGTGGTGCCCTGGCTGTTGAACTTCCTTTTAATCTGCTCATCGTACGTGTTGTACGTCACCACGTTCCCACATTCGTAATTGTTGGCCAACATTTGTATGACCGTGTGTATGCAAGACAAGTTTGAGCCAACAACCTTCGAGCAAAAATCCATGGTTTTATTGGCGGAAACTCAGATCGTGTGTATGCGGCATAAGAGAGCAGCCGAAAGGACCAGTTCCCTAGAGAAATAAGAACAGAAAAAGATGAAAGAAGGCGGGGTAGAAAGACAAATATAAGAGAGGAAAAAAAAAGGGGAGGGCGGTGAGGGGAAGGGTGGGAAAGACAGAGTAGGGAAAGCTTCCTTGACTCGTTCACTCCACCGGATGCTCCACTGGCTGTGAGGCCAGTAGCGTCTGATCCCTATAGAAGAAATAGGGTGTCCAGACCTTCCAGTATTTATCTTCTTGCTCCTTCAAAGTCATGGTTAGACTCTCCATAACTTGGATATCTGCAATTCTCGTCTTAGGGGAACTCGTACTTTTCCACAAAGCCGGAATACAGGCTCTAGCAGCTGTAAGCAAATGCCTCAGCAATGAATTCTTAAATTTCTTGGTTGACATTGGGGTGCCGTTTAATAGGTAGGCCACCGGATTCCTATCAAGTGAAACTCCGGTCAGCGTTTTAATAGTGGATTTTACCAGGGACGTGTGGTGAGGTCAGTGGCTGGTGAGACACTGGCTAGTATCAGAGTCAGATACACCTAGGTTACATACACCGTGATCGTTAGAGTGACAGCAATAATTCTAGTACTAGACCTACTCTGTAACTCTAAACATGTAATCTGTAAAAAATTTTAAAGCGTCGCCTATGGAGATTTTTAAGTACTGAAGTTTGGCGCCAATCCACTAGTGTGCTTAGTTTTAAACCATACCATGCTAGGTGTCTATTTACTTGGCGTAACATCATCTTTTACACTATACAAAAAAATCAGGTTATCTTTAGTGGGTTTTTTTTTTTATATTCATGAAACAGTTCCCCCTCCCAAAAAAAAACGCGTTTGAAAAATTGCTGCGCAAATACTGTGTAACATAAAAAGTTGCAACAACCACCATTTCATACCCTAGGGTGTCTGTTAAAACAATATATATAATATTGGGGGTTCTGAGTAATGTTCTAGTAACAAAATTATAATTGTTACGTGTAAGAGAGAAGTGTCAGAATTGGCCTGGGTGGCAAGGGGGTAATTACCATAAGTAAGTAATATACAAATAATTATTATATATTGTTTTTTTATATTGTATGTATGTATATATTGTTTTTTATATTGTAAGGTAATTTACTATATTTTCAAAAACTGTACTCAAGAAGGTGGCTTAACGGAAAAAATGACTGAAGTTTGAAGTTATAACTTCAAACCAGTAATTTCACAGTAAATAGATAAATAATAAATTATTACCTTATTATAACATATAGCATAATAATATATGATTTAGCTTGATTATAAGAGTACCTTTTTAACAGCAACAGATTCTCATTCTCCCTCTTACTATGTGAGAAAAACATGGGATTGTGGGTAAACCTTATACCCATAAACCCATGTTTTTTCCTTGTTAGTTAAGAGGGCTGGGCTGGAAGGGAGCATGTGTCTTTTAGACACATGCCCCTTCTATGACACTGCAGTGAGAGGCGTGCCTACACTGCAGCATTTTTATTGGACAGCTGGGTCTAATGGTACTTTACCATTGGGCCAAGACTCCAAGCTGTCCATTGAGCTCAGTGACTCTGACAAGAAGTGAGGAGAGGCACTGTGAGTTCATCCTCTCAGTCTGCTGCAAGTCTGCTGCAAACAGAGTGTGCCAGCTTGTATTTATTCTGCTCTGTATGTAGCTTCTGACAGTCTGCACAAGAAGTATCTCTGGAACCATATATCGTAGGAGCCCCAGGCTACCTACCCCCCAAATTTAGGGTCTCTGTGACCTCAGGTAACCTAGCTACGACCCTTGAAGCTCAATTTCTTTTTTTTTAATGTTCATGGCAGGTGAGGCGCTGCCTCACTTGACTCCCCTAACTGCATGTCCAGAAAGACATTATTAAAATTATTAAATTTTGTGCATTTCCAGAAATGTGTAGAAGGGTCCCTCAGACTCCTCACAGCGCCAACAAGTATTCGGGACCTGCGGCTACTAGGCAGGCTTTTCACTCAACATCAGGCTATCACAGCAAGGAGAGTAAGAGACAGGTAGCTCTGACCATCAGTCAGCCCACATGTAAAAAGTATAACTTTTACAGAGTTGTGCTAATTAAATGAAAATAAAAGTCCACTAGTGATGTATTTTAATGTTCCTGGTGAGTATCACCACCATCCACCACCTTGAGTTGTGATTCTATGCATCAACACCACCACCAAAGGCTGAAAGGCACGCTTACCAGCTCACATGGACCTCTCACTACAAAAAGTCAAAGGCACTTGTAGCTCCATATCCAGCCAGGACCTTTTTTAACTTCAGAGGATCTTCCAACATTGACATACCAATTGTTCCTGCCATCCTGCTTCCTTTTCAGACAAACTTGACAAGTGATTAGAATACATCACTCGTGGACTTTATTTTCATTTAATTAGCGCAACTCTGTAAAGTTATACAACATTGGGACTGTGCTGATATCTCACAGAAGAGTTACTGCTTGCACTATTTGTTTGTATTATTATATATTTAGCATGCTTTTTTCTTTCCTTTTTATTTGTGTCACATGTAAAAAGGCCTATAGACAGCTGAGACTAATTAATGAGGACTGGCTACCAGGTAGGATGTGGATCCAGAAATTAGGCTTTTCCCAACCAAAGCTCTACAAAGCCTCTTGGCTCCAGCAGGACCCAGAAAAAGGACTTAATAAAATTCTGAAAAAACATCAAGTTTGTTTTCTCCATATCAGACACACATCCTGGAGCCCCACACCATATGTATGTGAAAAACCGAGGCAATACATATACGTACACTGTACACAGACACAGTCCTGCTAACTAGTACCTCACATACCCCCCCCCCACCCCCTCTACTCAGACCTCTGGGAAGGAGCACATTTTGCCAACATATAGTGGATGCATGACAGTCCATCATCATTCCCTTGTTGGGTCCCTGAGCTGTGTTCTTCAGAAAAATGAAAGCCTTAGAGAGCAAGAAACCTTTTTGTGACCCTTGCATTGTTCCTTTTGTTTTGAGCCATCCACTATAGTGGGGAATGGTCTGTAATCATTGAAAACTGTCTGACCAAAAGATAATATGCTCATGACTCTAGTACTTGCTTTATGGTCAGGCACACCCTTTCCAATATTGAATATTTCCTCTCTGCAGGGGTTGGTTTGCAGCTAAGGTATGCTACTGAATGTTCTTCCCTAATCATTTCCTGGGGCAAGACTGTTCACAGGTCAACATAAGGATCCTTTTGTACAAAATAGTCTTGACTTTTTTGGAAGTGATTAACAATGGTCCCTTACACTAAACTGTCTTCGGTTTTAAAAGATCTCTCTGCTGCCTCCACATTCTATTTTACCATGGTGGATCTGCTCCTTTTGGTGTAATCAGTAAGTGAAGCTGCTATAGTAGAAAAAGTAGGCACAAACCTCTAGCAGTATCCTACACTCCCTAGAAAGGCTCTAACCTTTTGTTTTGTTTTATTTTTTTGATACTGCTTGGGGCCAACTTTTAATTGCTTTATCTTGTCCATTAGAAGCTTAATGACCCTCTGCCCAATGCTGTAGTCACAATATCAGGCTTCTTTCAGGTCTACTGTGCTCCTCTTGATTTTTCTGCAAGAACTTACCTCCTCAATCTGCTTGAGTAGCAAACAGGATAACTGAAATCCTAGAGCCTCCTGATTATTCTAGGATGTATTAACATGGTATATTGGAAAGAGCCATCTCTTTCTGGGCTAGTGTACCTGGTAGTTGAAATCATAGGTTTTCTATCTGATATCATAGGGCCTTGCCACTTTGCTTGAAATTTACTCTCCCAAGTAGGCACCAAAACTTAGACTCAAACCAGATCAACAGCAACCCTCTCAAAAGGACCTCAATTGTGGTCAAGGGTACCAGCAAACGAAAATGTAATTTGGGTGCATTCATTTAGCATTCAAGGGAAGATTTTACATTCTCCTCAACAACTTTGCAAATACTGGAAAAAAAAAATTGCCTAATATGCTCTAAGTTGTTTTTTAGCCCTAAAAGACCACCGAACATATGAGCCACATGGGCCAGATCCAACATCATCCCTGTGTGAATCTGAGGAACCACCAGCAGCTCCACAGCCTACTTTTTTCTCTCTTCACATGATACATTAAAGAGGAGCTCCAGTCCCCCCCCCCCAAAAAAAAATAAAAGTCAGCAGCTAAAAATACTGTAGCTGCTGACTTTTAATATAAGGACACTTACCTGCCCCTGGATCTAGCAATGCCCTCACACGAGCCGATTCTTTAATCGGCTTTGGGTGCAGGCGCCGGCATCTTCACAAAGGGCAACCGGCCATGAAGCCTTGCGGCTTCACGGTCGACTTCTAACTGCGTATTTGTGAGCTACACCTTGTGATTGGTCCCACAGTCTTCTGGGACACTGTGGGGTCTCCCACAGTCTTCTGGGACACTGTGGGGTCTCCCACAGTGTCCCAAAGAGCTGTGGGGGAAGGAGCGGGGGCAGGGTATCTGTTCCCCCCCAAAAAAATAATGTGCCAAATAAAAAGGAAGAGGGGGAGGAGGAAGAGCGAAACGTCCCTTTTGAGTGAAGTTCCGCTTTAAGTCATGGTATACTGCAAAAGGGGGTATACTAGGCTAACGTCTGGTTCTTGAGGTACCCTGTGTATCACCTTTACAGTTGTCTATGCATTTTCCAAAATGAAATCCTGAAACTTAGTGGTTCCAAACTTTACCATAGCCACCAGTATATCTGATATTTCCAGGAAAGAGGCCATTTCCTATTACTACCCAACCATGACAACTAGTGAGAAGTTGTCAGGTACCTCTGACATAGTGTTGCCAGACATTCACATCAAGTGAAAGCAAATAAGTGCCATTATTTATTTCAGAAACATTTTCAGAAGTGGATACATGTTCTTCTCCACACAGTTCCTAAAACAGATGAAAATTGCAAATTAACTATTTTCATATTATTGGGTTTAGTAACACTTTAATAATGCATCCATTTGGATTAAAATGAAACCTCTTTTCTGAGGTTGATGTTTTCCTTTTTCCAGGGGTTACCAGCTTGAAGGGCAGCTTCCAGGGAAAGTCCTGCTAGAAGTATGTCACTCCACAAGGGACACTAGCTCATCCACAATTTTGGAGTTTGCATGCTTAATGCTCCATTGTACCTTAACCAACAAAACTCTGATGTAACTGTCACAGACCACTAGTTTCACAACATGGGCAGGGTTGCACACCTTACCACTTGTTTGTAAGGTGAAAATGTTAAGCAAATAATTTATCTAGGACCTCAAAGACTTTTCAGGGTAATATCCCCATGTGAAAACATGCTCGCTTGGACAAACTTAGTAAACCCAAACTGGCTAAGATTTCTCCTCTGAATTTAGGATACTCCTTTGCCTTCTGAGGTTGCATGTCAAAGCAAACCTTCTTAGGGCTCCTGTTTTAAAAAGGATGCAAGCACATCCACCCACTGCTCCTTGAGTAGTTTCTCACATTCTGTGACTCTCTCAAAGAAGCCATTATATGCTTCAACATTACCCTTTATGGACAATTTTTGTAATGGCTTTGCACCAACTGGCAAGGTTTACTTGTTGGCCTCTGTGCCATCATCTGCCTCTTTGACAGGGCCTATATCTGTTGTTGTACAGACAGGCTCACTTGCTGTTGTAACAAAAGAAAAAGAGGGCGCACCAGCCATGTGCATTATCTTTTATAAAAATATTTATTAAAGTGATAAAAGAAATTACTCACAAACAATAGTTGAGTAAGGCGCAATATAAAAAATGCGCCAATTAGGGGTGCTCCCTTCGAAACATGTCAGCTGGTAGTGATGCTTGTGTGTTCCTCCATGACCCTTGGAAGTTTTCGCTCATCATAGGAATCGTATGTTGCTAATTGGCGCATTTTTTATATTGCGCCTTACTTAACTATTGTTTGTGAGTAATTTCTTTTTATCACTTTAATAAATATTTTTATAAAAGATAATGCACATGGCTGGTGCGCCCTCTTTTTCTTTTGTTCCAGTTGTTTATAGGATTCCCCATCCTTGAGGGAAGCAAGGCCTGTGTCGTTTTATCACTTGTCTGATCATCCTCTTGTGTGCAGGAGCTATTTCGTTTCACTTGCTGTTGTCCCTTTAAGAAGGTCTGGTGTCCTTCAGTCAGCTGTTGCATCTGATGGGCGGTTAAACATTTTTTTTTATATAAATTCAAAAAGGTTCAGTGCTGTGACCAAGCTTAATACATTATAAATAATGCAAACACGTGAATCCTTCTGTATACAAATGAAGTGCCTAAAGTGCTATAATGATGCCTTCCAAACTAAATTGCAATCCAAAAAGTGCCATCCAATAATACTTTAAAGTTGTTTTAAAGTGTAATGTGCAATTAGTGCTCTTCAAGAACTTCACAGTCCATGAATGTTATGTTCTAAATAATAAATATTGCAGCGCTGTGTGAAAGTGTCCTTATTAACTTAATGATATAACCACTTTGAGTGTTAGATTGCTAATGTGCTATAGTGCCAATTACATAAATAAGTGCATACATAACAAACAATTAATATGTAATAAACAGCATTATGTGGCTTCAAACGAATAAATACTGGAAAATAATAATAATTTTAAAAAATAATATATATATATATATATATATATATATATATATATATATATATATAAAAAATCCTGTATTGAACAATTCCTGTAATTGGTCCTGAATTCAGCAATTATGTGATAAATTGTGATATATAACTTCAAACGAATATATTAGAAGGTGATCAAAAAAAATGTCCTGTAATAAACAAATCCACAGTGACAAAGGAAATAATCCAATATTTGTGACTGTATGGTGTTCCACACGCTGATGCAGTGACTTTGCACACGTGCGCCCCCCTTTTGTGATTGTGCTCAACTAAGGGAATGAGACTGCACAGTTAAGTTTGGTCTGAAAAAGAAGCTGAACCACCTCTGGGTTCAAAGTGTGATGATCTCTGCAGGTTCCCCAGACAAATCCACTGGAATATTCCTCAATTCAAAATAAGAGGCATGATAGTGTGATATTGTTTAGGCAAAGGTTTATTAAAGTATTTAGCTTCAGGGTACTCACATCTCAGGGTACTCACAGCTGCTGA
Organism: Aquarana catesbeiana; assembly: GCF_042186555.1. NCBI lineage: Eukaryota > Metazoa > Chordata > Amphibia > Anura > Ranidae > Aquarana > Aquarana catesbeiana. The sequence goes on along the minus strand of NC_133328.1, from coordinate 216,876,449 downwards.
TACACACAAGGATAGGTTTTGTAAGGAGGAATGGGCAAAAATCCCAGTGTTAAGATGTGGCAAGCTCATAGAGACTTATCCAAAGCGACTTGGAGCTGTGATAGCTGCAAAAGGTGGTTCTACAAAGTATTGGCTTTAGGAGGATGAATAGTTATGCACATTGACTTTTCCTGTTATTTTGTCTTATTTGATATTTGCTTCACAATAAAAAAAAAAAAAAATCTTTAAAGTGGTGGGCATGATCTGTAAGTTAAATGATGCAAATCCTCAAACAATCCATGTTAATTCCAGGTTGTGAGGCAACAAAACACGGAAAATGCCAAAGGGGTGAGTACTTTTGCAAGGCACTGTAGCAACACTGCTACTCCATACCGCTATGGAGCTAGCGTGCTCTTTAAAATGATGTGATGTAACAACCGGAAGTCCAGCCAGCGTTTTCTCACGTCCAGAACGTCATCAAGAAGCACACTGACCGCCACCTCTTCCTTCCATTAAATACCTGTAGCAATTTAATTTCCTCTGTGCCAAACGTGAATACTAAATACGTAAAACTAGTGCATACACTGTTGTTCCAGAATTTGGATGACAAATATTAGCCTTATAAAAGTCATTTGATGCCTATATATATATATATATATATATATATATATATATATATATATATACAAATTGAGAACATATGAAAACCATCCCTAATACATATTCATCATGTAAGATTATTTATGATAATGCAGCTCAGTGCCATCTTGTAGTAAAACATGTAATAAAGAATATGGTACAAAACAACCATATCTGAAATGAAGAGCTTTTGAAGAACATTAATAGTACATTATACTTTATGGACTGTGAAGTTCCTGAAGAGCACTAATAGCACATGACACTTTATGGATTCTGAAGCACCTTTGGATGGCACCTTTTTGGATTGCAGTTTTGTTTGGATGGCACTTTATTTGTATACATAAGGATTCATGTGCTTGCATTTCTATAGTGTATTAAGCTTGGTCACAGAGCTGCTCCTTTTTTTAATTCAAATTTATCTTTCATTTTCTTTAAGATTAGGACACGTAGCATGGGTGTATTTTTAGTATTGTTACGGTTAAGCATTTTGTCTCTTGCGGTAGCTGACTAGTCTGCTGCTGGTTGGCATTTTCCAGTAAAACTCTTTTACTGGTTCTTTCATTTTTTTTATAACAAATAGTGTTTATCTCTATAAGGCGTTGCCCAAATTTGAGCACCGAGTTGTTAGGGGACAGACTCAACTGGTATTGAAAGCAGTAAACCATAAACTTAAAACAGAATAAAAGATGGCGCTCACAAATCATATACTGTATATGTAGCACCCTGATGTTTAGGCAGGGTGGCTATTACATTTATCTGCCAAGTGATAGTTGCCTTGGGCAATTGATAGGAGGTCAATTGATTTCACCCTAGTTCTGGAGTTGCTGTACTTCTCTCTTTTGTCACTAGATGGCTGGGTATCTGGTGGCATTAGATAAGACAAGGGCATTACAAGGACAGATTAGGAATGAATGGGGTGTCTCAGCCATTGGGCAGGGATTTTCTTGGGTCACTTGGCCTGCTGGGAGAGCCTATTTATTTGGGTGGAGTCAGGTGATCAGGGTTCTGTGCCACCTGGACGGCTGTCTTGGTGGACGTGTGTTGTAATGTCCTGGGCTGCTAGGCCATAAACCTTGGGCCTATCCCGGGGACATCTGGCTGCTAGGCTGTCTGAGGGCCTATCCAGAAGCAAGAGAGCAGCATAGGGTTGGGACTGCGGCTTGCAGTCCAACCAGAAGTAACGGTTCCGCCGGCCAGGGAACCAGGAGTGGTCGGAGGTAGAGGGGAAGCTGTCATCTCTAAGGGACCATCCACCTCGCCACTGACCACTGTGAGTAAGCTTAGGCCAGTACCAGAGCAGACTTCTCACCCCCGGGGACAGTGAAGAAGTAGGAAAACTTCAGCAAGTGCCAAGTCAGGGACCCAGTGGTACAGCAGAGTTGACAATTGTGGAGTGCCAAGCCAGGGACCTAACATGTCAGCAGGGGTGAAGCTTGAGGAGTATCTGTGAGTGCCAAGCCAGGGACCCAGCGGTGAAGCAGGAGTGACGCTTGAGGAAGATACTGAGTGCTGGATTGGAAGAGCTCAAGGGATCCAGTTGCAGTGGATCAGTAAGTCTAGTGAAAGACTGAGGGCTCAGTGGAAGTGAAGTTCTACAATAGGAGTGTCAGAGAAGTACTTACTGAGGCCGAGATGCCAAGAGCGGTTCACCCTTGCGACTAAGCGCAGTCCGCCCCCTGGAGGTGGTACAGGGGGTGAATGGCACAAAGAGGCACAGGCTACCCAGTAGACAGGAGTGGACTTGCGTGGTGATCCTTGTAGGGATGAACAGCTGTGCAGAGACTGGCAAACGGGATGACTTACAGGAGGAGAACAAACAGAAAGTCCAGAACCAGGCTGAGGGCCAAACACAAAAGATCAGTAAATCCAATCACAGGCTGAGGAATGGTGTCTGGGAGACACAAGGCAAGTCCAGGTCACAAGCAGAGGGTCAAGGCAAGGAGACAGGAGGCATATCAGGGTCACAGGCAGAGGGTCAAACATAGGAGATAGGCGGAATCTGTTTAAACAAGCCAAGGGTCAGGTGCAGGAGAAGAACAGAGGAGTCAGTAGCAATCCAGGTCACAACGGGTAATCAGGCACAGGAAACAGGATCAAGTTTTAACAGGAAGCTGAAGACAAACCAGCAATTTGTCTGAGCACAAGAGCAACTTTTATACGCCAGTCCAAGGGTCACGTTGGGCATGCGCCAGTGCGCATGTGCGTGAGCCGTAGCGCCAGGCCGCGAATGCGCATGCGCCGGAGCGCAGCTCTGCCATGCATGTGCCCAGGGACACGGCTGGTGTGGTTGAAAGGATTATTCCTCTGATAGTGCCCCCCCCGAGGGGTGGCCTCTGGACACCCAAACTGGACATCAATTCTGGATGTTCCTGGTGAAAGGCCTGGATCAAGCGTGGGGCATGTCAATTTCTAGAGGGTTCCCAGGAGTTGTCCTCAGAGGGATACCCTTTCCACTTAATTAAGTACTGGAGCTGTCTACCCCTCTTCCTGCAACTCAATATATTTTCAACTTCAAATTCACTTTCCCTGTCTACAATGACTGGTGGAGGAGGTGGTTCTTTCCTGCCAGGAAAAGGGCTGGGAACAACAGGCTTCAGAAGAGATACATGAAATACTGGATTTATTTTATAAGAGTTAGGTAAGGCTAGTTCAAAGGCCACAGGATTGATCATCCTCTTGATTTTGAAGGGACCTATGAAATTTGGCCCTAATTTCTGTGAGGGAATTGGCAATCTGAGGTTAATGGCTGATAGCCATTAAAGGCTGGGTTCTCCTTCCTCCCCTTGTTATAGTGCTTCTGGTAGTCCTCCTGGGCTTTTTGCATAGCTTCCTGAATTCTCCTGAGGTTCAGCTGAATGGAAGCTATCCGGTCTTGTACAGCAGGGACAGACACCTCAGGAATGGAATTTGGAAGAAAAGAGGGATGAAAACCGAAGTTTGACCAAAAAGGTGTTTGATTGGTGGCAGTATGGATGGAGTTGTTGTACGCAAATTCAGCGTACGGCAGGTGAGTGGACCAGTCATCTTGGGACTCGGAACAAAAACAGCGGAGATACTGCTCCAGAGTTTGGTTCGTTCTCTCCGTCTGGCCATTGCTCTGGGGATGGTATGCAGAGGAGAGACAGATCTTTATTTCCAGGGATTTACAGAGCTCTCTCCAAAATTTAGAAGTAAATTGCACACCTCTGTCCGAGTTGATGCTCTCAGGTACACCATGAAGTCTAATAATTTCTTTGAAGAAGATATTGGCTGTAGCAGAAGCAGAGGGAGTACCCACCATGGGCAGGAAATGTGCCATTTTTGAAAGCCGATCAATGATGACAAGGATAGTGGTGAACCCCCCCCGAGGGTCCACAATAAAATCCATGGAAATTTCTGCCCATGGTCATTCAGGGATGGACAAAGGTTTTAGTAGACCCCAAGATTAATATTTGACACCCTTACTGCGCTGGCATGGGATGTAGGAGGAACCGTAGTCCTTACAGTCCTGTCTCCACCCTGGCCACCAAAAAGAATGGGAAATCAATTCAGTAGTTTTTTGTGTCCCGAAGTGGCCTGCCAGTTTGTGGTTGTGGAAGGCCCTTAAGGCCAGGGGTCTTACCTCCAGCGGGACAAAATATTTTCCCCGGGCCCAGAGTAAGTCGTCGTGTTTCTCCAAAGAGGACATGTCAGGATCGGAACAATGACTGGATGCTGATTTAATGGCGGTGCTTAAAAAAAATTTTGTGGAGACAAAATGGTACTGGGTTCAACTGCCTGACAAGTTTCGTGGAACATCCGGGAGAGTGCGTCTGCAGTTCCATATTTTGAACCGGGTCTGTATGGAATATGAAAAAGAAATCTGGAAAAGAAGAGAGCCCACCGTGCCTGTCTGGGTTTTAAACGTTTTGCTGTCCTGAGATACTCCAGATTTTTATGGTCGGTGAAGATCATGACAGGATGTGATTCCCTCTCTGGTAGGTACTTCCACTCTTCCAGAGCAAACTTGATGACCAACTCCCTATCGCCTACATCATAATTCTTCTCAGGTGGAGTTAATTTCCGGGATGTGAAGGCTACGGGGTGCAGGAGGGCCTTGGGGCCCTGTCTTTGAGAAAGGATGGCCCCAGTGGCTGTTTCCGAGGCATCTACTTCCAGTACAGATGGCTGGGCTGGATCTGGATGCTGTAAGATTGGTGCAGATGAAAATAGGGCTTTTAGTTTGATAAAAGCTTCCTGGGCTTCTGAGGACCACTGAAAACGATTATGTTGGCGTGTGAGTTGGGTGATGGGTGCTACAATAGCTGAGAAGCCAGCGATGAATCTCTGGTAGAAATTTGAGAATCTTATGAATCGTTGTACCCCTTTTTTATCCACAGGAGCTGGCCACTCCTGGATTGCCTTGACCTTCTGAGGGTCCATTGCGACCCCGTTGGTCGAGATGATGAATCCCAGGAACTGCACCATTGTCTTTTCAAATTCGCACTTTTCTACTTTTGCGATATAATTTGTGTCTTCTGAGGATTGCATGGGCCTGTTTGACATGTACTTGGTGTAGTTCAATAGTGGCAGAAAAAATAAGGATGTCGTCCAGGTATACAACTAGAAAGTTATCAAGGTATTCCCGGAAAATGTCGTTTACCAGGTGCTGGAAGGTGGTCGGGGCATTGCAGAGCCCAAACGGCATCACCAGGTACTCATAGTGCCCAAATCTGGACCTGAAGGCGGTTTTCCATTTATCGCCAGCCCAAATTCGAATAAGATTTTAGGCACCACGAAGGTCTAACTTGGAGAAGATTCGGGCAGATCGGAAATGTTGGACTAACTCTGGAATAAGAGGGAACGGGTACCGATTTTTAATGGTGATTTTGTTTAGCTCCCTGTAATCGATGCAGGATCTCAGAGAGCCGTCTTTTTTTTCTACGAAGAAGATACCGACCCCAGCCGGCGATGAGGAAGGGCGGATAAATCCTTTTTTCTAGATTTTCGTCAATGTAAGACTTGAGGGCCTTTAATTCAGTCTCAGACAAGGGAAAGATGTGGCCAAAAGGGATTTCAGAGCCGGGCAAAAGGTCTATAGGGCAGTTGTAAGACCAATGAGGTGGTGGACGGTCGGCCTGTTGTTTGTCAAAAATATCCTTAAACTCCAGGTAGACTGGAGGTACATGTTGGAGACTGTTAGGTACTGGTACTATGGTTGAGCAAGAGGCTGAGGCTGGGAGGAGGCAGTGTTGAGAACAGTATTGGGAAAAAAAGGAGACTTCTTTCTTATTCCAATTGATTTGAGGTTCATGTGTCTGTAACCAGGGGAGCCCCAAGATGATGGGAAACATAGGAGAAGGGATAATGTCGAAGCGCAGGAACTCCTGATGACCGGAGTCCGTGGTGGTAAGGATGGGTCTGGTTTCCTGAGTGATAAGTCCAGAGCGGAGAAGAGACCCATCAGCCAGGTGTACCTGGAGGCTTTGGTTTTTAGTCAAAAGAGGGATGTGTAGTTTTACAGCTAGTGAAGCATCCAAGAAGCAGATGCACGCCCCGGAATCAACTATGGCTGGCAGGTGGGTTTCCTTTTCCAATAACTGCAAGGAGACAAAGAGGGTGACATAAGTCTGTGAAATACCGGAGACTTGATAGTTCATGACAAATTGAGGGTAGGACTTACTAGGTCTCACAGGGAAGGTGCGAAGAAAATGTCCTGAACCCCCACAGTAAAGGCACAGGTTGGCCTGACGCCTACGTAATCTTTCCTCCGGGGTGAGAGGAGCACGCACCAGTCCTAACTACATAGGCTTGACCTCAGGAGTGGTGGAAACTGGAGGAGCCGAGAAGGATGGATGGATGGGAGTCAGCTTGGGGAGCATCCAGCTGGGATGAAGAACCTGGAAGCGCTCTGAGCGTCGCTCCCGCATACGCCTGTCCAATTTGGTAGCTGCTTGGATCAAATTCTCCAAAGTAGCAGGGGTCTCCACCCTGGCCAGCTCATCTTTAAGAGCTTCGGACAGCCCCTGACAGAACTGGTTCTTGAGGGCAGGTTCGTTCCAGCCGGTATCAGCCGACCACTTCCGGAACTCAACAGTATAGTCCTCTACCGGCCTTCACCCTTGAGATAAGTTGTGTAAAGTTGCCTCAGCTGTGGGCATGCGTTGGGGGTCATCGTACAGTTGTGCCATACTTTCAAAAAAGGTATCCATTGATTTCAACACAGGGCTCCTCTGTTCCATAAGGCTGTGGGCCCAAGCTTGTGGTTCATCGGCTAGGAGAGAGATGATAAAACCCACTTTTACTACTTTGGAGGAGAAAGTCTTGGGTTGCAGGGCTAAGTACAAAGAGCAGGCATTTTTTAAGGCTCTGAATTTTTTGCGATCGCCAGAGAATCGCTCTGGTGTGGGGACCCTGGGTTCAGGGGAAGCCATGATCACCGTAGGGTTTGATGAAATTTGAGAAGAGGAGGCCCCGCTGGTGGGTGCAGGGGCTGCGGCTGCTGATGTGGGCAGCCCATAAAGTTGCTGGAGGCGACTGTCCATTTGGGTGTGGTCCTCTTGCAACTTCTGAACTGCACCTGTGAGTGCTGAAACTTGCTGACACAGGATCTCAAGCAGGGAACGTACTCTGTCGGCCTCCGACATAGCTGGTTTGGTCAGAGAAGTACTTACCGAGGCCGAGATGGCGAGAGCGGTTCACCCTTGCGACTAAGTGCAGTCTGCCCCTGGAGGTGGTACAGGGGTTGAATGGCACAAAGAGGCACAGGCTACCCAGTAGACATGGATGGACTTGCGTGGTGATCCTTGTAGGGATGAGCAGCTGTGCAGAGACTGGCAAACAGGATGACTTGCAGGAGGAGAACAAACAGAAAGTCCAGAACCAGGCTGAGGGTCAAACACAAAAGATCAGTAAATCCAATCACAGGCGGAGGAATGATGTCTGGCAGACACAAGGCAAGTCTAGGTCATAAGCAGAGGGTCAAGGCAAGGAGACAGGAGGCAAATCCGGGTCAGAGGGTCATACACAGGAGATAGGCGGAATCCATTTAAACAATCCAAGGGTCAGGTCCAGGAGAAGAGCAGAGGAGTCAGTAGCAATCCGGGTCACAACGGGTAATCAGGTACAGGAAACAGGATCAAGTTTTAACAGGAATCTGAAGACAAACCAACAATTTGTCTGAGCACAAGAGCAACTTTTATAGGCCAGCCCAAGGGTCACGTTGGGCATGCAACAGTGCGCATGTGCGTGCGCTGGGCCGCAAATGCGCGTGTGCCGGAACGCTGCTCCGCCGCGCATGTGCGCAGGGACATGGCTGGTGTGGCTGGAAGGATTATTCCTCTGACAAGGAGATTGTAGAAGAAGTGAAAGAGTTCATTACAACCTTTGTTAGAAACTGTTACAAGTGTCCATGCTGGGCTCAGCCCTTCCTTCTCTGAGCTGGCAGCTCAGCTGTCGGCTAATTGCCAGCTCCTATCTTTCCACAGTTACTCACCTGTTGATGATATGCTGCTCGTCAGTCCTTCCTACTTAAGCCATCCAGCCCAGAGGATCTCTGCCTTTGCCTTGGCCAACATCACAGAGACTATCTCTTGCATTCCTGTTACAGACTTGCTTGGCTGACATCCCTTCTGGCTCCAGATCCTGCTTGCTGTTTTACTATGCTCATCTCTGGGTCCCTGATGTTTGGCTTGTCTGACTCAGTTCCGGTTCCTGAACTCTGGCTATGTTTTGTCTACGTTTACTCTGTTTACTTTTTCTTTTATATTATTAAACAAGTGTGATTTAACTGTACTTCTGTCTCAGTCTGATTCATGGTTTCTGACAACAAGACTGTTGCGATAGGAGACAGTTTTCCTACTCATGCAGACGTGGTGTCTGGCTGGATGCCTTTCCCTGCATGGATTCTTATGGATTTATGGTCATCCACGATGGTGGAATGTTACTTCTATGCCATATCTATAATTTGTGAACACCATCTTTTATTCTGTTTTTTGTGAATATAGGTGATGAATTCACTAATTTAAACGGGCAACCACATCTGATACATTTACACTTAATTCAGGGCGCCAGACAATGGCATTATTTTGTAGCAAACCGTGAACTTGAAAGGAACACCCAGTTAAAGTCCAAGCAGATTATAATTGCACTTTTATTCAGCAAGGCAGCAAACAAACACAGTTTCAATGCCAGAGGGTTTTGTACAGTAAATCCATAGCATAAAACAAACAAAACAGCTGCTCATTCAAGCCATTAACTAAAGTCATGTCAGTTCCTGAATAACAAAGTGCCTACTAATGGATTCCTAAAAACAAATAAGCAGTGCTTATACCTTTCAGGAGCTCGTTCAGACAGGCGAATGAGGATGGATAGGCTGCTGTGTTCAGATTCTGTGCTATGGCCACAAACAAACTGGATGATCTTGCCTTCCTGTGCCTCACACCATCTAAAAGTTTATTTATCACAGTTAACAACTCTTTATCTTGGTTTTGAGATGACAAGCATTTGCACCAATATATTTTCTTTTCAAGAGAAGGAAACAGTATGTTGCTCCCACAGTTGGTACATGTAAATTAAAAGATGATTAGGATGTACTTAGAGTGGGATTCTGCTTTTTTTTCCACATATAACATCTCATGGGACTAATGCTGTAATGCTCCTGAAATAACAGTAATAAATGAAAAGCTTCACTGTGTCCAAAGATAACTAGCAAACTTCCTTGTGTTAAACTGTAAATCTTTTATTACAATGCCGTGCCAGTGAAAACAAATCAAATCCAAATACAGAAGAAAAAAACCTACATTAAATTTATTTCCACTTGATCTGAGCCATGAACCGTCTCACTCAATTCTGGGTAAAAATTTATTACTGTGCTTGCAATGTAATTTTTTTTTTTATATCTGGAACATTACCATCAGTTACCTTGTGGCTCTGCAGAAATTTATGATTATGATTTATGAATAAAAGCAAGTGTATATGCACAATGGTCCTTGTGTATAAACTATCTGAAGGGAGTTGTTGTTACAGCAGCCAGTACCATTTTAACTCTCTAATGCAGTATGTGCGTCTAAAAACGAGGATATGATTGGTTGTTTGGGAAACTGGAGCTGTTTTTCTTTTGGGTATTTTAAAGCAGAACTCCAGGAAACCTAAAAATCCACCCTTGAAGTGTGCCCACTGCAAGGGTTAACTGCTTCTTTTTGCCTAGGAGACTTGGTAAAGCACTGTAACTTACTTGATCAACAGCTCCTCTGTGCTGCTAGAATGACCTGCAGCTGTTCTCCTCTGACCATAGTTTTGCAGTGGATACGAGGACACCAAGGAACAGTCCAGTGCTGGAGTATGGGGGAATGCCTTCTGCTGGAAGAGTGGAGGATCAGGTAAGTAAAACTGTTTTTCCGTTCCCTAGACATAAATGAGCAGTTAACCCTTGCAGTGCAAGTGCAGCCTCCTAGGGGACTTCCTCTGGGTGCCCACGGTTAAGGTGCCGCTGTCGGGGACCAAAGACAGGTGGAACAAAGGGCTAGGGTGAGCACTGTCAGCGCTGGATCCTGGCACAGGTGTGTATCTGTTTATTAAAAGTCAGCCGCTACAGTTTTTGTAGCGCTGACTTTTAGTTTTTAGAAATTTGACTGGAGCTTCTCTTTAAAGTAAATAGCCGTCTGCCTTTAGAATGACTTTAAATTGAATAACTTTGCACCAAGAACACTTTATAGATATATTTATAAAAGGTGATAATTTCTGAAAATAATTGCCCCTTCTCGAGGAAGAATACATTTGGTTCATCTAAACTGCTCTTTTCCTCCTTCTCTCTAGTTCAGGAAACATTTTTGGGAACTGGTGCCCAAAACTAACTGCATATCTGAGATGAGAAGGGGTAAGGGCAAGATTATGCCTCTTTCTTGAGTATATATACCTTTTTAATAAGATAAAGTATATTACTATTTAAAAAAATGCATCTTAGCATTGCGCACTGTTATTAAAATGGTAATAAAGGCAAAATCAATAATGACAAATAAAATAAAAGAAAAAAATACTAAAAACAGAAAACGAATGCAGCCATAATTGGTACCAGGATTGGTAAGCTGCAGTTTGTTACATTCTAATTTTTGGGTTTAGGTACACTTTAATCAGTGGCGGCTGCTTATGCAGGGTGCAGCGGCACTGCCCCCCTAATCCATGCGCCTGGCCCCTAATCTACATGCAGGGCGCCGGACGCATGAATTTCAATGTGGGTTTGTTTTAAGCACATGATTAGAGCTTGAGGCTCTAATTTTCTTTAAAAAAGGGTGAGCACTGCCCCTCGAGGCCCACCCACTTGTGTGACATTAGCAAATAATATTCACTAATGTCTTTCTGCTTCTCCTTCTGGCCAATCAGGAAATGGGTCCTGAGGCCTGATTGGCCAGGGAGTCTTAGCATCCTGGAAGAGGCTGTTGCTGCCCCTAGATCTGCTGCTCCTCGCTGCACATGGCCTGCAGCTTGTGAAGGGAAGAGCTGGGGCTGTTACTTCTCCTCCTGGCCAAACAGGAAGCAGGTCCTGAGACCTGCTGGCCAGGAGGAGAAGCAATGCCCCGGCTCTTCCCTCTGCAAGCTGCGGGCCATGTGCAGAAAGGGGCAGCAGGTGGAGGGGCAGCAACAACCTCTTCCAGGAGCCCTACCCCAGATCCAGCAGGGCACCAACACCACCACCTCGTCATCTTCCTCCTCCCCGCACCTCTACTGCAGCAACAGCGAGAGGAGGCCACCCAGATTGATAGCTAAGGATAAGGTAAGGCCATGGATCGATGCCTTCCTGTCTGTTCGATCAAGCACTGTGGGGGAGTGTGTGAGTGAAGGGAGAGGGGGCCAGGTTTGATTGCCGCCCCCCCAACAAAAATATTGAGCACCAGCCGCCACTGACTTTAACGTGATGCTAAACACACACTATTTAATTTACATTGTTTCTTCTATTACTGTATCTGAATGATGGCACTGTAACTATTTTAACCTCCCTGGCAGTATGATTATGTCAGATTTTTGAAGCTCAAAGCGGTACATTGTTTCGCATGGAAATTTGGCATTTTATATTGTAGGCCTGTAATTCTTAGGAATAACACATTTAAATCTGTCCAAGCAAGAGTCTAGTAGACATCCCGGGTATGATAAAGTTTGAAACACAAAATCATAAATTATAATATAATAAATAACTATAAATAATTATAAAAAATAATAATATAATAATAATAAATTATATTCAATAATGTAATCAAATCAAAAACACTGAAATTTGCTCAGTTGCAGAATTGTCGCTGTCGTCACTTTCAGTGTTTGATAATGAATTTCCCCACAAATCACTATCACTCAATTCTGCAAGTGTTCTAATTTACCATCACTGTTTTCTAGCTGGTCTAAACCCACTTTTGACATAAAGGGACACTTTTTGGTTGCCATGGACAATCTCAAGTCACATTCCAGTCCATTCGTGTGAGTTTGAGATCGAGTTCCTGACTGCTGTCCATGCCTGTTTGACCCACCGCCGCTGGCCTGTGTGTGCACAACTTAGGGTAAGAGTACCCATCCCCTTCCCCTGGTGTTGGAGGCATGTCTCCGGGTGTCGTGTGTGAACATCACTTTGCATGAATCGACTTCATTATTACATCTTATGAACTTCAATATTCTGCAATCATGTTTAACCACTTCAGCCCCGGAAGGATTTACCCCCTTCCTGACCAGAGCACTTTTTACAATTCGGCACTGCGTCGCTTTAACTGCTAATTGCGCGGTCATGCAATGCTGTACCCAAACGAAATTTGCATCCTTTTCTTCCCACAAATAGAGCTTTCTTTTAATGGTATTTGATCACCTCTGCCGTTTTTATTTTTTGCGCTATAAACGGAAAAAGACTGAAAATTTTGAAAAAAAATGATATTTTCTACTTTTTGTTATAAAAAAAATCCAATAAACTAAATTTTAGTCATACATTTAGGCCAAAATGTATTCGGCCACATGTCTTTGGTAAAAAAAAATGTCAATAAGCGTATATTTATTGGTTTGCGCAAAAGTTATAGCGTCTACAAACTAGGGTACATTTTCTGGAATTTACACAGCTTTTAGTTTATGACTGCCTATGTCATTTCTTGAGGTGCTAAAATGGCAGGGCAGTACAAACCCCCCCCCAAATGACCCCATTTTGGAAAGTAGACACCCCAAGGAAATTTCTGAGAGGCATGTTGAGCCCATTGAATATTTATTTTTTTTGTCCCAAGTGATTGAATAATGACAAAAAAAAAACAATTTACAAAAAGTTGTCACTAAATGATATATTGCTCACACAGGCCATGGGCATATGTGGAATTGCACCCCAAAATACATTCAGCTGCTTCTCCTGAGTACAGGGATACCACATGTGTGGCACTTTTTGGGAGCCTAGCCGCGTACGGGGCCCCGAAAACCAATCACCGCCTTCAGGATTTCTAAGGGCATACATTTTTGATTTCACTCCTCACTACCTATCACAGTTTTGAAGGCCATAAAATGCCAAGATGGCACAAACCCCCCCCAAATGACCCCATTTTGGAAAGTAGACACCCCAAGCTATTTGCTGAGAGGCATGGTGAGTATTTTGCAGCTCTCATTTGTTTTTGAAAATGAAGAAAGACCAGAAAAAATTTTTTTTTTCTTTTTTCAATTTTCAAAACTTTGTGACAAAAAGTGAGGTCTGCAAAATACTCACTATACCTCTCAGCAAATAGCTTGGGGTGTCTACTTTCCAAAATTGGGTCATTTCTGGGGGTTTTGTGCCACCTGGGCATTCCATGGCCTCCGAAACTGTGATAGGCAGTGAAGAGTGAAATCAAAAATTTACGGCCTTAGAAAGCCTGAAGGCGGTGCTTGGTTTTTCGGGGTCCCGTGCGCGGCTAGGCTCCCAAAAAGTCCCACACATGTGGTATCCCCGTACTCAGGAGAAGCAACAGAATTTATTTTGGGGTGTAATTTCACAAATCCCCATGGCATGTTTGAGCAATATAACATTTAGTGACAACTTTGCGCAAAAAAAAAAAAAAAAATTTGTCTCTTTCCTGCAACTTGTGTCACAATATAAAATATTCCATGGACTCGACATGCCTCTCAGCAAATAGCTTGGGGTGTCTACTTTCCAAAATGGGGTCATTTGGGGGGGTTTGAACTGTCCTGGCATTTTATGCACAACATTTAGAAGCTTATGTCACACATTACCCACTCTTCTAACCACTTGAAGACAAAGCCCTTTCTGACACTTTTTGATTACATGAAAAAATTATTTTTTTTTCGCAAGAAAATTACTTTGAACCCCCAAACATTATATATTATTTTAAAGCAAATGCCCTACAGATTAAAATGGTGGGTGTTTCATTTTTTTTTTTCACACAGTAATTGCGCAGCGATTTTTCAAACGCATTTTTTGTGGAAAAAACACACTTTTTTAAATTTTAATGCACTAAAACACACTATATTGCCCAAATGTTTGATGAAATAAAAAAGATGATCTTAGGCCGAGTACATGGATACCAAACATGACATGCTTTAAAATTGCGCACAAACGTGCAGTGGCAACAAAATTAATACATTTTTAAAAGCCTTTAAAAGCCTTTACAGGTTACCACTTTAGATTTACAGAGGAGGTCTACTGCTAAAATTACTGCCCTCGATCTGACCTTCGCGGTGATACCTCACATGCATGGTGCAATTGCTGTTTACATTTGACGCCAGACCGACGCTTGCGTTCGCCTTAGCGCGAGAGCAGGGGGGACAGGGGTGCTTTTTTTTTTTTCTTTATTATTTTTTTGCTTTTTTATCTTATTTTTAAACTTTTCCTTTCATTTTTTTTTAAATCATTTTTATTGTTATCTCAGGGAATGTAAATATCCCCTATGATAGCAATAGGTAGTGACAGGTACTCTTTTTTGAAAAAATTGGGGTCTATTAGACCCTAGATCTCTCCTCTGCCCTCAAAGCATCTGACCACACCAAGATTGGTGTGATAAAATGCTTCCCCAATTTCCCAATGGCGCTGTTTACATCCGGCGAAATCTAAGTCATAAAATGCTCGTAGCTTCCGGTTTCTTAGGCCATAGAGATGTTTGGAGCCACTCTGGTCTCTGATCAGCTCTATGGTCAGCTGGCTGAATCACCGGCTGCATTTCTCAGGTTCCCTGTTGAGACAGGAGAGCCAGAGAAAAACACGGAAGACGGTGGGGGGGGGGGCATTCCCTCCCACTGCTTGTAAAAGCAGTCTAGAGGCTAATTAGCCGCTAGGATTGCTTTTACATGAAAGCCGACCGCTGGCTAAAAAGAATGATACCAAGATGATACCTAAACCTGCAGGCATCATTCTGGTATAACCACTCAAAGTCGTGAATGGCGTACCTGAAGACAAAAAAATGGTTAACAATAAAGCACAGTAAACGGTAAAGTATAAAAAATTGCATACCTGAAAAGCAAACATGATAAAACATAATAACAATAAAACATTGCAGAATATAATACAGTAAAAAAGAGCAGAACAATAGAGAGAGAATAGAGAGAGAGAGAACAATGAAACGACAACTATTTTTTTTTTATTTTTGTTTGTGTTTTTTTTTTTTTTTTACACTTTTTTTTGTAACTGTAACTTTTATAACTGTAACCGGTTCCAGGTTCGGGTCTCTCAAAATGCGATGGCATCTTGGGAGACCCTGTGATAGTGTGCCTAGTCTGTGCAATGCTGTACCCTACGCTAATACTCAACTAGTGAATGGTAGCGTTCAAAACATTCACCAATGCAAAGACCAGGATTGTCAGGACAGGAGGGACAATAATAGCGGGTGTCACGCCTATATCCGCGCTTGCTGCAGACACAACATCTTTTTTGGGGGGGTTCGTTGGGTAGGGGTACTCGGGAGGACATATAAATGCCTCTCATGCAGCCGACTGCATTTGGTTGGGGATGTGAATGGGGGAAGTACGGGCGCTGCAGAAGCGGTGGGTTCCCAATTAGGATTGGCGAATGCAGCAGGAAGGGCATTATGGGCACGACAGGCCTATGTTTGTCTTTTTGGTGGCAGCGGGACACTACTTGTGCTTGCCACCTCACCAGCTTGAACTGCACTTATGGGACTCGCCACGTCACCAAGTGTTACTGCAGTGCTGGTTTGACTACGACCGGGGTGTACTAGGCCGCTGGTGCTTGCCAGTTCACCAAAACGCTACAAAAAAAAGTGACAGTGATCGATCGATACTGCACTTGGGTGGGCTGGGCTGGGCTGGGCGGAGGGGCAAAACGCAGGTGCTAGCAGGTATCTGGGCTGATCCCGCTAACACTGCGTTTTTGGGAACCCTAAACTGCTGGGGACGCTAGTATAGATCTGATCGGATCAGATATTGATGCGTTCAGATACTATACCACTAAGGGAGGTGTACGGTGCGTGTACGGTGCGTGCGTGGGTGTTCGCGGTACTGGCGCTAATCTGACGCTGCCTGGGGCGACGCATATCACCGCCGGGCGATCAGGGGGCTAAACCTTTATTCGGTAATAAACGGCGGGTGCCCTGACACTATAAAAAATAAACGAACTAACCAGCGTCACCCGTAACAGTTATACGGTGATCAGCGGTGAAAGGGTTAACTAGGGGGCAATCAAGGGGTTAAAACATTTATTAGATAGTATATGGGGGTCCCTGTCGCTATAAAACGCTGAGAGCGAACCTAAATATTTACGTTCCTAACTAGCGTCACCAGTGACACTAATACAGCGATCAGAAAAATGATCGCTTAGCGACACTGGCGACAGGGGGTGATCAAGGGGTTAAAACTTTATTAGGGGGGGGTTAGGGGGGTACCCTAGACCTACAGGGGGCTAATACTAACTGTCCTACCACAGTAACTGTCACAAACTGACACTATGCAGTAATCAGGAAAAAAAAAAAAAAAACCTGCTTGGTGTCAGTTTGTGACTGGCGGGGGGGGGGTGATTGGGGGGCGATCGGGGGGGGATCGGGGGGGGATCGGGGGTGTTTAGTGTGCCTGGCATGTTCTACTGTGTTGTGTGTGAGTGTTGGTGCACTTACATGTCGTCTCTCCTCGGCGCTGGAACGGAAACTGCCCAGCCGAGGAGAGATGACATCACATCCTCTGCCTCTGTGTACTATACAGAGGCAGGGGATGTTCCTCATTGGCTGGGAGCGATCGCGAGGGGGGGGGCCACGATCGGATGGTCTCCCCCTCGTCTCTCATCGCTCCCAACCAAATGCCGACCGCCGATGGCACCGGGGGGGGGGTCCGATCGGACCCCCCGCCCGCGGGAAGGCAATCACGTACCAGGTACGTGATTTTGCCTGCCCGTGCCGCTCTGCTCACGTATATAGACGTGAGGCGGTCGGCAAGTGGTTAAGGGACTGAACATGACATTTTTGAACTTTATTGCATTTCAATGACTCTTATGCCGCATACACACGGTCGGATTTTCCGAAGGGAAATGTTGGATGTGAGCTTCTTGGCTGAAAGTCCGACTGTGTGTATTCTCCATCGAACATTTGTTGGTGGATTTTCCGCCAACAAATGTTGGCTAGCAGGTTCTCAAATTTTCTGCCAACAAAACTTTGTTGTCGGAAAGTCTGATCATGTATACGGAGCATTAGGTTGTCACTTACTTCTCCTGCGCATATTATAATTTTTTTGCATGGATCATTCTATGTGAAATTTCAAATGTGAAATTTTTCTAGTCACCTTAGGTTAACCTACTTTATCTGTGTAGTTGTATTATTTTGAATATGTTTTTTCATTTTCAGGATGATTTCTTGAAGTATACATGCTGCACACAGCACTTTACCATATCACTTTGAATAGTATTACTAACTTATTTCCAGGATCATTCCTTGAATTTATATGCACTTTATACAGTACTTTGTATATTTTGCACTTTATATTTTGTATTTTATCCCTGGATATCCATCTGGGGTACGGTCACCTTTTAGTGCTGCATCTCACATGTTTTAGGACCCAAGTGCATAAATTTATATTTAAATTATGATTAAAACTCATTTGCCATGTTGCTGCATAATCAAAGGATGGATCTAGTTCTTGCCCATTGTTCATTACTTCATTCATAAGTTTTTTTAATAAAATAGCACAACAGACCCAAATCAGCAGTGATGATGCTGCTTAATTAAAGCCCTGCTGAACTTAACAAACTTTGTTTACTTACATGAATTCCATTCTTTATGCTTTATAGGTCATGGCTGCTTTCTAGCCTTCATTTAGTACTGCTAATATATAAAGGAAGTCCCATTTTTTTTTTGATTCAATATGTCTTTATTGAAACACGAAGAAAACAGTGCACGTGAATTTTATACGTACAAAAGTATTGCACAATAATGCAGAGAGAATACATGGAAACCAAGAAATTCTATCTGGTTAGAAAACCAACCTGAAAATGTTTAACTTACAACAGAAAAGATTTCTCATAATCTGAAAAAACAAAAATGTATTAAGAATGTCATTTGGTGAAGCTGTACTTGGAATGATTCGCTGAACTGCGGTAAAGTAATTTATAGGGAAAAAAAATCCATTAGGATTCTGAACTAGTTGCCGAATATTATATTTTAAAGATGATTCAGCCACTAATGGTTATACTGTGAGAAATGCCAACTGTAAGAGTGCAACATTATGCATTATGTACACAGTCTCTGTTTTCCTTCTTCCCTAAGGCTGATCCTGGGATTTTAATTAACACGAGGTTTCGTGAAGGAGTTCTTTGTTCAAGACAATCTATATCAATTAAAATTTCTATTGGGTTTTGGCCCCAAATAGCTTGTCATCTCCTATTTTGTTACAGTTCCAGTGTTAGCCAAGTGAACATGAACTACCGTTGCTCTATTTTTGTATTTCTTTTATTTCTCCAGTGCTTAGACCTTTGTTATTTTAATGTCAACAAGAAAATGTCCAAGTATAAGGAAAGCAGCCTAACATGTTCCTAAGAAAAAAACTACTAAATATGTTTTACAATATATTTGAGCCACAGAAAATTGATAGAATCGAGAACTGGTTTTCCCACAAATACTGACAGAGAAGATGCTCATTGTAGAACACAACATCTGTTGATACGATGACCACTACAGAAGGTGCCAAATCCCTAGCGCAGCCCCTCCCTCCACATATATATTATAGCTGGAAGATTGTTGTTGAAATAAATGGTCTGCCAACATGGCCTATTTAACCACTTCCTGCCCGTGCTATAGCTAAATGACGGCTACAGTGTGGGTCTGAATTGGCGGGAGGCCGTCAATAGACATCCTCCCAAGCATGCTCTGTCTGCATGTCCCTGCGGTGCGCTCTGTGATTGCAGAGTCTATGATCCCGACCCCTTACCACGTGATCAGCTGAGAGCGTGAGGGAAAAATAAAACTGATCACCGGCTTCTGTCAGTGGGACATCGGTCCCTCACACAGAGAGCTGCCACTGGCTTATCTGTGCCCACCAGTGCCACCTATCAGAACCCACCAGTGCCACCTACCAGTGCCCACAGTGCCACCTACCAGTGCCAACAGTGCCAAATACCTTTGCCCACCAGTGCCACCTATCAATGCCCATCAGTGCCTCATCACCAGCACCACTGATCAGTGCTCAGTGCCTACCAGTGCCACCTATCAGTGCCCATCAGTGCCACCTATCAGTGTAGCCTATTAGTGCACCTATCAGTGACCTTCAGTGCCACCTATCAGTGCCCTTTAGTCGCCGCCCATCAGTGACAACCATCAGTGCCCATCAGTGACAACCATCAGTGCCCATCAGTGTCGCCTTATCAGTGCCTATCAGTGCAGCCTATCAGTGCCCATTAGTGCCCATCAGTGCTGTCTCATCAGCGCAGATCAACGAAGGAGAAAAATTAATTGTTTTCAAAATTTTATAACAAACTATGAAAACGTTTTGTTTTTTTTTTTTCAAAATTTTCGGTCTTTTTTCATTTTTTAGCAAAAAATAAAAAACCCAGCAGTGATTAAATACCACTAAAAGAAAGCTCTATTTGTGTGAAAAAAATTATAAAAATTGGGATTGGGAGCCAACCTGCCACAGTATAACAATCAATCAGTACCAGTTTTCTTCAAATCTAAACTCTAGGCAAACAGCTTAATACACAGATGAAATACAGTAGATACAGTATATGGGAACTGTTTTTACCCGTCAAAGGATTTGTATTTCTGTCCCTTCATTCCAGAGATTTATACAGACAGCAAGACAACAAAACCTGAGACCTGAGAATCTGAGACCTGATTTTTTTTAAAGGATAAGTTCACCTTTTAACAAAAAATAATAAATGCACATTTTTTTGCAGGTAAAAAAAATGTGCATCAGCAGATCTCCTACAAACCTGTCAGTGTATCTGTGTGCCCAGATACAATTTGATAGGAAGACTCATTGAAATACCCCAGTGCTCCATGACACCGTGGTAGTTCTTTGAAAACTACAAGCTGACAGCCACAGAGACTATTGGAACTATGAATGTAAATGAGTGGCACACGGCTCGGCTGCATTTTTTAAAAATTGTGACAGCTAGCAGGGGGAGAAGATCCCCACTAGCTGTCAGAGCAGGGAATCGGAGGGAGTGGGGGCCGGTCCGTTCATAAAATGTTACACCCTGAATATGGGTGTAACATGTTACGAAAGGTGAAGCTATCCTTTAACTACAGTTAAAGCGGTGTTAAACCCAAAACCAAACATTTTATATATTGCAGCTTACCAGTCATTAGATATATTGGCAGTTACAAAAAAAACTGTGTTCCTTTTGGAATAAAGTTTTTACATAAATAAATAAAAGCTGACCACTGTAAGCACACCTGTTAGTGTTAAATGGTTTGCCTCATCCCTATAACTGATGCATCTGCAGGAAACCTTGTGCTTTTGAAAAACAACAGACTCATGCCCCGTACACACGATTGGACATTCCGACAACAAAGTCCATGGATTTTTTCTGACGGATGTTGGCTCAAGCTTGTCTTGCATACACACGGTCACACAAATCTTGTCGGAAATTCCGAACGTCAAGAACGCAGTGATTTACAACACGTATGACAAGCCGAGACAAAGGAAGTTCAATAGCCAGTGCAGCTCTTCTGCTTGATTCCGAGCATGTGTGGAACTTTGTGCGTCGTAATTGTGTACACACGATCGGAATTTACAACAACGGATTTTGTTATCGGAAAATTTGACATCCAGATCTCAAATTTTGTGTGACGGAAATTCAGATGGAAAATGTCCAACGGAGCCTACACACGGTCGGAATTTCCGACAACAAGCTCCCATTGAACATTTTCTATCGGAAAAATCCAACCTTGTGTATGGGGCATTACAGGCCAGATCACCAGTTGAAAATAAAAGAAAGAAAGAAAGAAAGAAAGAAAGCCTAAAAAAGAATACTAATGTAGCCATCATATCTAAGAATTGGTAAGCTGCAATATAATAAATGTTTGCTTTTAGTTTATTACTGCTTTAAATAATATAACAGGTCTTGTCCCTCCCCCAGACTGTGATTGGGCAGTGAAGGAGAAGCTTCAGACTAATAAGCTCATGTCATTGTCTCTCTGTTCTCTCCTGCTATCAGAATGTTTCTTGTTAGTACACCATAATTATCCTGTGGCAAGATCAACTGATGAACCATCAAGGCTATCACCTCTATGTTTCCTAATTCCTGTGTGGTAGTAAAGTGTAGGTCATCTTTTAATATAATGAACTGTACAACGCTCATTCCCTTCTACTGGCCAACATCAATTTGGTCACATGGATTATAAGGGATATTATAAGCAGACTTGTACACGCTGAATAAAAAAATGAGATATTTTTTCTGCAGTTTTCATATAATCTTTATGATTTTGTTAAGTTAAGGGGGTGTTAAATAACGTGTACTCAGAATGGTCTAAAGTGGTAACTAGGGTACCTCAAAGCTCTGTTTTGGGACAAACTCTGTTTAATGTATTTATAAATGATATAAAGCAGGGGTCTCCAAACTGCAGCCCGAGGGCCAGATGTGGCCCTTTGCTAGCATTTATCTGGCCCTTGGGGCATTATGCTTCCCAATGATTTGAAGCACTATTCCTCCCACAGACACCAACAATGGGGCAGTATTTCTTCCAATGATTCCAATGATGGGATACTATTCCTCCTACTAATGGAGCACTACTCCTTCTCCTACTGACCACCGACCCTGAGGCCATATTTATTCTAACTGATGCTGGGCCTGGGACATTTTCTACCCCCACTGGCCACAATCCAGCCCCCCTAAAGTAAATTGGCCCTTTGTTTGAAAAGTTTGGACTCCTGATATAGAGGATGGGATAAATAGCTCAATCTCGTTATTTGCTGATGACACAAAAATGAGTAGGGGAATAACATCACAGCAGGATGTAGAAACCTTACAAGAGGACCTGAATAAATTAATGGAGTGGGCAACTACATGGCAAATGAGGTTTAACATTGAAAAATGTAAAGTAATGCACTTGGGGGTTAAAAATATAAATGCAAGTTACTCACTAGGGAGAGAAGCTCTGAGGGATTCCAGGATGGAGAAGGATCTGGGTTCCTTAGTAGAAGACAGACTGAGCAATCAATGCAATGTCAAGCTGCAGCAAGCAAAGCCAGTAGAATATTAGCATGGATTAAAAAGAAGATTTACTCCAGAGATAAATCGATAATTCTGCCACTTTATTAAACTGTGGTTCGGCCACATCTGGAGTATTCCATCAAGTTCTGGTCTCCAAACCTCAGGAAGAATGTGCTGGAACTGGAGAGAGTTCAAAGAAGGGCAACAAAATTAATAAGGGGGCTGGAGGACCTCAGTTAGGAGGAATGACTAAAAGCAGTGGGCAAATGCTCAGCACAGAAACTCAGTGAAAACTGAGAATGTGCAGGGGTGCCAACACTTCTCTGCAAAATCCCTAGCTGCATTGGGGACTTGGACAGATTAGGAGGACATAGAACAGCAGGATCAACCAGGTTTTTTGCAGAATACAGAAAACAAATTTCATAGTGACTGAATGAGTATGAACAGCATGTAATACAGCATTTATTGATAGTTTTTTTGTATGTGGATTTAGAAAAATTCCAGGTAGGGCTATATTACACTTAGCTACATTGGTCCAGGTTGGACAAGTGTAACTATGTATATACTGTACCTTATTGATGTCCCTGGAAGCTTGAAATCACTGAAGTAGCACCACGACTCCAGTAATTTCCACTCTCTTCCAGATCCCATACATTTTCTGAATGAATACCAAGCGTTTTCTGATTGGGCAAGGTGGAGAGTGCGATGTCACTACCCTGCGTCTCCACCTTGGCCAATCAGAGAACACTTTGCATTCATTAAGAAAATGCAAAGCATACTTAATGGTGCTCATATCAAGCAGCCAACCTCCTGTGTTGAGCAAGCAGAAGTGAAGCCGCTTGGTGTAGGACCTGGAAGCAAGTGGAGATCATTGGAGTACAAGTGATTTCCAGCTTCCAGGGGGACCTGCCAAGTATGGTACAAGCTGGACCAATGTGACTATGTATAATATAGCCACATCTAGAAATATTCTTAGACTTTGGACTGAATTACATCTAAGTCAACAGAGGTAAATTTCAACAGAAGATTGTGGCCCCCATGAGGGGGGCTACTGGGCAACCTGTTGCAAAACAATTAGCATAGTCAGCTGTTTTTCAATAAATGGTACATTAAGGTGTGCAAGAGTATGACAGGATTAGGAATGGTGGGAGAAGATGGCACATCTACGCTGGCTGAATACCATCTTCTCTGTGCCTGAAGGTGGAGGATGTTGATGAAGGCTTTGTAAGACAATCAGCTACTTCCTCTGAATGCCCATTCTGGCCCAGGAATGCAGATGTTTCTTACCTCTGCTGTCTAGGGCCCTACCACTGCTTTTTATGCAGACATGCTTGCGTAGTCAGTCACTCCCAACTCTTTTAGGCCTGACGTTTTTTTTGTTAGGTCTATGCTCACATTTTATTTTTTGCTAAAGTTGTAAGGGATTGTGATTAATGTAAGTGATAATGTGAGGTGGTTTTGGCGCACATTGTTTTTTGCACTTTTTTTTCTTTCAAACAGCAGTGTGTAACACAACTACAAAAACTGATGACCAGTAACAAGTGAATTATATGCACTGAGAACCTCGATGCTGACCCCTTACCACGTGATCAGCTGTCAGCCAATGACAGCTGGTAGCGTGAGGAGAAAAAAAAAAGCCGATCACCGGAGGCTGTGAGAGGGACATCAGTCCCGATCGTGGAGAGCCTCTGCAGAGGCTTCTGTGCCCACTTGTGCCACCTACCAGTGCCATCTACCGGTGATCACCAGCGCCACCTACCAGTGCCCACAGTACCACCCATCAGTACCCACAGTGTCGCCTATCAGTGCCCACAGTGCCACCTTTAAATGTCGCCAATCAGTGCCCCATCACCAGTGCTGCCTATCAATACCACCTACCAGTACCCATCAGTGCCACCTACCAGTGCCCATCAGTGCCCATCAGTGCCACCTATCAGCACCCATCAGTGACATCTATCAGTGCCACCCATCAGTGTCACCCATCAGTGCTGTCTTATCTGTGCCTATCAGTGTCGCCTTATCTGTGCCTATCAGTGTCGCCTTATCTGTGCCTATCAGTGCAGCCCATCAGTGCCCATCAGTGCAGCCCATCAGTGCCCATCAGTGCAGCCTCATCAGTGAATATCAATGAAGGAGAAAAATTATCCGCAAAATTTTATAACAAACTATGAAACATGTTTTTTTTTTCAAAAATGTCTTTTTTTGTTTGTTTAGCAAAAAATAAAAACCCAAGTGGTGATTAAATACCACCAAAAGAAAGCTCAATTTGTGTGAAAAAAAATGATAAAAATTTCATTTGAGCACAGTGTAGCATGACCGCGCAATTGTCATTCAAAGTGTGACAGCGCTGAAAGGTAAAAATTGGTCTGGGCAGGAGGGGGGTTTGAGTGCCCAGTAAGCAAGAGGTTAAGTGAAGACCTGTAAACAGGCAAAGCACACAAGACAATGTACTCAAACACTGCAAATCACAGGCATAAAGCACTGATTCTTCCTGATTTCTCCCTATGTATTCAGTGATCTTTCTTGTCTTTTCCCCTACAGCTGCTCATTCGCACTGACATTATGGCGTTGGTTTACTAAAGGCAAATCCACTTTGCACTACAAGTGCACTTGGAAGTGCAGTCACTTTAGATTTGAGGGCAGATTTAACCCCTTTTCGGCCGTTAGCAGGGGTTAAAACCGCCCCGCTATCGGCTGAATACTGAATAGCGATGCTAAAATGACGGTAAAGCGGCGCTAAAAATAGCACTGCTTTACCGCTGACACCCGGGGTGGCACAGTGTGAAAGGGCTTTTAAGGAAGGTATATTTATAGGTGCTCAAATAAGACATTTGTTACAGAATTACACAATGGGTGAAGTTAGGGGAAGTAGAAAAAGTAAAATTCTAAAGCATGTGCAAAGCCTTTGGGAAATCATAAAACATAAACGTTAGTGCAAAACACAGACATCTTAAACTAGCAAAGTTGTGCCAAGCTATGGGATGCAGCATGTCATTAAAAATTCATTTCTAGGACCTTTTCCCTGTCAACCTCAGCGCAGTCAGTGAGAAACATGGAGAACATTTTTAACATAACTTTGCAAACAGTTGATACCAAAGCAAATGGAGGCCCAGTTAGAAAAAAAAAAAAAATACTATATTGTTTCTTATCATTTCTCCTCCAGGTTACAAGCAGGCAGAATAGTATTTTGGAATTAGGTTTTAATTTATTTGTATACATAGTGTAAATAAAATAATGAAAATGGAGACCCCTGTATATCGTATTTGTTGCAGTTGCCCCAGGAGTGAACATAGCTTCTTATTTTAGTCTTCATGTTAAACACAATAACCTTCCTCAAGTAATTTTCTCCAAGGAGTATTCACGTGAGATTGATATGTATGCTATAATATCTTGAATAGGTAGCGTTTATTTAGCCAGAGTATGATGGCTTAGTAGATACTGATTCTAAGAGCTGGTTTAGAATTCACTGATTGGGATAGTTGGCATGCACCCAACTACCACCCATTGTAAAGCACTTGCAGGCAATAGTGAAAGAAAGCTCTAAATGACCACTGAAAGACACAATTGTTCCCTTTGTAAGCAAGAGTGGTATATGCAGCCCATTATTTTGTCAGAGGGAAAAAAAGATTGCTCCATTAACGTAATTAGGGGAACAGATTATCCAAGACTTTCTGACAGAAGGTGAAATATAAGAACATGCAATAGCAGTCCTTGGAAACTTCAAGGAGGATTTTTTTTTGTAGGAATGAAAACAAGAAATATTTTATTTTTAAGACTATATATTGACTTTTAACAATTGAAATGGTTAATTCAATAAAAACTGTAAACATTATCAGGACACATATTCTGAGATAATATAGAGATACTTGGGAAAGGGAACCTTCTCTACATAATTATATAGATGTCTATGCATTGGCTATTTATTGCTGCAAACATTTTTCAACACTGGGTACAGAGAGAAAACAAATTCTATAGTCATTCATTATTTAATCCAGATGTCAAATGGCTAGGATGGCAGATTTTAGCAATATTGCACATTTTTTTTTAATGTTGACATGGGGATATTTGGTATACACCCATACTGCAGGTAAGATGAACGGATCTACTTGGATTTAGTTCACGAACGTTTTTTGTGAATTTGAAGTTCGCAAACTTTCCAGCAAACCCCTTTACAGTCTATGGGGGACAAATCTTGTTATTGAATTCTGGCCATTTATAGGGCTATTAAACAAGCTATTGTCAAACAAAAGGCATGGGAAACCAGACACTGCCATAAGGGGAATATACCAATGCCAAAATAAAAACAAATAACAAATAAACCAAAAAAACAGTACCTTTCCCTACACAGAAATAATAGCTCTCCAATACAGCTCCAACACCTCATCCCTGCCCGTAAGCAGGTGTGACTAAACTTCCTGAAGTGTTCCTCTATTGTTCTCCACATTTATTATCCTTTTATATGAATTTTTTATATTACAAGGGAAAACGGTGATATACTGTACACAGCTTAACAAATACTGTAGTATTAATCACCTGTTTTGTTTAGTTATGATTGAAAAGGAGGTTAAAAGAAACACTTACATTTAGTTGCTATACTACGTTATGGTTTTGAGCATAAAATATACCAATGCATTTTAGCATCTGTTAGGCCTCTTTCACACGGATGATCCGTATGTCCGTTTTTCATCCATCCGTTTTCGGATGAAAAACGGACATACAGTCATCCCTATGGAGCGTCGGATGTCAGCGGTGACATGTCCGCTGACATCCGACCCGCTCCGATCCGAAAAGTGTAACGGAGGAAAAACCTACTTTTTCCTCCGTTTTCGGATCGGATCGGATGACGACGGACACTACGGACCGTCATCATCCGATCCCCCCATAGGGGAGAGCGGCGCTCTGACAGGTCCGTCGCTGCACAGTGTGCAGCGATGCACCTGTCATCTTCCTGCTCAGCGGGGATCGGCGGAGCTATCCCCGCTGAGCAAGCGGATGTTCACGGGGCGGATCATGACTGATCTGCCCCGTGTGAAAGAGGCCATATTGTTTAGTGATATTACTTTTTGCAGCATTACCTAGTAACATTTTTTTTCCTTGTCAAAAGAAGTTTATTGAGTATACAATGTTATAAAGATACATAAAGATACATAAAGTAAGTTTACAAGGATCTATAAAGTAAGCTCATTGTTTTACAGTAGGGTTTTATATAGGTAAATATCATGAAATTTCAAATATTAAACATTGGGTTCACGTAAACCTAAATTAAAGATATATATAATTTCCTTAGTTACTTTTGTAGGTATTTAAATGATTTATACCTACTATACATATTGTTTACAAGTAGAGTGTATATAGGTCAAATAATTTCTGATAATGAGCTTTAATCGTAAGGTGGAGAAAAGGAAAGAGAAAGAAGAAAAAGGGTTGAAAGGTAGAGGTATGGTCCACAAGGTTGTCCCGCTCGTCAGTTTATTATTCTTTTTAGTTCTCTTTGAAGCCTTAGAATGGGTGTCTCTGTAAGTCATTTAATCTGTTACCATGGCAACAGGACAGAGTCATTGAAATTTGACAGGAACTGTTGTTTTAGCCAAGGATGCCAAAGTTTTTCAAATTTTGGAATTTGATTTTGATCGATGGCTACCATCTTAGCATGGGACATTGTATTATTCATTCTGTGAATTGTTTCTGCTAGTACCAATGTAGGAGATTTCCATGCCTTGGCCACTGTTTGTTTTGCAGCCGTTATTAGTTGGATCATAAGTTTGAATTGAGAGAGTGTTAACCATTCCGGTTTTAGATTAAGTAAAGTTAAATATGGATCTGGTTGTATTATTTTTTTAAATATTTTAGATGCAATCACGAAGACTTCCTTCCAGAAGGTTTGGATTACTGGGCACGTCCACCATATGTGTAAATATGTGCCTATTTCTGGGCATCCTCGAAAACAAAGAGTTGAGGTATTAGGTGAATATTTTGCCACTCTAGCGGGTACAAGGTACCAGCGAGTTAGGACTTTATAATTTGTCTCCAGTGCCAAGATGTTGGGTGAAGATGACTTAGATGTGAGCCATATATTAGACCAGTCCGTGTCTTCTAAAGTTCGTCCCAGGTCCTCCTCCCACCTCTGAACGTAAGAGGGTCTATTAAGATTTGCTACTCCATATAATTGATTATAAAGTGATGAAATTGTACCTTTAGAAAATGGATCTTTTGTACAGATTGATTCAAAAATGGATAATTGGGATAATGGTGTATCCCCCTTTAGGAATGGTGTATAGAAATTTTTGATTTGGAGATATCTAAATATCTCAGAGTTTGGTAGATCATATTTTTCTCTAAGCGATGGGAATGAAAGGAATGATTTAGATGTTATGAAGTCATTTAGTGTCTGAATGCCTGATGTTGTCCAAGCTTTAAAAGAATTTGGGTAGATCCATGCCGGATAAAAGGCCGGATTTCTGATAAAAGAAAGGAGAGGATTGTGTGGAGATTGTAACTGATATTTGGTTTTTAGTTTATCCCAGAGAGAGTAACATTTTTTTTCAAGGAAGTGCAGTGCTCCTTTACCCCCTGTTGGTAGTTAGGTATCCCTAGGTGGCTCGTTGGGCTTCCATCTATCTACCTAATCTTCTGGGACACTAGCCTTTATGCATTTTGGACTGTCCGCAACAGCTTAAGCATATACAGTATCTCACAAAAGTGAGTACACCCCTCACATTTTTATGGTTCAATAAGTTTTTATTGAGGTTTTTACAAGTATATGAACATATAAAAAACAGGAGAATAATAAAGTAAAAAAAAAAAAAAAATAATAAACAGAAGGAGTGTAAACAGTGCCAGTTACCTGACATATAGTCTCCTAATAAACAAATGCTTCTTTTAAGTGTTGAAATAGTGCAATCGTATACAAATGCGAGGGTTTTTATAAATAAATTGTTACGATAAACCCGTATAACAGGTGTTTGTTGATGGGTAAGCATTAACTACCCTGTGTGGGGGTGCCCCTTTGGGAGCCTGCTGCACCCCTGGACACAGGGAGTCCGGAATATCCAACGTATATATAAGTTTTCAAGAGTGTGGTTAGTAACAATTTTTTAGATCTCTATTTACATAGAAGATCCTATAATTATATTGCATCAAGAGAGATATATCGGAGATATAAAAAAGAAAGGAAAGGAAGGACAGAATGGATGAAAGCGAAATAAGTGTAGAATAGAAAGATGATAGAAGGGGAGGAGGGGGGGAGGGGTAGTGAGACAGCGAGCCTCGGTCCACATATGAGGTCTTCATTTTAAATGAGAGGTATAAAGGGTATGGCTTTTTCAGCTCCTAAGTGGAGTTCTTAGCCGATAGTCTTTGTTTGAGTTTATCTGAGGTAGAGTAACTCCTCCAGATACTCCAGACAAAAGAGAACTTAGCATACTTGTCTAGAGCTTTGGCCTGCATTTCTTCCATTAGCATGTAATTGTTTACCTCCCCTACCCACTCAATTAGGGTGGGGGGCGTAGTAGTTTTCCAATGTCTAGGTATGAGTTGTCTACCCGCACTAACAAAAAATTTCAAAAGGCCGTTTTTTTGTGATTTGATAGTCCCTGGGAGGATGGATAGGAGGGCAATAGAGGGTGATGGTAGCAGTGGCTTGTCAAAAATGTCTGAGTAAATCTGAAAAATTTGAGTCCAGAATTGGAGAAGAACATCACACTCCCACCAGATATGTATATAAGTACCTTTCATTGTGTTGCATCTCCAGCATCTGTCTGAGTTGGATGGGAACATGATCCTGAGAGTAGTTGGGACCCGGTACCACCTCGACAACAATTTATAGTTTTTCTCTTGTGTATAGCATGATATGGAGGTTTTGTTCGTGAAGAGGAAGGCTTTCCCCCACTCCGCCTCGGTTATGTCTTTCCCGACCTCCACTGACCATTTAGAGGTATAGCTAGGTAGAGCTTCGTGGGTATGGTCTATAATTGATTTATATATCAATGATAAGGTGTGTCGTGGAGTTTCAGAAAGGGTGCATAGTTGTTCGAACCCGGTCAAGGGTCTATGAGTTTGTCTGGAGTCGTGCAGTGTCTTGCAATAGGAGTTTAGGTGTCCATGAGTGAGCCATGTCATTTTGGAGATAACGTCTGTTGGGGCGGTTATAAATGTGCCCAGAGTGTGATGAACGAATTGGCGTGCAGTGGGCCATGAGTCTCTGTTGTAAGTGTCTAATGAGTGGGTTGAGTGCCCTTCTGGGAGGTTTGGATTATCAAACAAGGGGGTGAGGGGGCTAGGTTCCGAGGATAGTGAGTGGGTGTCTCTCTTGCGGTACCAAATTGTAAGGGCATCCCTAGTGAGGGGGGACAATGTTGTTAAGGATTTGTATGTCCTGTTGTAGCCCCAAAGAAGCGCTCGTAGGTCGTATGTGGATAAATCTTGTTCTACAGTTGTGGCAGCTTTGGCCAAAGGGCGGGGGAACCACTCAAGGATACGAGATAGGACTGCTGACGTATGATATGTTTCAAAGTCAGGTAGGCCCAAACCTCCCTTCGTGATAGGAAAGCATAAAAGTTTGTGTTTCAATCTTGGGTGGTTACCCTTCCAGACAAATTTGATAGCCAAAGAGCGGAGGTTACGGAGATACGCAGAGGGGAGGGCGATGGGTAGGGCTTGGAATAGGTATAATAACTTGGGGAGTATATCCATCTTTAGTGTGTTGATACGTCCTATCCAGGATAAAGGTAAGTCCATCCGTTCTTCTGTCAACTTTCTAAGTTTTTGGAGTAAGGGGGTGTAATTCAGGGAGTATATGTCGGAGGTTTGTTTAGGTATAGCTGTGCCTAGATAAGAGATAGAGTTAGGTCTCCATTGAAATGAGAAGTTGGATTTGAGGGAGGAGAGAGTAGCGTGTGATAATGAAAGGTTTAGGGCTTCGGTTTTAGAGATATTTAGCTTATAGTTGCTAAGACTACCAAATCTGTCTATCTCAGCCAATATGGAGGGTATGCTGGTATGGGGTTGTGTGACGTAGAGAAGGAGATCGTCGGCATATAGGGAAAGTTTACAGTGGGATGAGGGGGTTTGTATCCCCTGTATGTTGGGGTTTGATCTTATGGCTTGTGCTAAGTGCTCAATAACTAGGGCGAACAGGAGAGGGGAAAGAGGACAGCCCTGTCTGGTGCCGTTAGTTATCATAAATTTTCCTGATTGAATACCGTTTACCAGTACAGTGGCCGAAGGTGCAGAGTAGAGAGACATGATACGCGTCAACATTTTCGGGCCAAGACCCAACTGGGAAAGGGTGGCTTGGAGAAAAGACCAGCTGACCCTATCAAAGGCCTTTTCTGCGTCACAAGAGAGAAGGCAGGCAGGTATATGATGACGGTGAGCATATGTGATTAGGTGTATGGTCTTGGTGGTACTGTCCCTGGCTTCACGGCCAGGAACAAAGCCCACCTGGTCTCTATGTATAGTTTGTGGTAACAAAGGGGAAAGGCGGTTTGCGAGGATCTTAGCATATAACTTTAGGTCAATATTCAGAAGGGATATTGGTCTATAATTGGGGCAAATGGAGGGGTCCTTTCCAGGTTTAGGGATGACAACAATCTGAGCTTGGAGTATAGATGAGGAAAGAGTAATGTTTTCATCAATGGCATTAAACGCTTTTGCTAGTAGTGGGGATAGTTGTGTCGCGAACGTTTTATAAAAGCGGGGGGAAAATCCGTCTGGACCCGGACTCTTACCATTCTTGAGGTGTTTGATAGCGGTTAGAAATTCTGCTTCGGACAGCGAGGTCTCCAGGTCCTCCGTATCCGAGAGCGGAAGAGATGGGAGTGCTGTCTCTTGAATATATGAGGACAGGTCTAGTGAGGTGGATGTAGTGGGTGGGGTCTGGGGGGTTAGATTATAAAGGGTGGAATAATATCTGCGGAATTCCTCGGCTATTGCTGAGTTCTGCATGAGTTTACCCTTAACGGGGGAATTTATTAACGTAATAGGTCGTCTGGCTTGGCGTGGTTGGAGGGTGTTCGCAAGGTGTCTGCCACATTTGTTAGCTTGTGAGTAGTGATTGAATCGTCCCTTATCTCGGGCAATTAGGGACCTTTCTGCGAAAATAAGCAGGAGGTCTCTTCTTGCGTTGGAGAGTTCTAGGAGAGACGAGTCAGCTGGGTCTTTTTTGTGTGATTCTTCTAATTTGGCGATAGTGGAGAGAAGTCGTGTTATATCTGCAGTGCGGGCATGTTTCAAGCGGGCTCCGTGCTGGATTAGTTTGCCCCTGAGTACACATTTAAGTGCCTCCCATTTAGTGAATGAGTTAGTGGTGTCTTGGGCATGATCCGAGACAAAGTGTCTAATGGTCTGTATAATGTCCTGCGAGCATACAGAATCAAATAATAAGTTGTCATTAAGTCTCCAGGAGGAGCTCCGTTTATGTGATGGGATATGCCCTAAGCTCAGG
This sequence comes from Aquarana catesbeiana, assembly GCF_042186555.1. NCBI lineage: Eukaryota > Metazoa > Chordata > Amphibia > Anura > Ranidae > Aquarana > Aquarana catesbeiana. The sequence continues at coordinate 216,843,837 of NC_133328.1, read as the reverse complement.
TGTATGGGGGCATGGTCTGACCAGAGGGTGAGACCAATAGAGGCGGAAGGTGAATAATCCAACATTGATTGGGATATGAAGAGGTAGTCAAGTCTGCTGTAACCCCTCACATTTTTGGAAATACTTTATTATATCTTTTCATGTCACAACACTGAAGAAATGACACTGTGATATAATGTAAAGTAGCGAGTGTACAGCTTGTGTAACAGTGTAAATTTGCTGTCCCCTCAAAATAACTCAACACACAGCCATTAATGTCTACACCGCTGGCAACAAAGGTGAGTAAATTGGGCCCAATTAACCATTTTCCCTCCCTGGTGTCATGTGACTCATTAGTGTTACAAGGTCTCAGGTGTGAATGGGGAGCAGGTGTGTTAAATTTGGTGTTATCGCTTCCACTCTCTTATACTGGTCACTGGAAGTTCAACATGGCACCTCATGGCAAAGAAAAAAAAAAAAAAAAAATGAAAGACACACACTATTTTTCCAGCCATGGGGTAGAAACTAGGTTAAATGCCCCATTTCCTCATTTTATCTCTTGTAGACTCAAGGAGCAAGCAGTCCTTGGTAGAGTTCCCAGCTTTGCCCCTGCGGCAGCCATTGTGACATAAAAAAGGCATTTCGGTTATCCAGCGAAATTCTGGATGGTAAAAAAAAAAATTCAACAAATTCAGTAGCAAGAGTCAGAGGCCCTCATGGCAGTGACAGGTTGGCAAAACTGGTATTTGGTTGGAGAACTGGAGCCCCGTAGAAACATAAGCAGCCAGTGGGGGATTCAACATGCCACCATACATCCATAACTGAAATGCCAAAAGTCATCAGTATGACGACCACTTAAATCTAACAACTGGGTGGACAATCCCTATAAAGAAGAGTACTTCGAGACCAGTGAATGTTCCCAGTGCAGGAGAGTAAGGGAAAAAAAATCACACATTAAGCATAGCTAATACACTCAATATGAGCAGCAAGGCTGCAATATAAAGAATTTTAGAATTTAGATGTGCATTTATAACATTCAAAAACTTTTGTTCTTTAGTACATTTAGTGCAATATTTGTTAGGGGAGAAGAAAAGCTATTAAATCTATTATTTTCAATTAATTTTGCTTCTGTAAAAGAAGCTGAAAGTGAGAGGTGATAAAGTGCAAATTAAAAAAAAAAACATAGGTGCAAATATGACAAATTGATTTTTTTCAGTTTGATAAGTGCTCAATAATAATGTAAGCAAAATACATTAAAGGGGAAATAACACATTTCCATAAACTTCAGAATCTAGCAGCAATCCACCAAGGTACAAAAAAAAAAAAAAAAGCCATGGAGTAAAGGGAACGGTGTCAATCCATGACCGGGGAATTCATTCTGAACAATCACTTTAAACAATTATTATTGATGGTGGTTGTAAAACATTACATTGCTCATCCTTACTGCTACCATATTTAAAACTGGTATCCTTTGGTAGTAATTTAATTCCAGCATGAAGTCAATGTGAGTTGTATTTGCTCCATTTTGTTTTATGCCCCGTACACACGGTCGGATTTTCCGACCGTGTGTGGGCTCCATCGGACATTTTAAATTGGATTTTCCGACACAAAAAGTTGGAGAGCAGGAGATAAAATTTTCTGACAACAAAGTCCGATCGCGTCAATTCCGACCGTGTGTGGCCTGTTCCGACGCACAAAGTGCCACGCATGCTCAGAAGAAATTCCGATACGGAACAGCTCGGTCTGGTAAACTTAGCGTTCGCAATGGATACAGCACTTTCGTCATGCTGCAATGTTAAAAATGGTTTAATACAGCGCACTCTCTTCTTCTTTATAATGTGACAAGAATTAAGTAGTTTTGCTGCTCATATTCACACACACTTCTCACAAACTTATTTCTTTACTATTTATCAGGATTCCCTCAATATATTTTGATTTGTCACATCTGACAACATTATTATTATTTTTTTTTTTTTGGTTTTTAAGGCCGATTATTTTTTTTTTTGGTTTGTCTTTTTTTCAAGGCTTATTTTTTGTTTTTGGGATTTTTATTTGTACTCCAGAAAATTTTTGTGTGTGTTTTTTTGTGTCAAGTTACCACAACACCATTGATATGTTGTTCTATTTAATCTGTAGAAGATTGTTTGGTGGTGTTGTCCCTTGTTAATTTCACATTTTATGTTAGAAATGTACCTGAATCGTCACCAACAAACTGTCCTTTTTGGATGAAAACACACATAGGAGAGTATAATTTTCCAAAAAATAACTTTTATTAAGGGCTCACAACTAAACAAAGAGGGAGGCAACGCTGGAGAAACTGTAGAAATGGGTGAAGCCTTGGACCGCCAGGGCACACATCAATTATTTTCAAAGAAAATTGGTGGCCTGAGGAGTCCATATCTAAGGGAGGGCAGTCTGGTCCAGAAGTCCCAGAGATCCGGAAAGCAGCAGATGACATCTGTGTCCCCAGGCTGTGGTCATACGAGAGACTGCATCTTTTGTCAGACCAGACTGAACCCAGGGCCATCACTCTCTTGTCTTCCTTCCACGCAACTAAACAAAGAGGGAGGCAATGCTGGAGAAACTGCAGAAATGGGTGAAGCCTTGGACCCCCAGGGCACACATCAATTATTTTCAAGGAAAATTGGTGGCCTGAGGAGTCCATATCTAAGGGAGGGCAGTCTGGTCCAGAAGTCCCAGAGATCCGGAAAGCAGCAGATGACATCTGTGTCCCCAGGCTGTGGTCATACGAGAGACTGCATCTTTTGTCAGACCAGACTGAACCCAGGGCCATCACTCTCTTGTCTTCCTTCCACGCTTCCTTCCACGCGGTGGCTCTGGTGGTGGAGATGTGGCAGCAGGAGGAGGAGGAGGAGGAGCATGGTCCAACTCAATAACGTCGGTCTTGGGTGTTAGTTCCCCACTCACCCCCTTAGTTAGGACTTTATAAAGAAGTTGCTCACACAGGAGGCGTTGACCCTCCTGCATGCCCTGCAGTTTGGTGGCAGCCATGCAGGCAAGGGCCTCTTCAGGAGTGGGTAAGGCTCGGAGGGACGCAGAAGCCTCCTGAATGAGCCTGAGCGCTGAATCCTGCATGGGAGTCGCCTTCCTCGCTCTTTTATATGGAAGGCAGAGGGGAGGAACCTGCGATTCAGTCAGGCTGCGACTGGTCCCAGGCTTCTCTTGGCTGACACTTAGCCCCGCCTCCTCCTGGCTGACACTAATCCCCACCTCCTCCTGACTGCCACATTCCACAACCTCCTCCTGGCTGAGGTCTTCCTGTGCATGAAAAAGGGACATAGTTTTAGTTTTTTATTCATCAATCACACACAATTTTCACCTCCTGACTGTTGCAAATTAAATGTTAACAAATATAACAGACTATCCTTCTGAGCCCAGCATTTTTCATTCTTGTCCCAATTTTGGGTGCCCACTACTGTCTATTGATATGTAAAACACTTTTTTCAATCAGCAATTAGTGATCAATAATAACATCTAGTAAACATCATTTAGTTATTGACCAGAAATCTGTAGAAGAATGCTATACCTGACTCCAGCTGGGCTCCTCCACTTCTTCCTGGCTGGAAGGCCCAGGTTGGACATTGGAAGCCTCAGCTGGGGTGGAAGGAAGAGTGGAAGGAAGAGTGGAGAGGGATTCCCTGACTTCAGTGTGGTCTGACAGAAATCGCAGTCTCTCATAGTACCACAGCCTGGGGACATAAACGTCATCTGCTGCAGCTCCGGATCTCAGGGAATCCGTGACCTTCTTGCGCTCCTTAAGATAAGTGCTCCTCAGGCCACCAATTTTGGCTTTTAAATAGGGGATGGTTGCTGTGGGGACCACTGGCTTCACCAAATCCAGCAGTTTCTCCAGCGCTGCCTGCCTCTTTTGTTTATTATTGTAATGGGGGTGTCTCACCTGCCACAGACAGGGCAGCTCCCTGTACTTGTCTATGAACAGGGGGAGGAAATTGTGGTCATTGAAGCCATCCATTTTCTCTGAAAGACACAACACAAGACAAACCCTAAGGTCAGGCCAAACTCTCCTAACCTTTTTACAATATAGGCTTCAATTTCGAAGCAGTATAGGCCCAAGTTTAGATCTTACCTTCGTTATCACGATCAGTGCTTTCGATGCTCCTTCCTCCGCTCACAGATCGTACGTAATACGCACGCGTGTTACGCCTTATACACACTGCGCATGCGTGTAACTCCGCCCGCCCCTGACGTTCTTTCTAGTCTTTTCGTTCGGCGCAGTGGGGGAAGAGCACATGGCGGAGACACAGCAGGTGCGTGCTAATTATAGCAACCAGGAGGAGGAGGAGGGGGAGGAAAGCCCAGAGCCTGAAACGTCACGATCCAGAAGGAGATTTAAGGCCTCAAATATGTCCTTTGGGGAGATGTTGGAGATGGTCGACATCCTGAAGAGGGCCGACTATGAGGGGAAGTATGGGCCTTACCCCAACCCCAATGTCCGAAAGGCCAAGATCATGGCGAAAGTGGTCAAGAGTCTGCACCGGCATTTCGGGGTACGATGATCGAAAGATCAGCTCAGGAAGCGGTGGTTGGACCTGAAATTACGAGAACATGAGAAGTACAGAAAGATCCAGAGAGTGCTGCAAAAATGCAAGTAGTTGTCCTGTGTTCCTATTCTTTATGTTTATTACGTTCGTGCTGCTCCATGTGCTTTTCTTACAAGTCTACATTTTTACATGGCAAATTTCATGTTCATGGGTACATTATTCGTTCGTATCAAACATTTTTCTTTCGGCCTATAAAACACCATTGTTTAGGCCATATGCATTTGGCCACAATTTTTACGCCCTACTTGTCATAAACTATTTTGGTTGTGTAGATGGCTTTGTTACTAGAATGAAATGCAAAATAGATTCTGTGTAAGGAGAGGACACTCAGCAGCTGTTTCCACATCTGGACGCTAGAGCACTAGTGTGGGACACAAGAACACCATTTTTATTAGGGGGCCACACAGGTGCTCCAGTGTATACTATAGGGGGGGGCTTCATCTGTGAAGCTTGTACCAAACAGGTAAAGTATTGAAGCTTGACAAAGGACACTGAAAATGCCACATTTTGGAACTCTGCCAAAAGGGACAATTGTACCCCACTTCCAAGCAATGTTTTATATTTATAGTTCTGCCATCAAATCACTGTGTGCTAAGTATAGCATTTTTTTTTTGACATAGGGGAGAAAAGACTCGGAGGACACCCCTCATCCGAGGAGAACACAGACCCCCCACCTCTGGAAGAAGGTGAAATCCCACCAACCCAAGAAGTGCAGGAGGAGGAAGATGTGGTGGAAATTGTCACCACAACAGGTGAGTGTCTGCGACCACAGGCTCAGGTAAGAGATGGATGACGGCATTTTTTTGATGATCGTGATGTTGTGGATCCAGATCCTTTCACATCAGAAAGTGCCCAGATCCTGATCGGGGAGATCATGGGGTGTAATTTAGAATTGGAAAACCTCAATAAAAACATCAATGATGTTATTCAAAAAAATAAAAACATCATTGATGTTTTGGGGCGAGTTTAAAACCCCTCCCAATCCCTTTGTTTTTTTGTGTGCTCCAATGTTCAAAATGTTTGAAAAATTTGTCGAAAAGCCTAATTTGGAGGATGCACACAGTGTGCCAACATGTGCTATCTGCCATCACGGGAGATCAATGGACACGTTTTGGGGGTGCAACCCCTTCCTCAATAATAAAGTAGCTGAGAGGAAGGGGTTGCTCCCCCAAAACACGTCCCTTGATCCCCCGTGATGGCAGCTAGCACATGTTGACATTGAGAAATTTGTGTGCATCTTCCAAATTTGGCTTTTCCTGGGGTAACTTCACCCCATCTGAACGCAATATCAAACACAGTTCCTAAATACTCATGTCTGATATTGCCTTCAAGTTCTACCAAATGTGAACTTTGTAAGTTCAAGATTTGTGGCTTTCTTGTTGGTTTTACACATGCCTGTTTTAGCTTAAATGGACATTTATCTGTTTAAAAATGCCACCCCAAAAATTGTTATACCACAAACATGTTGTTTTGTTAGAAAAAAACTTTTCTAAATGCACATGTGATTGTGCAGGTATTAAATAGATTGTTAAGCAAGAATGTGTGGATTATTGTGTCAACGCTAAAACACTTTGTTGGTGATGTCATTGCTGTTTTCTGTGAAAATGGGGGTTATTTCCTAAGGGCAAATCCTCTTTGCACTGCAAGTGCAGTTTCAGTGCACTTGTAGTGCAAAGTGTCTTTGCCTTTAGTAAATAACACCCAACAGTGCTTTGTATAAGGTTACACAATCACGCCATTTTCTGGACTCAACACATTTCTGTCACGGTCAGCTAAAACAAACACAAGCAGTAAATGTCCACAAAGATTTTCTTTTTTTGCTTTTTTATTTGATAAAGGCTTCACAAATTTGCTGGCATATTGATGGCCCCCCTACCCGCAAAGAACTCCAGGTATCGTAACCGGACATCACGGGCACTCAGGGAAGGCAAGCCAGGACGGCCACTTTCAAGCGCCGTCAGTGTTGTTTCATGGATCATTCCGGCCTCAGGCCCAACTGAGCCAGCACAGTTGGCGGAATGTTTGCGTAAAAAGTTATGGAGAATACAGCACGCCAGGATTATATGATTAAGTTTATACTCTGCCATATGGATGGGTGTCAGAAATAGGCGGAACCGGCTGGCCAGGATTCCAAATGTGTTCTCCACCACTCTTCTGGCTCTGGCCAGCCGGTAATTAAAAACCCTCTGTTCCGGGGTGAGGGTCCTCATAGGGAATGGCCGCATAAGATGGTCCCCCAGCGCAAACGCTTCATCAGCAATGAACACGAATGGGAGTCCTTCCACATTGTCCTCTGGAGGTGGCAAGTCCAAGCTGCCATTCTGGAGACGCCTGTAGAACTCCGTCTGGGCGATGACTCCACCATCGGACATCCGGCCATTCTTCCCCACGTCCACATACAAGAAGTCGTAATTAGCCGACACCACCGCCAACATCACAATACTATTGAACCCCTTATAGTTGAAATAGTACGACCCCGAGTTGGGTGGTGGGACGATGTGGACGTGTTTCCCATCAATTGCCCCTCCGCAGTTAGGAAAGTCCCACCGCTCGGCAAAGTGGGAAGACACAGTCTGCCATTCCTGTGGCGTGGAAGGAAACTGTTGAGGAAAACAAAAATAAATTAATATTTTTGCACATAAAAACATGGCAAGCAGATTAGACACAAACATTCTTGGCCAACCTCTAGATAGCATTTATTAAGGGGAATTTAACAACACCAAAGTATAAGGTACACCTATCATATTCCTCCCCCCCCCCCTCATGGGCCATTTCTAACATTATAGGGGGTGGGGAAATCTTGGACAGGTAACCCTCTCCACTTCATTGAGAGATGAATGCCTAAATACAGGGTATTACTTGGAACAGCCCCTCCTTAGTTACACTATTGGCAGCCCACTGGACAGGTAAGAAGTGTCATAATACAAAGATATAAATACACACTGTACACATTTGAGCACATTTGGACATTCTGCTATTACCTGTCTCAAGATAATAATAGGATCTAAAAAGTTTAAACAGTACCATTTGAAAGTATACAGGCAGGCCCTTGCACTACATGCTTTGGGGAATTCATCCATACATCTGATCACTAAAGAGATGGGTGTAGTGTGTATGGGTTTGGCAAAGTCAGCAGATAGATGATTGAGGATAGATAGAGAATTGGGATCAGCTGACTTAGCAGTTGGGGGAGGGAGGGTTACTAAAAATGATTTGGGGACACCACAAAAAAAAAGCCTCTGGCACTCTGCCTGAATTTAAAGCAAAAATCACATTTAAAAACATTTTAGGGGGCGTTTGGGGTAAAGCACTACTATGGAACTGATAAAATACATTGTTAAGTGACTACATGAGGTGAATATAGGGAAGGAGACCATGCTGGGGAGGTTATTGAAGGCCAATCTGTATGAAGGACCTAAAAAATTAATTACATAAAAATTCCAGCATGCATGAGGACAAAGGGGACATTCACAGCATATTACAATCATGGTAATTAGGTAATGAGGAAAGAAATACAATATATTATCAAATTTTCAATACAATAAAATGTGAGATTAAAGGATAAAAATCTTACCTTCATATACTCCTTCTGCAGGACCTGGATGATGACAGAACAGGTCTCTGGGATAATGATTCCCAGAGCCTGGGGGGAGATGCCTGTCGAGAACTTGAGGTCCTGCAGGCTTCTCCCCGTCGCCAAGTACCGCAGGGTAGCGACCAGCCTCTGCTCCGGAGTGATGGCTTGCCTGATGCAGGTATCCTGCCTGCTGATATAGGGGGTCAGCGAAGCCAGCAGACGGTGAAATACGGGGTCCATCATCCTGAGAAAGTTCCTGAAATCATCAGGATTATTCTCACGGATCTCACGGAGCAAAGGCATATGAGAGAACTGGTCACGCTGAAGCAACCAATTCTTGGTCCATGAACTCCTCCCCACCCTGTTCATGGACTGGACTTGTGTCAAGGTCAGGACCCCAACACCAAGCCCCCGCACAGCACGAACTCTACGAGGAGTACGTATACACAACATGGCTAGAAAACGGTTGGCTGCTCAGAGCGAAGTAACAGAACACACTGAAGAACAGCAAGGCCTGTGAAGAGCGACCTGAAAAACAGTAATGAACGCACAAGAACACAATGACTACTTAAAGTCACGCAGAACTTGCTTGCACGCACTGAAGAGCAGATACAAACCCACAAGCACAAACTGAACGGCAGAAAACGATCTGAAAACCACGACTCTGAAAAAGCGCAAATCGTCTCTCACCAAACTTTTACTAACACGAGATTAGCAAAAGGAGCCCAAAGGGTGCCGCGCTTGGTTCTGAAATGGTCTTTTCTAGTCTCGTCGTACGTGCTTGACGTCACCGCATTCTTGGCGATCGGAAATTCCGACAACTTTGTGCGACCGTGTGTACGCAAAACAAGTTTGAGCCAACATCCGTCGGAAAAAATCCTAGGATTTTGTTGTCGGAAAGTCTGAACAAAGTCAGACCGTGTGTACGGGGCATAAGACTTTGCTTCCTGGGCATCATACAATCAACACAAAGTGATCAAGAGCTACGCTCAATTGACAGAGTGCTGGGGTTATATCCATATCCTAGGAACCGCATGGGTCTATTAGATTACAAGAGAAGATTAAAACTAATTAGAAGGTAATATACAGATTCCCCTTTAAGCATATAGGAAAGGACAATGTCCTATTAACATTTTAGAGGATTGAAATTCTAGAAGAAAAAAAAAAAGGTAGGGTTTAAATATAAGGGCTGTAGGATGTTTTCCTAAGAGTATGCAAAGCCATTAGACAACATCCATGCATTATAGTGCCAATGTTATACACAGGGTCTGGATATCCTGTTTGAGCACTTAATGCCCATAGAACTGTAGGAATAATGGGCACAGCCACCACAAACAGGTTGGTACAAAAAATGGTCACTCCAGTGTCTTTTAGCTACGCACATGTGTTGCATATCTCTGCTTGGCAAAAAGGTTCTCCAAAATCAAGTTCTTTCATGGCACGGTTTGAGACTGAAAGGGTATCCTTGCCCAGAGAGTCAGGGGATACAAGGATAGCAACGTTTGGATCATCAGGGGTCAAGTCAATGAGATTTGTGGAACCAGAACACTTGGCATGGAGACCACACATAATGGAAGATGATGTATTAATAGGTTGGTCATTATGGGCCTTATACATCTTGAAGATGAACTTTTCAAGGTCAAGGCTGTAAGGAACAACATCAGTTTGGATTGCCTGTTCCATCCTTTGTGAACCCTGGGCCCACTTGGAATGTATTTTCTCAATTTCTTTATCAAAACAAGCTGTGGATTGCAGTTTGGTAGAATTTAGATTTGCCAAGCTACCAAGATCACTTCTTGTTTCCATCAAGACCTCATCGTAAGGGTGATCTCGGTTTGCCAGATCATCATTCAAAAGGAGATCACAGTCTGCCATCTCCTCAGTTGCTTGGTCCTCCATTAGAAGTCCTTCTGACATCTTATCATAAATTGCACTTTCAGTCAGAGAAGCTCCTGGAGAGTTACAAAAATAATCCAAACACGGTTCATCTCGAAATTCTTCATCTTGAGCCAATTCCATAGTACGCAGAAGGGTCTGCAATTTCTTGTTTTGAATATTTATGTCTATGAAGTATTTCTGAATTCCTTTGTCTTTCTCAGCCAAACTGTTTTTCATAGTTTCAATGAACTGCTTTAGCTGGTTGATCTCCTTTCGCTCTTCTTTCAGAGCGAGCTGGGCCTCAACACAATGGCATTCCTCTTCAATCCAGTCTTCCCCCATACGAGCCAGCTGAGACTTCAGGTCTTCTATTTCTGCTTCCCTTTCTTGCAGTGAGTTCTGGGATTCCTTCAGTTTTGCCTTCAGGTGACGTATTGAGACTTCTTTCTGCTGCAGCAGAGTCAAATACTGTTCAGGAGAGGGTGGCTTGATGCCGTGATTATCTCCACAAGATGTATATTTCATGGTGCGCTGATTCCTACAGAGCACTGCAAACAGATCCTTCTCTCGAGTGGCAGGCGGACTCTGTGCAGGCTTTCCAGATGAACTGTTGTGACCTCGCCCATGGGACACTCGGTTGCGTGAAAATGAGTTTCTCTTGCCTCCAGATGCAGTGCTCATATGGACCTCTGGTGCGGATATACGGCCAGCACTACTTGACGAGCTGAAATCTGCTTCACCTCCAGTCTTCATTAGTCCACTCTTTGGCTCCTTCTTATACCTCGTAGGCTGAATACTGCCATCAGTATACATGCCAGTGCTGACTCGCTTGTGGCTATAATCGTCCTCACTTCCTGTACAGAATCCCATGTGGCTCATACCAGCATCGGATGGAGTCTTCATTGGGGACAACGACTGACTGCCGGGGCAACCGGTGTCATCTGAGCAGAAGCTGTTGCTACTTATGGTCCTGGCAGAGCGGCTGGAGGTAAGTTTAAAGTCTTTGCTGTCCTCCTCTGAAAATAGGGATTCAGAAGATGGGGACACTTTCTGCTTTGGCAAGTATGGACGCAGAACCAGGCATGGGATACGACTCCGGGCAATCTTATTTACTTGCATTTTCTTGCTATCCTGAAGAGGTCCTATGATCTACACAGCAGAGAAGCAGAGCTCCCAATCTGCTCCCTTATGCCCTAAAAATAGGAAGAAACAAGGATTAGGTCATCATCAGTGGAATTATAGAACCTTCTCCACCATCAGTGATCAATCATCTCCCCGAGTCTGAACTCTTTATTAAGAATGATATCTTTATATGTGAGTTACAACACAGAGGGGAGGGGGTAAACTAGCTCCTAAGTTTCTAAAGGTTTACCAGGCTTCTACAGAGAGATTTTATCATCACTAATTTTAAGCAGGAATTTACAAAGATAGCTTATCTGCAAGACTAACTACCTATAGTCGGACTAAACACATTAAGTCATACAGTGAAAGTTCTTAATTAAAACTTGGCTCAAACAACTTATACATCTAAGCGACAGAAAGAATAAGCAGAAAAGTTTTGAGTCGCGGTGGATTTACCTCATAGACTATTCTCCTTCCCACAAGCAGTAAACAGTACTGTTTAAATATTCATGTCCTTCCCAAAAGGACTTAATTAGGTCTACCAAAGACCTTTTTCTATATTAGTGTCCTTCCCAAAAGGACTTCATTAGGTCTGCCAAAGACCCTTTTCTATATTAGTCTATGTAGGCATGGTCCGTCTCCTTTCTATACAATTTAAATGGTTCTAAAGCTTTATCAGAGCCACGGCAAAGAAACAATTCGTCAGATAAGACAAACGATTAACTTACCGTGGAACCAGGATGAGCCCCCATCTGATAGCATAGGTTACTGGACAGCCGACCACCATTGGTAATGCACAGCGACCCCATCAGAATTCTGGAGACCCCAATGACACACACAACAGGCAGTTTCATGTGCAAAGTGAGTCTGAACTCTTTATTAAGAATGATATCTTTATATGTGAGTTACAACACAGAGGGGAGGGGGTAAATTAGCTCCTAGGTTTCTAAGGGTTAACCAGGCTTCTACAGAGAGATTTTTTCATCATTAATTTTAAGCAGCTGAAAGGAATTTACAAAGATGGCTTATCTGCAAGACTAACTACCTATAGTCGGCCTAAACACAATGAGTCATACAGTGAAAGTTCTTAATTAAAACTTGGCTCAAACAAAAAGGTCTAAAACTCTAACGAGAAAGAAGTGTAAGATAAGGCACGTACATTCTTTAAAAACAAGCTTTTAAAATGGAGGTTAGATTACAAAATGGAGTGACAGTTGATCATATGCTCTATTACAATCCCCTCTTAAGTCATAAAAAAATGACTTACATAGTTTCTACTGTAATAAAGACTGAGGTGAGTTTTACTTTCAGCACCTGGGTCAGGGATTCTAGTGGCTCTAGTAATTAAACACATAATTTTACCTTAATCTCACCATCTCATCAACAGCATAAGACTCCTTCAGCCAATGGACTCCAGACACAGACTAATTACTCGCCACGGAGAGCAGAATAAGTAAGAATAACAGTTTCTTACCGTGGCCACTTGTCTGCTCAACGTGAGTTTTGTGTCTCTCTAGCCGGGAGCCCACTGGACTGTATCTGAGTCGAAAGGCACCATTCTATTAAATCAGGTTAGGGAGTCTCTAATCAAAACATTCAGATGAGATAGTAGACCCAGATCTTTGTAAAATAACATAATTAGGTGACTCTAGTTTACTACATATCCAACATTACTCAAAACCTGATTTTTTTGTGCATATGCATATTTGAACTTCATCAGTAACATTTTATCATGGAATGTGGTTGACCCTTCCCCTCTCATTTTCTCCAAGTGATTCTCTTTTTGATCTATTACGTGTGTCATGTATAGGTTGTGCTCCTCATGTGCCTTTTATGGCACCCAAGTCCTCAGGTTGATATATACAGTTAGTTATGATCCATGTGGGTAGGAACACAATCAGGGTGATCAAGAATAGGAGGCACAAGGCCTTCCCAGAAGTCTGTGGTGAAATAAGCGAGGTCATCTTTTTCAGAGTCTTGACCACCTGCTTCACTCAATATTCCAGGATTGTCACTGCTTATTTCTCCTCCTTTGTCTTTAATCTTCCTCTTAGGTGTTTGGTTCACCTTCTTCACACGACTGGCATGAATCCAGGCCTGTTGTCCCTTTACCAGAATAGCTGTGCGGGTAACTGCGATCACTGTGGTTGGGGGTCCGAAGGGATACTCCTGCTTCTTGGTGCGGTTCAATTGCTGAACCACCGCGGTGTCACCCACCTGGAAAGGGTGTGTAGGTTTCTGTGAAGAAAAAGGAGAGGTGTGAGCAACATTTCTTTTTCAATTTTATCCAAAGTTTCAATAAGTTTTCTTACATATTCTTCCTGAATGAGATCAGTGGCTGTCTGTCCCATGGGGTGGGGAATGGCCTACCCATTAGGACTTCAATAGGAGAGTATCCTGTTTTCTTAGAGGGTGTCATTCTTACCTCAGCTAGAACGGCTGGGAGGACCTTCTTCCAATTGGTAATACGTACCTCCAGTGGCCTTCCTGATCTTATCCTTAATGGTTCTATTCATCCTTTCCACTATACCTGAACTTTGAGGGTGATAAGGTATGTGAAACTTCCAGTCAATTTTTAGCTTTTTTGCTAGATATTGGCAGACTTTGGCCACAAATGCAGGGCCATTGTCTGAGTTGATCTGAAGCGGGCATCCCCATCTGGGAATGATTTCCTATGTAAGAATTCTCACTACTGTTTGTGCATCTTCCTTTGTTGTGACAAACATTTCTATCCAGGGCTTTTTTTCTCAGAGAATAGGTGCAGGAACTCCCCTTGTCTCCGCCCTCTACCCACCCCCAAGCACTGTCCCTTGGTCCCAGCCCCCTACCAACCTCCAGCACCACCCCTTTTAGAGAATACAGAACTAAAAAACATTTGTGGTGCTAAGTATTTTGTATGGAATGTGTCAATGATAACAAGAAAAGCAGTAAAACAGATCCCCTGCAGGCAGCAACAATAGACCCCCTCATTAACAAAAAGAATCCCCCCAGCAACAGTAGACTGCAACAATATACCCACCCCCCCAGCAACAACAAATCTCCCCGCAGCCAGCATCAATAGACCCTCCAGCAGCCAGCAACAATGGGCCCCTCCCTCAACAGAAGATCCCTCCTATCAACAACTGACCTCCCAGCAACAATAAATCCCACACCAGCAACAATAGACCTCCCTTACAACAATAGACCCACTGTAAAAATAGGTCCTCTCCCATAACTAAGGATCCCCCAGGAGCCAGTATCAACAGACCCTGCAGCACACCCCAACACCCCTTGCCATTACATACATTCAGTCCTGGAGGTGCCGGAACTGCGTTTTCCCACATTCCCGCTGAAAAAAAGCCCTGTTTCTATCTATCTTGAGAACATGTCCATTATTAAAAATAGGTATTCTTGTCTCTTACCTAACTTAGGCATGTGTGTGAAATCAATTTGTAAATGAGTGAATGGTGTGGATGGATAGATTAGGTGTTCATGTTTTGCCTTGTGAGGGTTCCTGGGATTATTCTGGATGCATGTGATGCATATGGAAACATATGCCTTCATTAAGGAGGGAAGACCAGGGATGTAAAAATTCTTGCCTAATAATTCACATGTGACCTGTCAGCCTCTGTGTCCTACACCATGGTATTGTGCAATGAATAAAGGAGCACTTACTACAGGAAAACATGGTCTCCCCTCATGGCAGACAAGCTCAGATTCTGAGCTTTTCTGCACACCTTTGTCTGTAGCATATGTTCAGAGATCATGCAATGTTTGATCTAGGAGTGGGATTTCAGGTGAGAGCAATGGCATTTGGATGTCTGCTGGCTGTGTGGATGCTGCCTCTCTTGCTGCTTTGTCAGCTAAAGCATTTCCCTTGGCTATGTCATCTTGCTGACCTGTATGTGCCTTACAGTGCAATGTAGCAATAGATTTTGGTAATTGTATGGCTTCTAACAGGCTTGTGACAAGTGTGGAATGTGAGATGGATTTTCCATCTGCTGCTGTGTAGCCCCTTCTTTTCTACATAACTCTAAAATTGTGAGCGACACCGAATGCGTACTTGGAGTCAGTGTAAATGTTTACATCCTGTCCTTCAAAAAGCTGACAAGCTCTAGTAAGGGCTATAAGTTCTGCAGCTTGTGCTGATTAGAATGGGACAGGGTTTGCTTCCAGTATTCTATCAGGCAATTAGACAACTGCATACCCTGCATTGTATGTGTTATCATTTGGTCTTGAACAAGACCCATCCACAAAGACATTCTATGCTCCAGGGTTGAAGACATGTCTGATCTGGGGGATGTGTCTTGGTGGATGAGCATGTCCCAGAGTGAATGATGTAGCCATTTCCACCACCATCGCACAGGCTGCCAGAGCTCCGAGACACGCAGGCATGCCCCGCACTGGCATAGGCACAACCCTTGAAAAAAAATGCAATAGGGCGGAGTTTTCCCCCATGCTTCTGTGCTAGGATCCCTGCCATTACTTTACATTGTCCCTGGCAGATAATCCAAGTCCAGGAGCTGTGACCATTGCATTTTTAAGATACGCAAAAACATTGTACATTTCATAATTCCATTTCACACAATCTAGCATGTCCATACCTGTGGCTTGCCTCAGGAGATTATCGTAGTAGGAACAATCAGGTATCCATTGGCGTCAGTAACCAATCATACCAAGAAAGGATAGCATGTCCTTCTTAGTGAGTGGGCGGGGCAGACCCATTCAGAGCCGCAGCTCTCTTGTGATTGATTTTCCTTTCTCCTTTGGAGAGTACAAAACCAAGGCATTCAACAGTCACCTGACACCATTGTAGCTGTATCTTAGAAACATTGTGACCGTTATCTGTTAACCAGTGTAACAGATATAAACCATTCTCCTTGCATACAACCTAGCTTGGACTACACAACAACAAATCATAGTAGAACGGAACCATGACGGGGTGTCCAAGACAGCGGGGTTGCCTGGAGGACCACTGAGTAGACTACAAGGGAATCTACATAACCCTGGGGCGTATTTAAAAACAAAAAGCAAGGGAGGGGGAGGAGGATCTGACTAGGATGGACGTGCAGTGAGTTCGCTCCACTAGCCTAGGCAATCAGCTGCTGCAAGTCTTAATGATTCCCTAGACCTCCCTGGTCCTCCCATACAGCACATTGCTGAACAAACAATCCCCTAAGCCAGCTGCCTTTTGCTTTTGCTTTTACCTGCTCTCAGGCCCTGGTGTAAAGCGTAAGGAGTGCGCTACGGTTTCGGGTAAATCCCCGGTGAGCCAGGGTGATTGCTGGAGTTTCTTTTACTTCAAAATACCGCCGGGTCCACGGATGACGAGGACGAGTTGCTGAGGAAGGAGGAGGGGGTGAGAGTGAGCAGCTAGATCCGAACCTCACCGGGAAAACACGAGCTGAACCGAGTCCCGCCGCTCAGTCAAACGCTCGGGGAGAGGGATCTCACAGACCGGGCGGAGAGAGAGTCGGCGTGTGTAGGAAGGAGAAGGGAAGCAGGAGAGGAGGCAGAAGAGAGAGGAGAGGAGGAGAAGGTGGAAAGGAGAAGAAAAAAGAAAAAAAAACAATCCCCACGGAGAGTATAGGTGAAGTTACAGTGTAACCGACAGAACCCTGGAAGATTTTTTTCAGGAGTCTCCATAACAGCTGTGGGGAATAGTGTCTTTCCGGATATATACAGGGTACTCCACCAAAGCCTCCAAGAAGCCGGATAAAGGCAAGGTAAAAAGTGCCTTTTATTTATAAATATCTGATCTGATGAACATTTCCTGATTTGGTTCTGTTAAATGAGGTAAAGGAATAATATATGTGTTGAAACGAACTTTAGAAGAGACCATGTACATAGTGATATAAGGGCTGTAAAATTGCGGTATAGGTGAGAGCTGTACTCCTTTATAGCTATGTATCCTAAATATAATATGCCTCCTAAAAGCACGCATACCCAGAAAACAAAAAGGGGATCATCTGGGGGGTCAACTAAGTATCCCCCTAAACCCGCATCGGCACAAAAGTCAGATATTAAAGGGTTTTTTCAACAACCACAGGATCAACAAAATAGCTCTATTTTAACTGAGCTAAATTTTTCATCTCCAGCTAGAGAAGCAGAGCATGGAACAAGTATTAGCTCCAGTGAACACACACAACATCTTATGATGGATATGGAGGGAGCAGAAGGAGGCCCCATGTGGAATCTACAGACATATATAAAAGCTTTAGCGACCAGGGAAGATATGGATAAGTACATACACAGATTAGAATCCTCTTATAAAACTGAAATACAAACACTGAAATCATCTCTGACTGACACAAAATAAGATCATGGACATGGACACTAAAATTGCAAATATGGATCAAAAAATGATTTTATTAGAAGAGAAAAGGGTAGAACATGATCGATACTTAAGCTACATAATAAATATCACGGATGACCTCGAAAATAGAAGTAGACGAAACAATATAAGAGTCAGAGGCCTTCCTGAGACTGTGAATGCAGAGAACCTTAAGAAAACTCTCCAAAATATATTTAATTCATTGCTAGAGCGTCCAGGGGCGACAGAAATAGAGATCGACAGAGTCCATAGAATCCAAGGTCCTAAAGTCAATGATTCAGGAAAACCTAGAGATGTGATTTGTAGAATACATTTTTTTCAGGTTAAGGAAAAGATTATGATAGCGGCACCGGGACTTTGATTATGAGGGTGCGCAGATTATATTTTTGCAGGACCTATCAAAATACACGTTGATAAGAAGAAAAGCAGTGAAACCATTGTTGGATATGTTGAGGGAAAGGGAAATCCTATTTAGATGGGGTTTTCCCTTCCAGATCATTGAACATCAAGGCGGCCAAAGGGTTATTTTTCGGGACATTAATGATCTCCCTGAATTTTCTAGACTTTTGCAATTACCTTTGATTAAATTTCTGGACTGGCCACATTCATATCAGGGATTGGACTGGAGACAATATAGAGGAAGATAGAATGCATTAGTGGTGGATGGGGGGGGGGGGGGGGGGTTCTTTTCTTTTTTTTTTTTTTTTCTCTTTTTTCTTTCCTCCTCTTCCACTTTAGTAATTAGTAGGTGACTGAGGTGGATTACGTGTTATAAGTTAAAATATGTTTTCGATAATTTTTTGTTTTATGAAGTATTGAGGATTTATAAGATAAGATTGTTATATTTATGTCCAATACTAGAGAGAAATAAGGCACATTAATTCACTAGGTTTGGTTGGCGGGGGTTGGTTTTTTTTTTTTTTTTTTTTTTTTTTTTATCATTTTCAGTATTAGTAGGTGATTGAGATAGACTATATGTTATAAGTTAAAATATGTTTTTGATCATTTTTTAGAGAAATATTGTACATTAATTCATTAATTTTTTTTTCTCTCACTTAAGGTATTAGAATATGGTTTGGCGTATGTTGGGGAAGGGAAATGAAAATGTTTCTTTTTATACTTGGCACCGAAGGAATGGGGGATATAAATGTTTTATATATATGTATATAACATTGGACAGTTGATTTGGTTGACTGTCTTCATATTGGAGAAGGTATTATAATAGTAAGGGGTATGTCAAATAACTCAGTAGGTTTGATAGGGGGCAATATTTTATTATATTTCATTTGGCACTATTGATACACCAGGGCTGATTGGTATTTGGTGTGGGGAGGGAGTGGGGGTTGGGGGTTTTTTTCCCTTGTCGTTTTTTTTTTTTTTTTTTCCTCACTCAAAGTATTAGAATATGGTTTGGTGTATGCTGGGATAGGGGTTAAGGGTAGAAAAATGAAAATGTTGTTTCTATATTTGGCACCAAGGGAACGCGGGATACAATTACTATATATATTTGTATATAACACTTGACAGTTTGATCCGGTTGAGGGTCTTAAAACTCACTGGGTGGGAGAGGGGGTTTATTTGGGGGATTCATGTGTTTTTTTTTTTTCCTCACTAAGGATATATAGGATATAACTGTTTGTATGTTATGTCCGAACAAAAGTGTTTTTGCAACTGATACAAAAATTTTTTTTTTTTTTCTCACTAAGAATATATAGGATATAACTGTTTGTATGTTATGTCCGAATAGAGGTGTTTTTGCAACTGATACAAAAAATTTTTTTTTTTTTTTTTTTCATTATTTAGGGAATAATAATAATATAGCCTGGGCTAGGCACGTTCAATCCTGGGAGGATATCCTCTTATTCCCCAATTTAGGGAACTTACTTGGTAAGGTTAGACTCAAAGGAGTCGAATAGATAGTGAGTAGATAGGTTTGTGTGGCTGGGCTGAGTGGGGTGAGTGTGTAAAAGTTTATAACCTTTTTTTTTTTTTTTCTTCTTCTTTTTCTCTCTCTCCTTTCTTTTTTTCTCTTCTCTTTCCCGTATGGACTTAAAATAGAGGTTTCAATTCAGCGGCAAAGAGGGCGCAGGTTCTGTACTCTTTCCACAGACAAAAAGTGAATGTGATTTTTTTCCAAGAGACCCACTTTCGGATGGACCATATACCTAAGTTACAAAAGGGATATTATAACGCATGGTATCATGATTCCTTCGCATATTCAAAATCGAGAGGAGCCTCCATAGCGATACATAAGTCATTACCACATCAGGTTTTGGAAGAATGGAGAAACAGAGATGGTAGGGCAATATTTCTTAAACTCCTAATATTTGGTAAGAAATATACATTTATTAATGTATACTTACCTAATCAGGGACAATCTAGAGTAGGAGCACAATTGATCACAGATCTTATGGAAAAAGCGGAAGGGATCAGATAATAGGTGGAGACTTCAATTTTATTTTGGATAATAATAGGGATACTACAGCAACATCAATAATACACAAGGCTAAAGATAAAGTAAAATTTAGGCAAATAATGGCTAAGCATCATTTGGTCGATATATGGAGTGCGCTTCTTTCCCTGGAAAGAGACTATACGTTCCACTCCAAGGTTCATGGTACTTATCATAGAATTGATTTCTTTCTGATAAATCAGTTGGGTGTAGCTGTGACTTCTTCCTCTGAAATTGGCAATGCCATATGGTCAGATCATGCACCAATATTTCTAGTATTAGATATTCCCAGGGAGAGGAGTTCAAGAGGTACCTGGAAATTAAATGATAACTTGCTATATGATGAGGAATGTGTTTCAGAAATAAAGAGGGCAATAATAAACTTTTCTAAAGATCATATAAACGATACTACTTCCCTATCGATCCAATGGGAAGCATTGAAATGCGTAGTTCGGGGCCTATTCATAAAGCATGGGGCTAGACTAAAAAAGGTAAAAAGGAATAGATCGACCCACCTCTTGAAGGAGATATCAAAACTGGAAACTCAGCACAAGCAAAATCCTCTTAGAGAAATATTATTAGAATTAACAGAAAAGAAAACGGAACTGCAAAATCTACTCAATGAACAGACATTACAAATAAGGGACAAAAACCGTACGTTATTTTACCAACATGGCAATAAACCTGGTAAACTATTGGCAAGAGCTCTACGTCAGCGAGTTAACGCTTCATCCATTGTTAAAATCAAGTCAGAAAATGATGAAATGATATATGACCCAAAAGGTATCTTAAAAACATTCCAGACTTTTTATAATAATCTATATAATTTACCAAACCAACTAGCAAATACAGATCCGGTAAGGTATCAACAAAATATACAACAATATATCAAAGATACAGCATTACCACTATTAGCAACAACAGAAATAAAACAGTTAGAACAAGCATTTTCAGAGATAGAAATACAAAAAGTAATCGATTCATTAGTGATAGGGAAAAGCCCAGGCCCAGATGGCTTTACTCCACGGTTCTACAAAACATTTAAAGACGTCTTAATCCCTATTATCAAGAGAACTTTTAACTCAGTGTCTACCTCCCAACCGTTTGTCCCGCATAGTCTACAGGCATATATCTCACTCATACCTAAACCGGAAAAAGATCCCTCTATCTGTGGTAATTACAGACCAATTTCCTTGACTAATATTGATATTAGATTGTATTCAAAGATTATCGCTAACAGACTTACCCCAATAATATCAGCACACATACATTTAAACCAGGTGGGTTTTATAAAGAGGCAAGAGGCGAGGGATAATACACTAAAAACATTGACATTGGTGGAATATGCCCGGAAACGCTCCATCCCATCCTGCTTGTTGGCAGTGGATGCCGAAAAAGCATTTGACAGGGTGGGATGGAGCTTTCTCAAGGAGACATTAAAGCAGTGGGGGATTGGTCCCCTACTGCTGGATAAAATAATGGCCCTTTATCATAATCCAATGGCTAGAATACGAGCAAATGGGGAGTTATCGGATACAGTACATATCACCAATGGAACTCATCAAGGATGCCCATTGTCCCCAATTTTATATATATTAGTTATGGAACACCTCTTAATAGCGATTCGGAAGAATAATGATATTAAAGGCATTAAGGTTGAAAAGATAGACTATAAAATGTCAGTATATGCAGATGACGTGTTATTGTACATCACAAATCCGTTGGTGACAATACCAAATCTAATAGCAGAATTTAAAAGATTTGGAGACCTGAGTAATTTTAAGGTGAATTATAATAAATCTGAGGCTTTAAATATTTCTCTGTCTAACTCTCTGGTTGAGCTCCTAAAAAAAAAACTTTTCATTTAAATGGCAAGAGGAGGCAATTAGATACCTCGGAATTTTGATCCCTAGAGAGATGAATAGGATACAGGAATTTAACTATCTCCCATTAATACGTAAAATAACAAAGACACTACAACTTTATGATAAAGGGCCCTTTTCCTGGATGGGAAGGATAAATATTGTAAAAATGGATATACTTCCCAAAATTATTTATATATTTCAGACGATACCTATATATCCCTCAAGAACCTTAATGAATCAAATTCGTAAGGCTATAGGAAGTTTTATTTGGGCAAAAAAGAGCGCCAGAATAAATAGGAAAACACTATATAGATTAAAAAAAGATGGAGGACTGGCTCTCCCAGATATTTTGTTGTATCTTAGATCAATATTTATAACCAGGATTGTGGATTGGTTCCATAATATGGACTACAAACAATGGGTGAAATTGGAGGAAGAAGTCACAGACATAAAACTGAAATCATTACCTTGGATTAAGAGGGAATGTAGACCCCGGGAAGGGGATATGCCCTCCCTGGTCGTGTCAACCTTGAAAGTATGGGACGACTTGATAAAAAGGGGGATAGGATCTACATTGAGAGGCCCAATGACCCCCCTCTTTAGCAACCCGGAATTCCCACTTGCATTTAAAACCAAGACCTTTCTAAAGTGGCAGAGGAGGGATGATACGAGGATAGTGTAAATAATGGAAGAAAATAAACTCCCCCCATTGAAGGCCCTTGGTACCGAATATAGAAAGAAATGGTTTCAGTATGGGCAACTCCAGCAATATATTTCATCTCTGATGAAGGAATCCATATTGAATAGACCACTTTTAGGGTTAGAAAAAATATTGTTACAGAAACATAGACCTACACATATTTTATCTGTTGTGTATAAATACTTAATTTCAGAAAATAAGGAGGAAGGGTTACAATACATAAAAAAATGGGAGGAGGAACTAGGGAAAGCTATCCCCAGAGCTAAATGGGAAAAAGCAATTATAGTAACACATAAACTATCAATTTCTACTAGGCATCAAGAAAGAAACTATAAAATACTAGCCAGATGGTATAAATGCCCAGTAGATATGAACAAAATAAGTTCAGATAATACAGATAGATGTTGGAGATGTGAAGGAGCAAGAGGCACAATGTCGCATATCTGGTATTTCTGTCCAGAAATTCAATCATTCTGGGAAAAGGTATTTAAAATATATAGGGTTACAACGGGGGTAAAGATACAACCAGATATATATGTGGCGATATTGTCAATGATCCCTGGATCAATAAAAAAATATAAAAAAGGGAACCTTGAAATACTATCTAACTGCGGCACGTACCGTTATAGCTAGAAAATGGAAAAATAAAATAGCCCCCTCCATAGAGGAATGGGAATGTGAAATGAGAATGATGAGATCCTTAGAGGAGAGGATGATATTGGAGGGAGGGAGATGACTATTTACAGGAAGTCTGTGGGAAGAGTCTAGAGCCTCGCCGCTGTAGGGGAAAGAAAAAATTGGGATATAGATAGAGCAAATATTGTGATGAATAGTTAGAGAAAGTGGGAGAATTCTTCTGAATTGGAGAGGGTTTTTTTTTTTTTTTTGTGGCTTTTTGGTCATTTGAGTGGTGAGTTGTAAGAGGATTGGTTGAGTGTGTGTGATAGGTAGGGTTGGAGGGTATTGGGATAGTAGTGTGTGATAGATTTAGGGGCCGTGATAAGATAGGGAAATGAATTATATTCAGTAATGTATGCAGATGGTACTAATAAAGATCAGGGGGTTATATAAAATGATCTGAATACTAAATGTGAGTAAGACCCTACACACCCTTTTTTTTTGAAGATGTATGTATGTGTATATGTTTTTTAAAAATGTTTGTAAAAATGTTTGATAAATAAAGATTATTAAAAAAAAAAACAAAAAAACAAAAAGCAAGGTTTGGCTGTGTCTCCTTATCCACAAGGGTGCTAAAAAATGCATTCATTAAACCAATCACAGAAAAATACTCTGCATCGGGTGGTATGGAGGTAAGGAGTAAATGGCACATCAAGTACTATAGGCGCAATGGGCATCACCAGGTTATTTACAGCTTGAAGGTCTTGAACAATCCCATAACTGCCATCTGGCTTTTTTAACTGGGTTGATGGGTGTGTTGTAAGGGGATACAACTTCTTTTAGGATGCCTTTCTTTAAGTGTTCTACCATAGGGGCAATGCCTTCCTCTTTTTCTTTTGACAATGGATACTGTTTATGATAAATGGGTTATGCCCATTCTTTGAAGGTGGCCTTGTATGGGGTACAGGAGATGAGCCCTTTATCTAGAGCGCTCTCTGACCATACTTTGTCAGAATCACTGGGGAGTCCTGTGTCTGTCTCTTGCATTTCAGTATTCAATATTATGGGCCATATGGGGATCTTTTTAGAATGAGCAATCACAACTCCTTGATTGGTTATCTCTATTTTAATCCCCAACTTACCTAGTAAGTCTCTCCCCAAGAGATTGACAGGGTAGTTTGGTATTATCCTGAAACTGTGGTACAACAACACTGATCCCCATTCTATATTTATTTCTGGGAGGGGTTTTGAAAGTTTTGGGGAGTATCCCATTAATTCCCATTGAAGGCTCAGCATTTGTTGTCTCTCCTCTGTACTAGTCCTCACTGAGGGTACTACGAGTAGCTCCTGAATCCAAGAGGAAAGGGGTTAACTTTCGCTGGACATGCAGAGTCACTATTGGTTGTTCATCAAAGGAGCGAGAGACAAGGGGAAATGCTGGGATACTACCCCCTGGGCAGCTTCACTGTTGTGGCAGCTTCACTGTTGTGGCTTAGGCTAGGTTCACTGAATGGGGTATTTCGCTCCCTGATTTTGCTGAGGGTTCTGTATCTGGGCAGGGGCTTGACTATTTTGTTGTTGATTGAAAGGTTCATATGGGCATTGATTTTTCCAGTGGCCCCCCTGTCCGCAGTTAAAACAACTGGTCCTGGACTGATGAGGACCCCTAGAAAATCCTCTTCCTCTTCCCCACTGCCCACCATTACCATGGGGAGGCATTTGCTGTGCCCCTGCTTGGTAATGGGCACTTACTGTTTTTTCCTTTGCTATATCAAAACATCCAGCAGCATCCTTTTCTGTTAATGTTTTCTGAAAAACATCCAAAGTACTTGTTGACCATTCACAAATCATTTGCCTGACCATTAAGACCATCTTTGGTTTCAGGTTAGAGGTGTACAAGAAGCGTTTGCCACAATAGGTTGACAAAGGATATCTAGAGGGAAAGGGTTACCATCATCCGATAATAATATATTAGGGAAGAGGAGGGGAATGTACTAGGGCTATTCCAAGAATGCCCTAATTCACCAACGTGTTTGGACTATTGCGGTACCCAAGTATAGAGTAAGACAAGGATAAAAATTACAATTTATTTTAATTACAAAAGAATAATACAAAAAATTACAAGGACAACTTGAAAGTTGTTACATAGTGAACAATTAAGCAGAAACATTTAAAATGTCAATAAATGAACCCCCCATAAATAGGTGGAGGCACAGTGATGTAGAAAAGGACGTTGGCCTCAACAGTTTCACGGGCCAATGCCGCTTCCTCAGGAGGCGTCCAATCATAACATCTAGAAGACACATAATCAGCCCCCCCAATAGCCCCCGTGCCCGCCCCCAGGGGGAACACCCCAATTGGGTGTCTCAAAATTGCCGTTATTTGCCCACCTGGGTAATTATTGGTGAGTCTTGTTACATACTGTATAAACACTCCAAGTTTATCATGCATTATCATTTAACCTCATGAATGTTTCATTGTAATCCTGATTATGTGTCTTCTAGATGTTATGATTGGATGCCTCCTGAGGAAGCGGCATTGGCCGCGAAACTGTTGAGGCCAACGTCCTTCTTTACATCACTGTGCCTCCGCCTATCCATGGGGGTTTCATTTATTGACATTTTAAATGTTTCTGCTTAATTGTTCACTATGTAACAACTTTCAAGTTGTCCTTGTCATTTTTTGTATTATTCTTTTGTAATTAAAGTAAATTGTAATTTTTATCCTTGTCTTACTCTATACTTGGGTACCGCAATAGTCCAAACACTTTGGTGAATTAGGGCGTTCCTGTACATTCCCCTACTCTTCGCTAGGTTAGAGATGTAAGTCTGAATCATCAAACTAGTCATATCTGCCTACAAGGATAACCCAGCCTCTTGAGTCCAGGTATCCATGAATCTCTTCCAAAAATCCAATACTGATTCACTTGACTTTTGTTTGCATGCTATAGCAGTGGGGAGGGAAGACTTATTTTTAAAAGCACTTGTCATTTCTTTCTCAATTTCTTCACACATTTTTTTCCTACCATCTTCAGTGTTAAGCCCACAATCTGTTGCTTTGGTGTCACTGTCTTGTATTACAGCTATGGTTGGGACATGAACCCAGTTCCATGCAGTTGTGTGTCCGATTATTCTATAAATAATCAGACGCATGGCTTCTTGTGTGTAAGATCTATATCTTCTTTTGTGAGACTGGGATAGATTTTTTTGTGTATGGTGGTGGGTTAAATGGAAGGAGGGGAGCAGTTGGGCCTGGTCTCTGCTTATCTGCCTCTTCCCTGTACTTTCTCTCATAATCCTCTTTGTGTAAACATTTGTTGGGTTTCTTTTGTTTCTTATTATCCCCCTGGAACTAATACGGGGCATATTTCTAACCAGTTCTCCCCTCCCTGTCTCATATAAGCCATTGTGCGTCCCCGGAGTACCAGGAAAATGACTTTTTTTTTTAATCTCCCAGACATAATCTTTTCACCATATCCATATGGAACCTATCATTATCACCATCCCGGGGGAAAGGATTGGAGCTATGCATAGTTTCAGTCTAACCCTAGCTACATAATCTTCTCATGTTTCCCCAGGGTTGGGAGGAGGGGGAGGAACTTCTTTACTATATTTTTGACCCATATTGACAGTGAGGAACGATTGTCCTACCTTACAATCGTCTGATCCACACAACAAATGATCTTATACATCTAAGCGACAGAAAGAATAAGCAGAAAAGTTTTGAGTCGCGGTGGATTTACCTCATAGACTATTCTCCTTCCCACAAGCAGTAAACAGTACTGTTTAAATATTCATGTCCTTCCCAAAAGGACTTAATTAGGTCTACCAAAGACCTTTTTCTATATTAGTGTCCTTCCCAAAAGGACTTAATTAGGTCTGCCAAAGACCCTTTTCTATATTAGTCTATGTAGGCATGGTCTGTCTCCTTTCTATACAATTTAAATGGTTCTAAAGCTTTATCAGAGCCACGGCAAAGAAACAATTAGTCAGATAAGACAAACGATTAACTTACCGTGGAATAACTGCTTTAACCGGGATGAGCCCCCATCTGATAGCATAGGTTACTGGACAGCCGACCACCCTTGGTAATGCACAGCGACCCCATCAGAATTCTGGAGACCCCAATGACACACACAACAGGCAGATTTCATGTGCAAAGTGAGTCTGAACTCTTTATTAAGAATTATATCTTTATATGTGAGTTACAACACAGAGGGGAGGGGGTAAACTAGCTCCTAGGTTTCTAAGGGTTAACCAGGCTTCTACAGAGAGATTTTTTCATCATTAATTTTAAGCAGCTGAAAGGAATTTACAAAAATAGCTTATCTGCAAGACTAACTACCTATAGTCGGCCTAAACACAATGAGTCATACAGTGAAAGTTCTTAATTAAAACTTGGCTCAAACAAAAAGGTCTAAAACTCTAACGAGAAAGAAGTGTAAGATAAGGCACGTACATTCTTTAAAAAAACAAGCTTTTAAAATGGAGGTTAGATTACAAAATGGAGTGACAGTTGATCATATGCTCTATTACATACATAAAGATGGCCTAGGCTATAAGTAGATTGCCAAGACCCTGAAACTGAGCTGCAGCACAGTGGCCAAGACCATGCAGTGGTTTAACAGGACAGGTTCCACTCAGAACAGGCCTCGCCATGGTGGACCAAAGAAGTTGAGTGCATGTGCTCAGCATAATATCCAGAGGTTGTCTTTGGGAAATAGACATATGAGTGCTGCCAGCATTGCTGCAGAGGTTGAAGGGGGGGGCAGCCTGTCAATGCTTAGACCATACGCCGCACACTGCGGCAAATTGGTCTGCATGGCTGTCATCCCAGATGGAAGCCTCTTCTAAAGATGATGCAGAAGAAAGCCAGCAAATAGTTTGCTAAAGACAAGCAGACTAAGGACATGGATTACTGGACCCAAATAAACTTATTTGGTTTAGATGTTGTCAAGCATGTGTGGTGGCAACCAGGTGAGGAATACAAAAGACAAGTGTTTCTTGCTTACAGTCAAGCATGGTGGTGGGAGTGTCATGGTCTGGGGCTGCATGAGTGCTGCTGGCACTGGGGAGCTACATTTCATTGAGTGAACCATGAATGCCAACATGTACTGTGACATACTGAAGCAGAGCATTATCCCCTCCCTTCGGAGACTGGGCCACAGGGCAGTATTCCAATATGATAACAATCTCAAACACATCTCCAAGACAATCACTGCCTTGCTAAAGAAGCTGAGGGTAATGGTGATGGACTGCCCAAGCATATCTCCAGACCTAAACCCTATTGAGCATCTGTGGGGAATCCTCAAACGGAAGGTGGAGTAGCGCAAGGTCTCTAACATCCACCAGTACCGTGATGTCTTCATGGGGTAGTGGAAGAGGAACCAGTGGCAAACTGTGAAGCTCTGGTGAACTCCATGTCCAAGAGGGTTAACCTCCCTAGCGGCATTCCCGAGTGTGGCTCGGGGTGAATTTTCATTACCAAAAGTGGTAACCCCGAGCCACACTCGGGATTGCATCTCAGTATCCTGGTAAAGTTACTTACCTTGTCCCCAGGATCCTGCGATGTCCCCCTGCTGTGTTCGTGGGCTGTGTACTCTGCTCAATTCATCACTGTGCTGGGCCCTGTTGCCTGTGAGTGTCATGACGCACGGGGCGGAGCCGGTGGCAAATTCAAAAAAGTTGAAAATGCATAACACATACAGTAATGTAATCTTACAGATTACAGTGTACTGTATCAAATCATTTCACCTCCCTTTTGTACCTAGTGCTTTGTCCAGTGCCCTGCTAGTTCAAAAGCAGTTTTAGACCAGCTAGAAAACAGCGATAATAAATTAGAACACTTGCAGAATTGAGCGATAGTGATTCGTGGGGAAATTCGTCATCAAACACTGAAAGTGTTGATAGGTGGCACTGATTATTGACACATATGCATTAATTCGTGGAACTGTGTGGGCACTGGCAGGTGGCACTGGAAGGAGGTATTGGTGGGCACAGATGAGGCGGCTTCGCCTCTTCCTCTTCGGGACCGATGTCCCTTGCACTGAAACCGATTACCGATCTTCTGTTTACATCACATGATCAGCTGTCATTGGCTGACAGCTAATCACGTGGTAAGGGCCCGGGATCTCATTGACTCAGTGATCACAGTGCGCGCCCTCTATTGACGGCCTCCCGGCAAAGTAGGCTAAGTAGGCTAAAGCGTGGATCTGAAGGAGTTAATGGCTGTGTGTTGAGATATTTTGAGGGGACAGCAAATTTACACTTATATAAGCTGTACACTCACTACTTTACATTGTAGCAAAGTGTCATTTATTCAGTGTTGTCACATGAAAAAAATATATAATAAAATATTTACAAAAATGTGAGGGGTGTACTCACTTTTGTGAGATACTGTAATTATATATCTATGATGCTACTGCTTAGCTCTACTTGCTCCTGTATAGGTAGCTTGATGATGCATGTTGAATGAAATTAAGTTTGTCTCTACTGAAATGCCTGGGACTATATAGACAAGATTTATATGCTCTATAAACAGCCATTGACGGTGGTAGTTGTAACATAATTATGCTAGGTCCTGTTATATAGTTGGATGGCTTGCAGAAGAGTTTATTGGGATTTTATGTGATAGGCTAACATAAAGTTACACATAATTGTGAAGTGTAAGGAAAATGATAAATGGTTTTCAATTTTTTTTACAAATAAATATCTGAAAAGTGTGGTGTGCATTTGTAATCAATACTTTGTAGAACCACCTTTCGTTGTAATTACAGCTGCAAGTCTTTTTGGGTATGTCTCTACCAGCTTTGCACATCTAGAGAGATGACATTTTTGCCCATTCTTCTTTGCAAAATAGCTCAAGCTCTGTCAGAATGGATGGAGAGCGTCTGTGAACAGCAATTTTCAAGTCTTGCCACAGATTCTCAATTGGATTTAGGTCAGGACTTTGACTGGGCCATTTTAACACATGAATATGCTTTGATCTAAACCATTCCATTGTAGCTCTTGCTGTATGTTTAGGGTCTTTGTCCTGCTGGAAGGTGAATCTCTGCCCCAGTCTCGAGTATTTTGCAGACTCTAACAGGTTTTCTTCCAAGATTGCCCTGTATTTGGCTCCATCCATCTTCCCATCAACTCTGGCCAGCTTCCCTGTTCCTGCTGAAGAAAAGCTTCCCCTTAACATGATGCTGCCACCACCATGCTCCGTGTTTAGGGTGATGTGCAGTGTTAGTTTTCTACCACACATCGCATTTTGCTTTTAGGCCAAAAAGTTCAATTTTGGTCTCATCTAACCAGAGCCCCTTCTTCCACATGTTTGCTGTGTCCCCCACATGACTTCTCGCAAACTGCAACCGGGACTTTTTCTTGTTCAATATATTTATTGAAATTTTGCATAAGAAAAGACAAAGTATATCAGATATCGTAACAAGGGATACATATATGAACAATAGAGACATATCTATATAGTCTGTACTAAAACAATTCTCGCAGGCAAGGTGAAAGCAGAGATAATAGATACAATTTTAAATTAGTCAATAAATTGTGTACCCAAATATGAATCAATATTTATATATGAGATATATAAAGTATGCCTCCAGACCACCTATCCACCCCTCTTGGGCTCAAACTGTGGATAGGTGGGGGCATGGATAGTCAAAAATGAAATTGTTATTACAAATAGGAATTAGTCCATATGGTATACCTGAGAGAAGAGACAAAAAATTTAAATGGAGAACGAGAAAAAGGAGTGATACTCTCATTACAAATTATTGACTATATTTAACTATTGGAGGAGAAAAATTGTGAAAGTCTAATATGCATAAAGGCATTACTCATTGATAATGAGATATGAGTCATTTAAGTAAGTTGTAAAAGTATCCCATAATTATCATTAGCGTAATAAATAATAAAGGGAAAGTTAGTAGAGAAAGAAGAGAAAAGAATATGAGACTTATACGGGCATTATAACCGTAGTGCTGAATATTAAATAAAAATTACATAGGTTTGCCTTAGAAATTAAAGGAATCTAAGAGAAACAGATAGTAAGATAAGAAGAAAAAAGAAGAAAAGAAAGAATCCCCCGAAGTGGTGTCCCGGCTCCCGACATAGATAAGCAATAATACATCATTATTACAGGAATTTTAATAAGGTAACATCAATGACTGGTCGAAATCGGAAGAAAAAAAGTGCTTAACCCATGGCTGCCAAATCATATGGAATTTATTGATATTATTATCTTAGATAGCTGTCATTTTTGCGAAAATGAGGGCCTTGTTCGTTCTATGTTTGACTTCTGCCACAATCAGTGTATTAGACTTCCATGCTTTGGCTATAATTTGTTTGGCTGCAGTATTGATTTGAATGAGCAATTTGAATTGATTACGGGTTATGTTGTCCGGTTTAAGATTTAGAAGTGCAATGGCTGGATCTGGTGTTATAGGAATTTCTAAAGCTTTAGATGCCATGGCAAATACGTTTTTCCAGAATTCTTGTGCAATCGGCATTGCCACCATATATGCAAGTGGGTACCTGGTGAGGAACAACCTCGGAAGCAATTATTAGGATAAGAAGGAGTAAATTTTGCTATCCTAGCTGGTACTAAATACCAACGCGCCAAAACTTTGAAATTAGTTTCAAGAGCAAAGCAATTAGGGGATGAGGATTTGGTAGCCAGCCATATATTAGACCAGTCATCGATGGTGAACGTCTGTCCTAAATCTGTTGCCCATTTAGCAGTATAAGGCGGAAGTATATCATTAGGAGTATTAATGAGATTTTGATAAATGAGTGAAATAATCCCTCTAACATGTGGGTCACTCATACAAATATTGAGACAATTGATTAAGCGTAGTACCGGTCCTAAGGAGAGGCGTATAAAAATTTTTGATTTGTAGATAACGAAATATTTCATTACAAGGTAATTCATTGTTATCACATAAAGTAGAAAATGCTTGAAATTTATCAATAGAGACTAGCTTGTATAATCTGACCAAGTTTGTAGAGGACCAAGCAGAAAATGACTTTGGAAATTTCCATGCAGGATAAAAGGCTGGGTTCCCTAGAAAAGAAAGAAGGGGATTGTGCATAGATTGAAGCATATGAGTTTTACCGAACTTATCCCAAATAGTTAATGAATGCTTCGTAATGGGGTTAAGTAGATGAGATCTATCTCTAGGTTGCATCCATAACAAATTGGCTACAGATATGGGGTCGCTATCAATAGATTCAATAGCTACCCAAAGGGGTATTTCTTCCCTAGAATGGTATTTAGTTAAAATTGATATTTGTGCAGCATGGTAATAAGAGGAAAAGTTTGGTAACCCCAAGCCCCCACATGTGTTGCTAAGGTAAAGAGTAGATTTAGATATACGGGGTTTAATATTACCCCAAACGAACGACATCACTTTACGTTGTGTAATTCTAAAGAAATATGATGGTATAGAAATCGGAAGTACTCTAAATAGGTATAAAAATTTCGGTAATAACGACATCTTTATAGTATTTATCCGTCCCAACCATGACAATGGGAGAGAGGACCAGTGTTTCATGAGGCCTGTGGCTTGTTTCAATAGAGGTAGATAATTGACTGCAAAAAGGTCAGAAAGTGAGGATGTGAGTTATATTCCTAAGTATGGTAATTGATGAGAGACCCAATTAAATGGTAAAGAAATTTGAGTCTGTTGAAGATCTGATAATGATAAAGATATATTTAGCGCATTTGATTTAACGGGGTTTACAAAGAGCCCTGAAATATGTGCAAATTTATCAAGTACGTTAAGAAGATAAGGGGCGGAAATGTGGGGATGTGATAAAAAAATAAGAATATCGTCTGCAAAGAGACAAAGCTTGTGTTGATAACCACCTAATTCAATACCTTTGATGTCTGGATTAGATCTGATTAATTGTGCTAACGGTTCTATAAGTAGAGCGAAAAGCAGCGGGGATAGGGGGCAGCCTTGTCTCGTACCTCTTCTAATATCGAGCATTGCCAATTTGTAGCCAGCATATTTAATATAAGCCCTCGGATTGTTATAAGGAGAGGAAACCCAGGTTAGAAAATGTATTCCAAAACCCCATTTTTGAAGCATATACTGCATATAAGGCCAGGTGACTGAATCAAATTCTTTTTTGATGTCTAAAGATAAGATTCAGGTTGGGATGCGTCTGGATTTAGCTGCATGAATGAGTAAAAGAGTTCTCCTTATATTATCTCCTGCCTGTCTCTTGGGCATAAAACCCGTTTGGTCCCTGTGTATAAGTTGACCTATAATATTGTTCAATCTAGATGCCAATATCTTGGCAAGCAATTTAATATCTAAATTGAGTAGGGATATAGGGCGATGATTAGTCCAAGAGGTAGTATCTGAACGGGGTTTGGGAATCATAACTATAATAGATTTTAATTTCTCAGATTGAAATAAGTGTCCTACCAAGATAGAATTGAAGGCTCTAGTCAAGACTGGAGTTAAGATGTGCTCAAAATTTTTATAATATGATGCCGAAAACCCGTCAGGGCCCGGTCTTTTATGAAGTTTCAAACTTTTTATAGCATTCTGAACTTCAATATTTGTGATAGGACACTCAAGTCTCTCTCGTTCATTAGCTAGAGTAGGGAGTTTGATATTGAAGAATAGAGTATCTGCATTGGTTTGATTAAAATCACGAGTATAGGAATACACTGCATATAAGGCCAGGTGACTGAATCAAATGCTTTTTTGATGTCTAAAGATAAGAGGCAGGTTGGGATGCGTCTGGATTTAGCTGCATGAATGAGTAAAAGAGTTCTCCTTATATTATCTCCTGCCTGTCTCTTGGGCATAAAACCCGTTTGGTCCCTGTGTATAAGTTGACCTATAATATTGTTCAATCTAGATGCCAATATCTTGGCAAGCAATTTAATATCTAAATTGAGTAGGGATATAGGGCGATGATTAGTCCAAGAGGTAGTATCTGAACGGGGTTTGGGAATCATAACTATAATAGATTTTAATGTCTCAGATTGAAATAAGTGTCCTGCCAAGATAGAATTGAAGGCTCTAGTCAAGACTGGAGTTAAGATGTGCTCAAAATTTTTATAATATGATGCCGAAAACCCGTCAGGGCCCGGTCTTTTATGAAGTTTCAAACTTTTGATAGCATTCTGAACTTCAATATTTGTGATAGGACACTCAAGTCTCTCTCGTTCATTAGGGAGTTTGATATTGAAGAATAGAGTATCTGCATTGGTTTGATTAAAATCATGAGTATAGGAATACACTTTAGCTAAATTAGATCGAAATATTTCTAATATTTTAATTGGATTACTAGTGTACGCATCACGTGACGTTTTCAGTCGTATAGGGGTCCGTATTTGATCTATTGATTTCAAATTTCTTGCCAAAGAGGTGGTGGGTTTGTTGGCATTAAGGTATTGAATGTGTTGTCGTTTACGTATAAGTTTGTCTGCTGAGTCAGTTAAAAATAAATCCAGATCAAGACGAGCTTTGTCTAATTTAGTATTGTTAATGGCATTCGGGGATGATTGAAAGGCGGAATGACACGAGTTAAAGTTATCTTCCAACTTTGCAAACAAAAGTTTACGTTCTCTTTTGAGGTTTGCAGCTTGTTGTATCAGTCTACCACGAATAACCACTTTGTGAGCTTCCCACAACGTGGTGTCAGAAATATCTCCGGTATCATTGGAAGAGAGATAATCCTTTAGTGCTATTTCAATTTCACTACGACTGGAAGGGTGAGTTAATGTGGAGTCATTAATACACCAATTAGTATCGTGGGATCTGGGTATTGTAGATGCAATGGATGTGCGTATCGCACAATGATCTGTCCATGTAAAGGGTAGAATGCTTGAAGATAAAATTTCAGGGGTCATGCTATAAGGGATTAGGATATGGTCTATACGTGAGAATGATTTATGTGGGTAGGAATAATACGTAAAACGTCTACTAGTAGGATTAAGCTCTCGCCATGTGTCTACCAAACCATGTTTAGCAAGTAGATGTTGAAGAGTTACTTTAATAGACCTATTGATGGGTGCCGGAGGAGATTTATCTAAGAAGGGGAAAACTGTTGCATTTGAGTCTCTACATAAAACTACAGTGCCAAATTTGTGGGTTTCTACAATTTGGAAAAGATGGGACAAAAAGGATTCTGGTCTCTTATTCGGTGCATAATATGATACTATTGTGACAGCCATATCCAATATATATCCTGTAAGAAGTAAATATCTTCCCTCCGGATCTTTCAGTTGAGTTAAAAGGGTAAATGGCATAGAACGATGAAATCCGATAAGAGTCCCTCGTTGTTTAACTGTGGTTGAGGCGGTATAAAATTGTGGCGTGACACCCGCTATTATTGTCCCTCCTGTCCTGACAATCCTGGTCTTTGCATTGGTGAATGTTTTGAACGCTACCATGCACTAGTTGAGTATTAGCGTAGGGTACAGCATTGCACAGACTAGGCACACTTTCACAGGGTCTCCCAAGATGCCATCGCATTTTGAGAGACCCGAACCTGGAACCGGTTACAGTTATAAAAGTTACAGTTACAAAAAAAAGTGTAAAAAAAAAAAAAAACACAAACAAAAATAAAAAAAAATAAATAGTTGTCGTTTTATTGTTCTCTCTCTCTCTATTCTCTCTCTCTATTGTTCTGCTCTTTTTTACTGTATTCTATTCTGCAATGTTTTATTGTTATTATGTTTTATCATGTTTGCTTTT
Organism: Aquarana catesbeiana; assembly: GCF_042186555.1. Classification (NCBI taxonomy): domain Eukaryota; kingdom Metazoa; phylum Chordata; class Amphibia; order Anura; family Ranidae; genus Aquarana; species Aquarana catesbeiana. The sequence goes on along the minus strand of NC_133328.1, from coordinate 216,808,032 downwards.
CAGGTATGCAATTTTTTATACTTTACTGTTCTCTGTGCTTTATTGTTAACCATTTTTTTGTCTTCAGGTACGCCATTCACGACTTTGAGTGGTTATACCAGAATGATGCCTGCAGGTTTAGGTATCATCTTGGTATCATTCTTTTCAGCCAGTGGTCGGCTTTCATGTAAAAGCAATCCTAGCGGCTAATTAGCCTCTAGACTGCTTTTACAAGCAGTGGGAGGGAATGCCCCCCCCCCACCGTCTTCCGTGTTTTTCTCTGGCTCTCCTGTCTCAACAGGGAACCTGAGAATGCAGCCGGTGATTCAGCCAGCTGACCATAGAGCTGATCAGAGACCAGAGTGGCTCCAAACATCTCTATGGCCTAAGAAACCGGAAGCTACGAGCATTTTATGACTTAGATTTCGCCGGATGTAAACAGCGCCATTGGGAAATTGGGGAAGCATTTTTTCACACCGATCTTGGTGTGGTCAGATGCTTTGAGGGCAGAGGAGAGATCTAGACCCCAATTTTTTCAAAAAAGAGTACCTGTCACTACCTATTGCTATCATAGGGGATATTTACATTCCCTGAGATAACAATAAAAATGATAAAAAAAAAAAATGAAAGGAACAGTTTAAAAATAAGATAAAAAAGCAAAAAAATAATAAAGAAAAAAAAAAAAAAAAAAAAAAAGCACCCCTGTCCCCCCTGCTCTCGCGCTAAGGCGAACGCAAGCGTCGGTCTGGCGTCAAATGTAAACAGCAATTGCACCATGCATGTGAGGTGTCACCGCGAACGTCAGATTGAGCGCAGTAATTCTAGCAGTAGACCTCCTCTGTAAATCTAAAGTGGTAACCTGTAAAGGCTTTTAAAGGCTTTTAAAAATGTATTAATTTTGTTGCCACTGCACGTTTGTGCGCAATTTTAAAGCATGTCATGTTTGGTATCCATGTACTCGGCCTAAGATCATCTTTTTTATTTCATCAAACATTTGGGCAATATAGTGTGTTTTAGTGCATTAAAATTTAAAAAAGTGTGTTTTTTCCACAAAAAATGCGTTTGAAAAATCGCTGCGCAAATACTGTGTGAAAAAAAAAATGAAACACCCACCATTTTAATCTGTAGGGCATTTGCTTTAAAAAAATATATAATGTTTGGGGGTTCAAAGTAATTTTCTTGCAAAAAAAAAATTTTTTTCATGTAATCAAAAAGTGTCAGAAAGGGCTTTGTCTTCAAGTGGTTAGAAGAGTGGGTGATGTGTGACATAAGCTTCTAAATGTTGTGCATAAAATGCCAAGACAGTTCAAAACCCCCCCAAATGACCCCATTTTGGAAAGTAGACACCCCAAGCTATTTGCTGAGAGGCATGTCGAGTCCATGGAATATTTTATATTGTGACACAAGTTGCAGGAAAGAGACAAATTTTTTTTTTTTTTTTTGCACAAAGTTGTCACTAAATGATATATTGCTCAAACATGCCATGGGAATATGTGAAATAACACCCCAAAATAAAATCTGTTGCTTCTCCTGAGTATGGGGATACCACATGTGTGGGACTTTTTGGGAGCCTAGCCGCGCACGGGACCCCGAAAACCAAGCACCGCCTCCAGGCTTTCTAAGGGCGTAAATTTTTGAATTCACTCTTCACTGCCTATCACAGTTTCGGAGGCCATGGAATGCCCAGGTGGCACAAAACCCCCCCAAATGACCCCATTTTGGAAAGTAGACACCCCAAACTATTTGCTGAGAGGTATAGTGAGTATTTTGCAGACCTCACTTTTTGTCACAAAGTTTTGAAATTTGAAAAAAGAAAAAAAAAAAAAATTTTTTCTGGTCTTTCTTCATTTTCAAAAACAAATGAGAGCTGCAAAATACTTATATTATACTATTATATGATACTTATATAGCAAAAAGCAAATAAAAACCGCAGAGGTGATCAAATACCATCAAAAGAAAGCTCTATTTGTGGGAAGAAAAGGACGCAAATTTCTTTTGGGTACAGCATTGCATGACCGCGCAATTAGCAGTTAAAGCGACGCAGTGCCGAATTGTAAAAAGTGCTCTGGTCAGGAAGGGGGTAAAACCTTCCGGGGCTGAAGTGGTTAAGATTGTTTATTTATATGATAATCGTGACAAAAAAAAAAAAAAATATATATATATATATATATATATATATATATATATATATATATATATACATACACACACATACACATACATATACTTACACATATACACACAAATACATACATATACATTCACATACACATAAAAAAAAATATATATATATATTTTCTCAAAAAATTATGGATGACATAGACATTAGAAACAAGGATTAGACTGGAAGTCCAAAAACCTGAAACATTGGTATTGTGAATAATGGGTTCACTTAAACAGATTATAATATAATACTGAAGATTCGAATAGAAGACATTCTTTAATAGATATATATATAAAAAAAAAATATATATATATATCAGTCCATTGAATCTTCATTATTAGGGGAAGAGATGTCAAAGCGGCCTCGCTTATGTAGATTCTGACGCAAAGAGGTGGGAGAGTTATGTGCTCCTGTTGCATTTTGCTGAGGTGATCCTGAGGCTGACCTTCTGCCTGGTAAATCTTTATGTGAATCCTGGTCCTTTAGACCCAACTCGATCAAGGCTGACTGCAATTCCTCTGAAGAGCGACATACATATTTAGTTTCTAAATGTGTAAATCTGAGCGAAAAAGGAAAACCCCAATGATAAGTAATTTGATGACGCTGAAGTACTTGTAACTGGGGTTTGAGTGCACGTCTTTTTACCACTGTAATAGGAGAAAGGTCTGCAAAAAGCTGATATACATGACCTTGAAAGGTGAGAGAATCCTTTCCTCTGGCTGCTGCAAGCAACTGTTCTTTAAAGCGATAATAATGCATTTTAGCAATTATGTCCCTAGGAGGACCATTTATTCTACGTTGAGCTAAAGCTCTATGTACTCTAACCTCTCTATTGGTATACCAGGTTGTAGTTCCTGAAATAGTGCAGTAATAGTGGCTTGAACATCAAGGACAGTCTCAGGGATACCTCTAATCCGCAAGTTGGCCCGATGATCCCTATTCTCCTGGTCCTCTAAACGTGACTGTAATACAGCATTTTCTTCTTTCAGATTCATAAATTCTGATTCATATTGCTGTGTTTGGCTTTCCAGATCATCCATCCTTATTTCTAGCTCAGCTGTTCTTTGCCCCAACTCTCTAATTTCCCTTGTTAATTTATCTGTTATGTGGTCTGACGTCTGTTTCAGGGCTTTTTGTAATATTCGCTCAAATTTTTTAAATAAATCTGTTTGTGATGCTGATTGTGAGCCTCCTATGTCTGTATCAGACTCTCCAGAAAAATCTATAGTGCTTGTATTAAGCTTCAGTGGCTTGGCATTATGTGAGGTGCTGGGCTGTGAGGTAACTGCCGCCGCCATCTTGGATAACGGCCGGGCCGGTGTTTCTTTAATGCTACCGGACTTAAATTTAGATTTGGTACCTTTCAGAACCATTCTAATAGTACCTGAGTGCTTTACAGGTAAGTGCCAGGTAGTTTTGATGATTTTCGGCGTCTCTGGGACCTGTAGTCCTCCGGCGAAAACGGCCTCGGAGAGGAGCTCTAAGCAGGCATAACTAACCTCTCAGGCATCTGCGCATGCGCCGCAACCGGGACTTTTTATGCTTTCTTTCAACAATGGCTTTTTTCTTGCCACTCTTCCATAAATGCCAGATTTGTGGAGTGCACGACTAGTAGTTGTCCTGTGGACAGATTCTCCCACCTGAGCTGTGGATCTCTGCAGCTCCTCCAGAGTTACCATGGGCCTCTTGGCTGCTTCTCTGATTAATGCTCTCCTTGCCCTGCCTGTCAGTTTAGGTACATGTTTTGGCAGGTTTGCAGTTGTGCCATACTCTTTCCATTTTCAGATGATGGATTGAACAGTGCTCTGTGAGATGTTACAAGTTTGGGATATTTATTTATAACCTAACCCTGCTTTAAACTTCTCCACAACTTTATCCCCTACCTGTCAGGTGTGTTCCTTGGCCTTCATGATGCTGTTTGTTCACTAAGGTTCTCTAACAAACCTCTGCGAGCTTCACAGAACAGCTGTATTTAACATGAGATTAAATTACACACAGGTGGACTCTATTTACTAATTAGAGGACTTCTGAAGCCAGTTGTTTCCACTAGATTTTAGTTAGGGGTATCAGAGTAAAGGGGGCTGAATACAAATGCACACCTCACTTTTCAGACACTTATTTGTAAACCATTTTGAAAACCATTCCTCATTTTCCTTCCACTTCACAATTTTGTGCCACTTTGTGTTGGTCTATCACATAAAATCCCAATAAAATACATTTACATTTTTTGACAAAATGTGGAAAATTTCAAGGGGTGTGAATACCTTTTCAAGGCGCCACATGGTGTTCCTATCTCAAAAGTGAGCTATCATGGGTCTGTTTAGAGCCCTGATGTTTCACCAAAGCCAAATAGCTGTTTAACATGTAAAAAAAGTCAATAAATAAATTCTAAAAACTGTTTAAAAAAATGTAAAAAATAATTAGGGCTTGCTTTGGTCTCTGAAGAGCAATTAACATTCAGATTGCTCTTCATAGATAATTTGACAGGCATTAAGGAGGCTTCATATTGCCTCTGCACTGTCTGCTTTAACCCCTTCAACTCTGCACTAGCATGCCATAACCATGTACATTGAATGCAGTTGTGGGGCGCTTGCAGAGCAGCACCATTCACTTGAATGGGTATAATACCATGCCACTGAGATTAGTGGGAAGTGCCCCAGGCACAGAGGGAAGGACCCCAGGACCAAAGAAAAGGGGGGGGCAGGGGGGCCCCTTGTGCTTTCTTGCACCAGGGCCCTGAAGGTTTTAGTTATGCCTCTGATATAGCACATACTCCCGAAGGAGGCCTGGGAGGCAATAAAAACTTCAGAAGCAGCACACAACATCCCCAGGCAAAAGGGAACATTCCAAGGTCACCCCAAATATTTATATCCTTCCTCAGTATGCATCACTGGCAATAACCCTCCTAGTTGTCAGCCAGGAAGACATAAATATTCATAACTCAGGATATTGTATCTTCTTACACTGTTGCCTGGAACACAACAGCAGACAGGAGCGAACAATAACACTGAGCTTAGGGGAAAACAGAATTATCATTTAGAACTCAGGCTGATTACAAAGTATAGATAATATTATTAAAAGGACACCACTGCTCAAGATTTTGAAAAGGGTTGGTGCGTCTGACTTTTGTTATGAAAGCATCTTCCTGAGTGAGCTCCGCCAGTGCACAGATATTCTGACTACCATACTGCTGATTTGTTCCACATTATACCAAGCGATTTACACCTGCAAAGTCCCAAATACCTGCATAAGCCACACAGATGGCCATAATTAGAGAGAATGCTGCTCACTGCCCGGAAGACTGCTTGGAAAAGTTTGCCTGGCTAACAGGTGCAGTAGACATAGGACAAGCCATCACAATCCATCACAGCTCCTAATGTTCTGCCACAATTATAAGGAATATTAACCCTGATGATGTTAAACCCTCTGCAGGATCATCGCTCACACAGATCATGGAGGAAATCAACACCTGCCAAACTTCACTAACAACTAATCAAATAGGGAGTGTGCAAAGAAATTTAGCTACTCAATCAAGACATGCACAACATTAGGCAGAGGGTACAGGACACTATGCAACACACTAGGGACCTGGAGGATACTGTACTGCTCATAATATAGCCACTGAACAGGAGCTTGTTAATTGCAAGTAGGGATGAGCTGAGCTGCCCTGGGTTTGGTTCAAGCACGGTTCAGCAAACTTCAAAGAAGTTCAGATGCTGAACTTGATCCCCACTGAAATCAATGGGAGACAAATCTGCCAAATTAAAGAGGAGCTCCAGTCTGTAAAAAAAAAAAAAAGAAGGTCGGCAGCTACAAAAACTGGGATCCCACAATGTCGGCACCCCAAGCCGATTCGTCAATCAGCATCGGGTGCAGGCATCGGCATTGTAAGTAACGAAGAAGAAAATAGCATTAGGGGATGTTGGCACTACCCTGAGGAACATTTACCAATGCAAAAGAATGTTTTTAAAAGTTCAATTCTGCCAGGACCAGTGTTTTTTTTAAATGCCTAAAGTGAAACATTAAAAATGCCCAATTCCTTTAAATAACATACCTAGAGGGCGCCCTAATCCTGCCAGCACCAAAATTTACAAAGGAAACATTTTTAAAATTGCCAGCAAAAGACATTTTGCTTGTGATGTAACATCTATCCTTGCCCCTTTGCTTGCGTGGCAAAGATTACCAATGACTTCAGGGAGAGTAGGCCCTGTCAACACACAAAGCATAAAATGGGCTTGATTGAAACAGGTAAAATTCCAGAAAGGGACGTCCCTGTTAGACAATTTGATACGGACATTACTAGAACAATCTCAACTACTGGCATAGGTAATGTCAGACAAGAGCATAATAGACAAAAGATGGTAATGGAGAATGAATCTAACAGCCTCAGTACCTGGCTAAGCCACTAACCAAAGGAGAATTAGCTACAGTCTTCTGGCATTGGGACCCTGTAACTCTCAGCGGAGCACTTGTTTTCCAATTAGGTCATTTGTCATCCAGGACATAAAAAAAGCAGCACAGTCCTCTTTGGTAGAACTCCTCACAGTAAAAAATAGTAGCAAACAGCTGCCAATTAGGCACACTTTGGTGGCCAATAGGTCTCTCCATTTACCATCTACCATCTGTAGTTGTTTTTTTTTGGGTGCAGTCTGTTCCTTGGTGATCACTCCCATGGTAAGGATGGATGCAGATTGAAGATAGGCAACAGTACCTTCTACTGGATGAAGGACTCTGTGATACTGGACTATACAGGAGCTTGGACCTCTCACATTGTGGCTCTGCCCCAAGTTAATCTCTCACAGTAGATCCCTGCAGCATTTTTCTTAGTACAACAGCCCAGTTCACAATTTTGCAAACTTTCCTACAGCTCAACCCTGGCACAGCACACAGCAGCTCCCCTCTCCTCAGTGCTGTCAATCTCCCGGCAGAGAGAGAGAGCAACAATCTGTGACAACATGCAATCTCCTACTGGGCAGGGCTGGCTGCTGGCGCTACACATGGAATTCACAGTGTTGTTTGTCCAACCCTTTTTCATCGTACCTATTCACAGCACACTTTGTATTCTGTTAATGAGCAAGGGGAGAGGAAGGGCAGGTAAACAACTGTGTAGCTTATGTGTATGAAAGCGGCAGCTGTCATAGTCGCAGAGCTTGAACTATCTGACCTCTGTGAAAGTGTATATGATAGAAAGTACAGATATATATATATATATATATATATATATATATATATATATATATATATATATATATATATATATATATATATTTATTAAATCTCTGTCTCAGTTGGAGGTGAGAGGAAATCCCTCCAAAGTGAAGAAAAACGCTGGTTGCTACCAGAATCACCAAAATTTGTGTCCCCATTAGAAGATTTCTGGTGCCAGCTCAACATTTGGGATTTTCTGCAACTTTCACTCTTAGTGGTATTAGTTACAAGGTCAAATAGAGAGGATAACTCTTCCTAACAGTTACACAGACAGCTACGAAAACTTTTCAGCTGTTCTTATCTCTTTCCATTCACTCCACCTAATGCATTTTGATCAAACAACTTCATCAGGATAAAACATGTTGGGTGGAGCTGGTACCTTGTGTCGACATCATGCGCTAGAGGCTGCAAGCACACATCCCACCGGGAAGTTGTGTGGATATTTTATACTGAATGCAAATTTGCCCAATGATCGTTTGAACCTCTTGTCTAATTCTTTCATGATGCCTGAGATGGAGTTAGATTTGGAGTCTGCATAGCATCCACAAGATTTATATGGGGATAAAGAGTGGAGGATGTATACATTTATGCTATTTTGACTACCTTTTTCATATAAGGGGCTGATCACCAAAGGGTAGCCTTCTTTGGGAGAGGGTTGCTATCTGAATGTGACCATTTCTTCTCACTTCTGGACCTGTTTGAATGATTTTAAACACTGATTAGATTATGTTTACTTATGGACGCTATGAAGGTTGTTTTATTCCTTAGCTAAAGAACTTTAACTATTTGTTAGTGATATTTTTGTTTGATACATTCACTGTGAGTACCATGATTCTTCACCTACATTTATATATAAGTTTTTACCAACTTTATTGATTTTTGTATAGTTATTAACTAGTGCAATAAATAATATTTAACTTTAAAGAACTTGTGTTGCAGAATAAAGAGGTACTGGTAAAAGTGCTGGAGTGCACAAGTGTAAGTAAAAAGTCATAGAGCCGAAAGGAATGAAATTATAAATTTGCTGGAACACAGGGAGAAATGATAGTTGTCGAACATAAGTCCTCCTCACCAGGTAGAGGTCTAGATCGGGTTGCCTATAGTAACCGTCAGGGTCAGGATATTTGATTGCAGTTATCAGATAACAGATGACTTGGTGTTAATGAGGTTGACATAGGAGATAACCGCTCATCTGTGTGTATTCCCTTTGAAGACATTGCCCTGCTGGAACCCGAATCAGAAAAGTAAATACTGTTAGCAGTCAAAACAGAATCCATTACTGGGCCCAGATAATCTAGTTACTGTGGGTGAAAACATAAAAGGGTTTATAGTCCTGAATACAATGTGATCAACTCATTCAATTAACATAAACACAGGCAGGTAGATGGAGTTGATGACACCAGCATCTCCTCACAGTATGTGTCCCAACAGTATAATTCAGTCTTATCAGCAGGGGGCTGCTGGAGGAATCCCCCCTCCCTCTTCAGGGACACAAATCCCAAATGACCACAGCAAGGAGTCCCCAACAGAATCAAACAACATACAATATATACATATATACACGACTGAGTCCCATTAGTACAGTTCAGACTGGATTTCTAATTCACCTCACAAAGAGTATTGTTCCATTGAAAATCCAGGGCCCATAATCAAAAGGCAAGAGGCTTGCATTCAGTCCTCTCCAACAGCCTCTGTCCCGGCTAGGTCTGTCACATTTCTCCCCTTTTGGCAGGAGACTAACACAGGAGGAGACCCCAGACAGGTTGACTCCGAAGTTAGTCCATAGTTCCAGTCCTCTACTGCCTGTACCCACACAGTACCCCAAACAAATTGTTCCAAACAGAGTATTACTCACCCAGCCAACCTCTGCCTCTCTCAGAGAACATATCCGCCGCTGGGGAGAGGCCCGGACTGGCTCTTCTCCCTGGAGTCCTTTCTGCCGCTGGAGAGAAGACAGGGTGACTGGGCTCACTCTGTCATGCTGTTGGGGATATGGGCCAACTGCCCAGCATCCCTGGGGTATACAGGTGGAGACTGAAGTCCCATCCACCTTCATAGGAAATCCATCCTCTGTTAGTTGAGGGCAGAGTCCAGCAGTCCTCGGCCCTGTTGCCAGCCCTTCTGCTGGAAACCCCACACCATCTGTTCCGGCTAATTGTGGGGAGGGCGGCCGACTGCCCCGCCTCCCTGGAACTCTGTAGTTGTTGCCGGTGCTGGGCAGAGGTTGGTAACACTCTGCCCTGTTGCCAGCACTTCTTCTGGGGACTCCGCATCCTCTGCTCTGGCTAACCGTTGGGGCAGGAGGCTGGCTTCCTCCACTCCCAAACTGTGTAACTTCCATTGGGGAGGTGAGTCGGCTGCTTCCTTTTCCATTCCCTCATTCCCCTATCTCTATGACTGGTGTCTGGGGATAGAGGTTCACCATCTCCTGTCCATGGAACCCAGAAGATGTTATCAGTGCTGGACAGAGGTTAGCAGAACTCTGCCCTGTGGTCAGCACTTCAGGTTTGGGGACGGCAATCTTCAGATTTTCCACTTCCGATTCTCTGGCATGCTGCTGAACGTGTTCTAGCAGTTTCCTGTATGCCCTTTCCAGATGCTGTTCCTTCCTTAGCTAATGGTCCAGATCAGGTTTGAGCTCTGAGACCCCTGCAAGACCGAGCATAGCCTCTCTATATTCTCGCAGGTCCCCAAGGTCAAGTTCCCCTTCATCACCAAACATAAAATGATCTGTAAGGCTCTCCCACAGCAATCCAGGGCCTCCAAAGTCATATCCCTCCGGAGAGCATTCTGTTGTCTCTCCTAAATATCCCTCCTCTGCGTGCCATTGCAGAGCCCGATAACGATTGTCCAGCTCTATCTCCTGCTGGACCAGCCTGTCCAACTCAGTCACCCATTACTCCTGGGGCCGCTCTCCCAGGAATGCCATCCGCAATGCCCGTTGGTCACTGGCTCGTTGCTCTTGGGTTGGAAAGCACTTGCCCTGTTTTATACCAGCGAGCTGGAGGGCTCCAATCCAGAGCTCCACCCGAATCTGCTGCCTGAGCTCCAGGTATTCATCCTCAGACACAGTCCTGGTGTATGTGGAAAGGATGATCCGCAGCAGCCCCGGGAACTCTGATGCCAGGTCCATATCTCCGCTGGGGTGACTGAAGTCTGCTATGCTGATCTTGGATCCAGTTGGAGGTTTGGATGTCCCAGACTGCAGGAAGCTTTCCCGCTGCTTGCTACCAATGTCACGGAACGTCCCACACTCCGCTTGAGTGCTTCCGTCATATACCACTTCCTCCCAGTCTGTATACAGATATCAGATATTCCAACCTCTCTGAGCACAAAACAAGGCGACACTTGCTTGTTGCTAACATGAACTCACTTTATTCAGAACCAGAATACAGTCTTATATACAGAAGAAGATGAGGTTCCACCCTCCTGCTCATATTACTCTAACAATACAAACGTAACCTAATTAACCTAATTAGCATGAGCTAATTAACTAATCCTTTATACAGCCTAGGTGACTGAGACATGACCTTTTGCCCAGACTGAGTTAATTATCACAGGACATTTTCTCACAATAGCAGCAGCTCCAATAGGAGTCGTCCCGTCTCCTACATTGTATAGAGGACAATGTGATCAGCTCATTCAATTAACATAAACACAGGCAGGTAGTTGGAGTTGATGACACCAGCATCTCCTCACAGTATGTGTCCCAACAGTATAATTCACTTTAAAGAATAACTGTAAAGAACTTGTGTTGCAGAATAAAGAGGTACTGGTAAAAGTGCTGGAGTGCACAAGTGTAAGTAAAAAGTCATAGAGCCGAAAGGAATGAAATTATAAATTTGCTGGTCTAGATCGGGTTGTCTATAGTAACCATAAGGGTCAGGATATTTGATTGCAGTTATCAGATAACAGATGACTTGGTGTTAATGAGGTTGACATAGGAGATAACCGCTCATCTGTGTGTATTCCCTTTGAAGACATTGCCCTGCTGGAACCCGAATCAGAAAAGTAAATACTGTTAGCAGTCAAAACAGAATCCATTACTGGGCCCAGATAATCTAGTTACTGTGGGTGAAAACATAAAAGGGTTTATAGTCCTGAATACAATGTGATCAGCTCATTCAATTAACATAAACACAGGCAGGTAGATGGAGTTGATGACACCAGCATCTCCTCACAGTATGTGTCCCAACAGTATAATTCAGTCTTATCAGCAAGGGGCTGCTGGAGGAATCCCCCCTCCCTCTTCAGGGACACAAATCCCAAATGACCACAGCAAGGAGTCCCCAACAGAATCAAACAACATACAATATATACATATATACACGACTGAGTCCCATTAGTACAGTTCAGACTGGATTTCTAATTCACCTCACAAAGAGTATTGTTCCATTGAAAATCCAGGGCCCATAATCAAAAGGCAAGAGGCTTGCATTCAGTCCTCTCCAAAAGCCTCTGTCCCGGCTAGGTCTGTCACACCACTGATATGATAAAAAAGGCTGACAGTTGCAGTGAGCTTGGTAATTAACCCTCAGCAAAAGTGAAGATAAAAACACTAGGTGGTATAGTTCCATGTATGGTGGGAATAAGCCTGTAGGATAGTGGTAGTGTATTTCCCTGTTCAGCCACTAGGTAGCCCCCCTGCAGATAGATATATGTATATAGATAGTGCTATGGGCAGAATTTGTGTAGCTGAAGGGGAAGTACAGCCTCTGGTTGTGTGTGTACCTGTGGTTTAACCAGGGCCTACATGCAAATATGCAGCCTCTCTAAAATGAGGTATTCCCAAGTTTGGGAATACCTACAAAGGTGGTGCTGCACCTGGGAAGGAGTAGAGGTAGGAGAAAAAATACATTTTACAAAGGAAGTGCTGAGGAACTGTGCAACTGAACTAGCTCTGGAAGTTGCCTTAATTAATATCTTGAACTGTTCCTTTAATACTTCCATGACATTCCAGTAAAATTTTGAAATTGCACAAATTGGCATTTAATTCAAGCAGGTCTGTCCACAAAAAATCTGCAATTGGAGGCAAGAGTGAAAGCTGAACAGTAAGTTGACATGATCCCTTCGGGAAAAGGGATCCACCTAGACTGGGGGACCTGTGGCGCTTTTGTAGTCACACTGTGCCCATGGTGGGTACAACCAGCCGACAGGCCCTGTATCAATATAAGATGTTAGTTTGGGAAAGGATGTCCTACAATTATGAAAACAAGATGTGTGAAACGTGTTAACCTTCTGTTGTTTCCTGTGACTGTACTTGTCTTTATTACATTAAAAAAGTCTTCAATGATGTTGGGTATGGGGCGTGACCGGATGTTGAGGTGAGGGAGAGCGCTGTAGCCGTACCTAGCCCTCGCCCCTCGCTCCTGCTCCTACATCCGACATGAGCGCATAGCGTGACCTGGAGGAGACGCCGAAGAGGGGGAACGCCCGGAGCGTTCAGAGAAGCCGCCGCGGCTGTGACACGCCGCCTTACAGAGCAGGGCTACTCGCACGGAGCTCTCCCGAGAGGGACACCAGCGGCGCCCGTCCCAGTGAGAGAGGGAGGCGCCGACACCCGGGATAGAGCGGCGGTGCTGGAGAGTCCCTGGAAGGTCCGAGCAGCAGAGGACCCCGTTCGTAGCGCTGGAGGGGTGAGTAGGCTGCTGTCTTGCATACTCACCCACAGCGCACTATAGCACAAAGGTCCTGTAGAAAAGTCATCTATTGCTGCAGATCCGGTGGGGAATAGAAACTCACACAGACCCAGGACATAATCTATTATTGTGCTGAGAACAGCAGCACCCTGTCGGAATGACAAGGAAGAGGGGGATGGAGGATGGGCCAGCTCAAGAAGGGGCAGGGGCTCTTGGAACTCGCGGCACCAAGGAGAAGGGGAACCAAGTGGCCGCCAAGTTGGAGCGCTTTGCGCACACCCCAAACCAAACCCCCAAAAAGGCCAGCAGCACAGGGGGAGGTCAGCATCAAGCTGGCCACCCTGGGAGGAGAAGTCAGACCCAAGAAAACGGGACTTTGGTAGTTATGCCACCAGTGGGTCCAGGAGCAGGCGGGGCCCCGGGAAAGCAACAGGCCTCGGGCCTGGAGGGGGCGATAGGGGGAGGTCAGGGTGGCCCGGTAAATGAGAGGGAGCCATCCCTAAATGATATTTTTTTGGCTGTCAATACTTGCAAGCAATCAATCAATGATCTGTCTGAGCAACTTAAGGGCATTAGAGATGAATTGCTTGCCATTAAGGGAGAAGTGCGCGCAGTTTGTACCTGAACAACAGCTCTTGAGGAGAGGTTTAGCCAAATGGAAGATGACGTGTATCCATTAAAACAAGAAGTAGCACTTATGAAAAGCCAATTGAAGGACTGTTTGCAGAATATGGACAATATGGAGAACAGGTTGCGCAGAGAAAATCTGAGGGTACTTGGGCTCCCTGAGGGCTGTGAGGGGAATAATCCCATCCAATTTATGGAAGACTGGTTGAAGGAAAAATTTGGCAAGGACTCATTTTCAAACACCTTTGCTATTGAGTGCGCACATAGGATAGCCCCCAGGGTCCCAGCTCTAGGAGGCCACCCCAGGCCCCTTATTTTTAAACTTTTATGTTTCCGGGACAAGGTCACCATTTTACAGAAAGCAAGAGAGTTAAGGAACATCCAGCATAATGGAGCCAGGATTTCAATTCATCCAGATTTTTCCCCCGAGCTACAGAGACAAAGAGCTAAATTTGGAGAGTGCAAGCGAAAGCTTCAACAACTGAGAATTAACTATGCGCTATTGTACCCGGCACGGTTGCGTGTCTCAGCTCTGGGGGAGGTCAGGTTTTTTTCCACCCCTAATGAAGTGTCAACTTGGCTAGAAAAGAACGAAGAAATGATTAAGCGGGGAGAAGGAAGTTAGGCATTTTGGGACTCTTGCTTACTTGGTTTCCTCTTTGGTGTTTTTTTTTTTTGGCTTTATGATGATGTAGTGTGGGAATGGAGCGGGGGGAGGGGGGAGGGGGGAGGGGAGGACTAAATACAAATACACTTATAGAGGTATCTGCACAAATTATACGCACAGTAATTAGCACAATTTTTTATTTAGGGGAAAAGTCCCCTCCTACTGGGTTTGGCGCACGGCTTTTTTTCTTAAGTCTCAAAAGGTTTTAAAGGTCACAATAAAAGCTCGAGGGTTAGGCCCAAAATTGGGCATAGGGGTATTGTGTAGGTGGGGGGGAGGGAGGGGGTTGGTGGGAGGGGGGGGAGTGGGGGGTGGGGGGCTGTGTGGGAGGTAGAGGTACACAATCAGGGAAGAATGGTAGGGAGTGTGGATATGGATGGATGTGAGTTGATCCAGATTGCTAGATTAAAGGGATTTAAAAAAGATAGGGTGATATATAGTATTCACAAAAGGGGGCGGTTAGGATCAACAGGAGACCAAAGTATTGCAAAGGCACCAGACCCAACGGCTCATGAGTATTGAAAGAAGGTGTAATAAAACCCCGGATATGAAAAAACGGGTTAATATATGCTCATGGAATGTGAGGGGGATAAAGGAAAGCCTTAAAAAACAAGTAATTTTTTCAATAGCCAAGAAGGGGAATGTCAAAATACTCTGCCTGCAGGAGACCCATCTGGTAAAAGATACAATTAAAACTTTAGGTAATAAGCAATTTCGGACACAGTTTCATTCTACTCACTCATCCTATTCAAGAGGGGTGAGTGTTTTGATAAGTACAGATCTGGCCTTCTCCTGCAGTCAGAGTAAAGTGGATGAACATGTAAGGTACATTTTTCTCTCTTGTTTAATAGAAAACAAAAGATATATACTGGCCAATGTCTATATCCCTCCCCCATTTAGTATGGTAATACTGGAAGATCTAGCCAGGTTCATAGTGGATTCTCCCGGGACCCCGTAATAGCAATGGGGGATTTTAACATGACGATGAATAAGAGCATAGATAGGTTCCCACCAAAATGTAAAACTGGAGAGGTCACCAGGAGCCCCCTTCTGCAATATTGTGATGAAATAGGGCTGGTGGATATCTGGAGGAGGAGGCATCCGGGAGAGAGGCAGTATTCATGCCACTCCAGGACCCATGCCACCTTATCCAGAATCGACCTTGTTTTGGGTAATGAGGAAGCACTAAATGTAGTGGAGGAAATAGCCTACGAGCCAAGAGGTGTCTCGGATCATACGCCAGTTATTACTACTGTAAAGGTAGGGGAGCAATGCAATAGAGGTAGCTGGAAGATTAACCCCTTCTGGCTCAAACTTATAGGAGAGGAGGAGAAAATGATGGAGTGATTGTCAGAGTTCATTAATATAAACTTTGGATCTGCCCCATTGGGGGTAGTATGGGACTCTCTGAAGGCTTACCTCTGGGGAGCCCTAATTCAGAAAATTGCATGTATTAAAAAAGAGTCACAAGCAGAGGAACTAGGAGCCAAAGAAAATGGAAGATTGGCGGAGGCGCAATTCGTAGAAACACCACCCCAAGCTATCTACGAGTGCTGGGTGGGGAGACAGGAAGAGTACAGTAGAGTACTCCGGGAGAAGATGGAAAAGATTAGATCTTTTCAGAGGCGGAGCTTTTTTGGAGAAGGAGAGCGAGTCGGGAAAGCTCTGTCCCTAATAATTAAGGCAAATGGCCCCTCGAGTGCTATACCAGCAATTGAGGGGAGGGAAGGAGTAATAAAAAAAAACTACCCCCGATATATTAGGCGAGTTTAGGACATATTTTGAGAAGCTATACAGTTCTTCCAAAACAAACGTGGAGGGGGAAATGCAGGGCTTCTTTGAGGGGCTGAGGATAACTCCGGTAACAAGTGAGGACCGGGAAATGTTGGATGCCCCATTGACTCTTAAAGAACTGCAAAGGGCGGTGGGAGACATGGCGGGCCAAAAGTCACCGGGCCCGGATGGTCTGCCCATAGAAATATTTAAAAAATATGGGGAGGTACTATTACCCTTACTCTTGGAGGTATTCAATGGAGCCAGAGAGGATAAGACTTTGCCTTCCTCTATGTCAGAAGCTATAGTAATAACTTTGCTGAAAGAAGGTAAGAACCCAATAGACATGACTTCATATAGGCCCATCTCGCTTTTATGTTCAGACGTGAAGATCTTGGCAAAAGTACTGGCCGTAAGGCTGAATAAGATAATTTCCAAACTAATACACGTAGACCAGACCGGGTTTATCCCGGATAGATCTACAAGTACGGACATAAGACGAGTATACCTTAACATGCAAATACCTATAGAAAATAGCGGCAAGAGAGCGGTTCTCTCACTAGAAGCAGCCAAAGCTTTCGATTCTCTGGAATGGCACTACTTGGCCCCTACAACCCTGGCAAACAGATGACACTAAAATTCTCAAAAAACGTAGTCGCGCTCTTGAGCGTCTGTGGCACAAGACTAAGTCTCTCAAAGACTTCAACCAATACAAATCTGCCCTCCAAATATACTATTCTTTCCTCCACACTGCCAAGCAAACCTATTTTACAACTCTTATTAACACTTTCTCATCCAATCCCCGTAAACTCTTCTCTACCTTCAACTCTCTACTTTGTCCTCCACCGCCTCCACCCACTGACTTACTCACTGCCCAGGAAATCACTAATCACTTCAAAAACAAGATTGATACAATCCGTGATGAAATCTCCATTCTACAGGTATCTCCCCCAGCTAAGACCCCATGTCAACAGGTACAACTGACACTCCCCCTATTCAAATCTACTACTACAGATGAAGTTGCTAAACTCCTTTCTATCGCCCACCTAACCACCTGTCCCCTGGACCCTATTCCCTCTCAAATGCTACGGTCACCCTCTGACCCCATCCTACACTCTCTAACCCACATCTTCAATCTCTCCCTCACCTCTGGCATCTTCCCCGATGCTCTAAAACATGCACTGGTCACCCCCATACTCAAAAAGCCATCCTTGGACCCCACCAATCTTAACAACCTACGCCCAATCTCCTTGCTCCCCTTTTCCTCTAAACTCCTTGAACGCCTGGTTTACAACCAACTGAGTGACCACCTCATTAAAAACAACCTTCTTGATCCCCTTCAATCTGGATTTCGCCCTCAACACTCCACAGAAACTGCTCTTTTAAAACTCACAAATGACCTACTAACTGCAAAAACCAACGGACACTATTCTGTACTCCTACTTCTGGATCTTTCAGCTGCCTTTGACACGGTTGACCACCCCCTCCTCCTCAAAAAACTTTACTCCCTCGGTCTCCGTGACTGTGCTCTTCAGTGGCTCTCATCCTACCTATCCCAACGCACCTTCAGTGTCACTTACAATTCTACTTCCTCCACTTCTCTTCCCTTCTCTGTCGGGGTCCCCCAAGGTTCTGTTCTTGGACCTCTTTTATTTTCAATCTACACCTCTTCCCTGGGTCAGCTGATAGCCTCTCACGGCTTTCAATATCATTTCTATGCTGATGACACACAAATCTATCTCTCCACCCCTCAACTCACTCCATCAGTCTCCTCACGCATCACTAACTTACTAACTGACATATCTGTATGGATGTCACACCACTTCCTCAAACTCAACTTGTCCAAAACCGAGCTTATAATATTTCCTCCCCCACGTTCCTCTTCCCCCGACTTCTCTGTCAAGAGCAATGGCAAAACCATCCACCCGTCCCCACATGTCAGGGTACTAGGTGTTATCCTGGATTCTGAACTCTCCTTTCAGCCCCACATCCAATCACTTTCCAAAGCTTGCCGCCTCAACCTCCGCAACATCTCTAAACTACGTCCCTTTCTAACCAATGAAACCACAAAGCTCCTGATTCACTCCCTGGTTATCTCTCGTCTTGACTACTGCAACTCACTCCTCATTGGCTTACCTTTAAACAGACTATCCCCCCTTCAGTCCATCATGAATGCTGCTGCCAGACTCATCCACCTTACAAACCGCTCAGTGTCTGCTACCCCTCTCTGCCAATCCCTCCATTGGCTACCACTCGCCCAACGAATTAAATTCAAAATACAACAATAAGTTACAAAGCCATCCACAACTCTGCCCCCAGCTACATCACTAACCTAGTCTCAAAATACCAACCTAATCGCCATCTCCGTTCCTCCCAAGACCTCCTGCTCTCTAGCTCCCTCATCACCTCCTCCCATATCCGCCTCCAGGACTTCTCCCGAGCCTCCCCATCCTCTGGAATTCCCTACCCCAATCTGTCAGACTGTCTCCAACTTTATCCACTTTTAGGCGATCCCTGAAAACTTTCCTCTTCAGAGAAGCCTATCCTGCCTCCATCTAACAACTGCACTATTTTCTCCATTAGCTCATCCCCCACAGCTATTACCCTTTGTATAACTTGACCCTCCCTCCTAGATTGTAAGCTCTAACGAGCAGGGCCCTCTGATTCCTCCTGTATTGAATTGTATTGTACTTCTACTGTCTGCCCTAATGTTGTAAAGTGCTGAGTAAACTGTCGGCGCTATATAAATCCTGTATAATAATAATAATAATAATACTTGTGGAAGGTGTTGGCGGAATACCAGTTTGGCTCTGGGTTCGTCCAGTGGCTAAGTTTATTGTACAATAATCCAAGGGCCAAGGTTAAAATTAATGGACAGTGCTCAGAGTGGTTCCAGTTGAGCAGGGGTACGAGACAGGGGTGCCCTTTGTCCCCCCTGCTCTTTGCTCTGGCAATTGAGCCCTTGGCTGTTGCTCTGAGGATGGCACAGGGTGTACAGGGGTTTAAAAGAAAGAGAGGAGTGGACAAAGTGGCCTTGTACGCCAATGATATTCTGCTGTTCCTGGCAGATACGCAGGACTCACTGGAATCAGCTATGGGGATAGTTGAGGAGTTTGGTGTTTTCTCCGGGCTATTGGTCAACTGGGAGAAATTAGTGATCTTACCTCTAGATCCCCTGAACGAACCCCTCCCTCATCAAGCATCCCAAGTCCAAGTAGTCAGACAAATGAAATACCTGGGGATTAATATATCTAGTGATCCAGGACAGTACATATCCGGAAACCTAGTTCCACTTATGAAAAAGCTGAAGCAGAAATGCCGAGTGTGGAGACGCCTGCCCCTCTCGGTTGCCGGGCGCTGCAACCTGATCAAAATGGTCTGGTTACCCCAAATCTTATACGTTTTGCAGAACTCTCCTGTTTGGTTTCCCAAGCACTAGTTTAAAAAAATAGACAGCGTGTTCAGAGAACTTATTTGGAAAAACGGGGTGGATAGGATCGGTCTGCGGACGTTGCGGCAATCAGAGGTGAAGGGCGGTCTGGCGGTACCAGATCCACGAGGCTATTTTTTAGCAGCCCAACTGCAACAGGTGGGAGGCAGTAATAGGCTAAGGGATGAAGGAGTGGGGGGCAGTATTCTGTTGAATGACACTGGACATGATACAATTGCAGAGGGATTGGAAGCAGATTCATTTCGCAGCAAATGCCCCACTACCCAGATGATGGTTAAGGTCTGGGTACAAGTCAAAAAAATTCTGGGATACACTGGCTTCACGGAATTTTCCCCACTCTGGGATAATAACAGCCTTAATGAGCTTAAAAAGATGGGACGCTTTGAGGACTGGGACCGCCAGGGCATTCACTACTTGGCACAGGTGTACAGGGCAGGGAGGTTAAAATCTTTTCGGGAGCTGGTAGAGGAGTACGCAATCTCCAACAGGTCATTTTACAGATATTTGCAAATCAGGCATGCCCTGGAGGCACAATTCGGGGAGGAAGCGCCAGCGTGGTGCGAAATGGCCTCTTTGAGAAAGCTGATTGACGCAAGCTCCACGAGGGGACTGATCTCTGACATGTATGGATGCCTTAAGGCATCAGCTCAGGAAGGTATGGTGGAAAACAAAAATAGGATTAAATGGGAGAAAGATGTGGGAGCATTGTCTGACGATCAATGGGAGTATGTCTTGTCACTAGGGCCCAGGGTCACTCTCTCTCCCTCACAGGTGATGTCTCACTTTTATTTATCTTATAGGGCATATTATACACCCCTGAAATTATTCGAGTGGGGTAAAAGACTTGACTCAAAGTGCCAAAGATGTGGAGGGGGGTATGGAGATTTGATCCACATGTTTTGGCGATGTCCCAAATTATATAGATATTGGAAAGGGGTGGTGGAAAAAATAAACTTAGTGTTTGGGACGTCGCTGAGGCTGGAGGCGAGAGAGTGCCTGCTGTGATTGACGGAGGACAAAGTGATCTCAAAGGACATACAGACAGCAAGGGTCAGATGCCTGTTTCAGGGAAGAAGGCTTATTGCACAGCACTGGCAGAGAAAGGAGGCGCCTACGGTGCCAGAATGGGAGAATGCAGTAAGGGAGGTGATCTGTAGGGAAAAGTATATATATAAGAAGAGGGGTAATTATAAGAAATTTGAAAAAATATGGAAAGTATGGTTGGACCAGGACAAGGTCAGAACAGAAGGGGAGGTGGGGTGAGGATGGTATGGGGTGGGTTTAGTTCAAAGATGTAAGGTATGGTGAATGGTGGGAGGGCGGTAGTGGGTGGGGTGAGGAAGTAAATGGGGGGAAAAAAGAAGAAAAAGAAGAAATCCTTTTTGAAGTTTACTGCATACGGGTATTTTGAACTGGTACACATTGGAATGATAAGAATGTATGGATAAAAGGACGATATTAATGTTCGTGGTGATGTTCCTTGTCTCTTTATTCTTTTTTTCTCTTTTTGTAATGTAAAATATTTTCAAATAAAAAGATTTAAATATAAAAGTGAGGCATTTCTCTAATTGCTGATGAAGGTCTTTTTGTTCGGATGATGCGAAGGTAGAGTTGGGTGTCATCAGCGTATGAGTGGAAGCAGAGGTCCGTTTTCCTGATGATATTGAGAAGTGGGCGGATGTAGATGTTGAATAGCACTGGTGACAAGGGTGAGCCCTGAGGGACTCCACAGGAGATTGCCCGGGTTTCCGAGGTGAATGTTCCTAGTTTCACTTTCTGAGAGCGATTCTCTAAGAAGGATGCAAACCATTTTAGAGCAGAATCTGTAGCTCCTGCAACTTCTGCGAGGTGGACAAGTAAAGTATTGTGGTCCACTGTATCGAATGCTGCGCTGAGGTCTAACAGTACCAGGAGACACGATTATCCATCATCTGCTGCTTCAAGGGCATCGACCCATATTTTCAGAAGTGCTATTTCTGTGCCATGGCCTGGGCGGAAGCCTGATTGCAGAGGGTCCAGGAGTTGGTGTGTGTCCAGGTGGCGTTGTAGCTGCTGTACTACTGCTTTCTCCATAATCTTGGAGATGGTGTTGAGGCTTGTTATCAGTAATGTAATGTAAAATTTTTTCAAATAAAAAAATTTAAATATAAAAGAAGTCTTCATTGATATCCTGTTGCGGTGTGCAGCTGCCTACTTTCAGTTCCCTTGTCTGTCATGGTGGCAAGCTGTGGCAAACCTATGGGGTTACCTGCTGTGAGATTGAGCTCCTTGTCTCACCTAGAGTGGTGATTCTTTCTCCTGCCTTTTTGCCTTTAGAAAATTAATATAAAATTATTTTTAGTATTACACTTCATCTTGTCTGTCCAAATCTCTACCACTGTACCCTCCTGATTGCTCCAAATCCATGAGAGGAGGGCAACCTCTCCTATTGGCAACTAATCAATATAATTTATTGGCCAATTTTACTATTTGGGCTAATGGTCTAGGTAAAGTAAAGTATCTTCGTTTGATGAATATCAACCACTTGCCGGCCGCAGCATGCCCATGTATGTCCCTTTTTTGAGGACGGATATCGTTGTTATGGAAACAGCTAGCTGCCATACCTCGGTATCTCCGTTTTTGGCCAGCGGTCGGCTACAAGATGAAAGTGGTCTCTGTGGCAGATTCACAGTGAGATCATTTTTATCGGTGGCGGGAGAGGGCCCCCCTCCCATCGCGATCCGGTGCCCTCTGCTGCTTACCGGAGCCGTCGGCAGCAGCGGAGGCGATCACGTCCATTCCCTAGCTGTGCATGGAGAAGAGACGAGGGGAAGATGGCCCCCACCCGTCTCCATGACACTACAGGGCGGAAGCGACTTCAAAACCTTACTTCCGCCCATACCTCTTAAAGCCACATTTTTCCAATGTCATTTTTTCAAATGACATTTTTTTTTAATTGCATTTAAGTCCAAATATGAGATCTGAGGACTTTTTGACCCCAGATCTCATATTTAAGAGGACCTGTCATACTTTTTTCTATTACAAGGAATGTTTATATTCCTTGTAATAGGAAAAAAAGCAACCCAAATATATATTTTTTTTAAAACAGTGTAAAAATAAAAATAATCAAATAAAATAAATAAGAAAAAAAAATTTTTTAAACACCCCGTCCCGAAGAGCTTGCGCGCAGAAGCAAACCCATACGTGAGTAGCGCCCGCATATGAAAACGGTGGTCAATCCACACATGTGAGGTATCGCCACTATCGTTAGAGCGAGAGCAATAATTCTAGCCCTAGACCTCCTCTGTAACACAAAACATGCAACCTGTAGAATTTTTTAAACGTCACCTATGGAAATTTTTGAGGGTAAAAGTTTGATGCCGTTCCACGAGCGGGCGCAATTTTGAAGCGTGACAGGTTGGGTATCAATCTACTGGGCGTAACATTATCTTTCACAATATAAAAAAGAATTAGGCTAACTTTACTGTTGTCTTACTTTTTTATTCAAAAAAGTGATTTTTTTCCAAAAAAAGTGCGCTTGTAAGACTGCTGCACAAATACGGTGTGAAAAAAAGTATTGCAATGACTGCCATTTTATTTTCTAGGGTGTTAGAAAAAAAACAATATATAATTTTTGGGGGTTCTAAGTAATTTTCTAGCAAAAAAAAACAGTTTTAAACATGTAAACACCTGAATTTCAAAACGAGGCTGGTCTTTAAGTGGTTAAAAGTTCTCCCCTATCTATGGTTATTTCTTGGTGGGATTAAATCTTGGCTATACATATGCAATTTGCATGGACGGTACATTTGAGCAGACCTCTGGTGCTATGCATGTCTTCTGCAGATCTGTCAGTGTATCTGTGTGCCTGTACAACCCGTACAGACAAGCAGATACACTAACAGGTACGGTAGAATCAATGAACTACTCGACTTCATTGAGAACTACAAGCCGACAGCCACAAAGGATGTTGGGGCTTGTTCCTTCACACACAGAGCTGTGTGAATGAATGATGCAGCTGTATGGGTGGAGGACACGCTGATTTGAAAAAGTGACAGCTAGTACAGGGAACTTCTCCCTGTACTGCTGTCACAGGGTGGAGGGATTGGGAAGCAGCTGCAGCATTGGGAACATGTTACATGTTCCACCCTAAAAACAGGTGGAACGACATGTTTCCAAAGGTGAACTTTAAAGATGAGCTCCAGTCTCCCCCCAAAGAATTAAAAGTCAGCAGCTACAAATACTGTAGCTGCTGACTTTTAATATAAAGACACTTACCTGTCCAGGAATCCAGCACTGCCGCCACCAGAGCCGATTCCTCAAGGGGCTTCAGGTCCAGGCACTGGCATCTTAACTGAGGGAAAACGGCTGTGCAGCCCTGTGGCTTCACAGCTGGCTTCCCACTGCACATGTGCAGGACAGGTTGCTCTTTGTGAAATGGTCCCGCAGTCTTCTGTGATGTGTCCCAAAAGGCTGCAGACAACGGGGGGTGAACTTCTGCTCAGATCACTGCGGCGATCCAGGCAGAAGTGGGAGCGGATACCTTTCAAAACCTGGTACCTGCTCCCCACCCCTCAAAACTGCCAATTGTTAAAGAGGAGGGGGGAAGTAGGTAAACAAGCGCAACGTCTCCTTTTGGGTGAAGTTTAGACTTTATTCACAGGGATTGAAGGGAAGTCTCCCAAACAGAATGTAAAAAGCACCCCCCCAAAAAAAAATTGGCAGTTGTTAAAGAGGAAGGGGGGAGGATGCAAACAAGTATAGGAATTGAAAGGAAGTTTCCTCAACAACACATAAAAACATTTAAAAAAAAAAACACAAAGGGGTTTCACCTTTTCTTAAATTATCAAAAAATTTAAAATAAAGATTTGACCAGACATTTTTACCTATATACCAAAAAATAATGCACAGTTAAGCATTGGTAGTTCACACATACATAAGCTTAATAATTTATAAAAGGTGAGTACTTGTACAACCTTGCTGCATGACTCTTCATGTTTATAAACTGGGCAGACACTCCCAGAACCAATATTAGGTGAACAATAGTGTTTTGCATAGATATTGTGTCTATAAAGGATAAGTGCAATGTAAAACAAAGTGCACTTATCTTTTTTGCCCCTTTGCCCTGAACCAACCAATCCCACCCTTACTCTCCAAAGATGTATACTTTTGATATCCAACTGTTGAGGCCTCTGTCCCATGCCATAAGTCCTCTTTTCTGGCCACACAGATGCATTGCAGCCTTACAGACTTTTATAGGGCTTGTCTATGTTTTGAAAATTAATTTTTAAACTTTTATTTCATTTTCAGCATTTATAATTTCTTAATGTCTTGTTAGTTAGGCAATGGAGGAGCCCGGGGGCACCATTGTTGGGCTGTGCTTAGGACATCAATTGCCCCAAATCAGGCTTTGCTCACATGTATGTAGCTTCTTTTACGCTGAATAGACACTGAGCAGCAAGATTCAGAATTGTTCAGTAAAGCATTTAAAAAGTCAGTATTTTGACATGAAACATTCATTTATTTAGTGTATATTTCTTTGAGTTATTAGTACCTATTGTTTAGCCAATAAATGCAGTTCTAATATTATGTTTTTAACAAGTCTTTTTGGCTACATGTTCCAAGATTTTGGTTTCTTTTTTATATTTTATCAGTCATATCACATTATACATTTCTTCACCAGATGTAGACAAAGAACTTTTGTAGCAATTTTTGCTTTAGAGAAATCTGGATTCTTTGGACCTCATTTAGCTTCCAGGGCAACAGTGTCACCAACTTCATAGAAAATATTATGTGGTATATAACAGAAGATTTTTTTCTCCTTTTAGTACAACATGTTCATTTTTAGGGGTGAGTAAAAATATTGAACATGAATCAGGGCTTAACAATGATAGAACTTATGCTTTTAGGGTCTCACTCATCATGTCTGAACAATTTCGTCTCCTCCTTTCTGCTTACTGACCTCTTTTTCTTATATCTTATCTCTTTCAAGGTAGATCATTATCTCCTCTGTTAGATTTAGATATATTCTATTCACTTTTTTCATGAGAAGCCCTTTTGCCCTTTGTCTGCTTCTATACTCTCTCCTGGTCAGGTTCTGCAAACCTTCACTTCGAAACTGGACATTTGCTGGACATTTGCTATTGTTTAGTAGTTTGTTGCACTTAGTCCACAATTTCACACCAAATCACTAAAATATATACAATTTTGACATCTTCTTCCTAGATTTTTCAAAAATTTCTAATAAGCTATATATATATATATATTATATATATATATATATATATATATATATATATATATATATATATATATATATATATATATATATATATATATATATATATATATATATATATATATATATATATATTCTATATACAGTGCTACATTGTTTGTCTAAAGTCAAATATTTTAATGGCTTTAAGTTCATTATTGTGCTTGCTATGTTCAGTGGTGAGCATTTTCTGTTTCTTTGGGATGATACAATAGCTTTGGAATGTACATATAAATAGATCAATGTTTTATAGCTAATGTACTTAAGCACTTTCTTAAACACATAAGTCTTTGTGATTCAAAAGACTTAGGTTTAAAGGGACATATTGATGTTTAAATTGATATTTTTTCCTCTATGTTACTTAATGCTCACCTTTTTTTAAATGAAAAAAGGTAAAGCTTCCACTGTTTCACTTCACTCTTTGTTAAAGTTCAGAAAAAAGGGCATTATATGAAGAAGCATTATTATTGTCTTATCTGTACAGATGGGAAACTTCTCAGTGGCCTTGAGTTCAAAAGTAATCAGGACAACTGGAAACGGGAGGGTTGTGGTAAAGGGGATGGAAACAGGATGGCAAAAAAGCCAAAAAAAAGAAAAGAACTCTTGACTTCTTCCTCAGACATTTAAGTGTGGAGAGTTCTGAAGCCAGTGAATGACTACTCGGGAAGAATGAAAGGTACCTTTCCAATTAAAACTAATAGAGGGATAACTTCAGACACACAAAGGGGAAGAAAAGACACTTACAAGTCACGGTGAGTTCAAAAGAAAAGAATTAAGACAAACGCACAAAGCATCATGGGAAGTATTATTCAAGTCACCCTGCCAGACAGCCTGATTAGCAGAAGTTCCAAGTCAGCTTGATCACCAGGGAGTCTTCAAGATAAAATAATTTCTCCTGCCTGGAGAAATCTTCCAGCTCAGAACAAATGTCTCCCTGTAGACTAAAAACTGTGGAAATTAAAAAGCAAGAAAGTGAGGGTGGCATGCTGTTCATCAATAGGATAAATATTTCATTAGCAGCTTTAAGTTGTGCCATCGTTCTCTGGATAAATAAGCATGGCTATTTAGTACTGGTGTTTCCTAATTATTATTTACAGGAGAAATGGGGATAAATTCACATATATTTCAGTAATACAATAAACATATTTGAGGATTGATCATTCTTACCAAAAGCCACAAATTATAGTACTACCTGTAGCTATACAATTTTATTTTAGAAATTAGTTTTTTTTTTATAATTGCAGTTTTTGTCTCTCTGAAAAGATTCTCCTAATTGCCTGTGTGGTTACCAAGTGAGGAAAAATCTCCCCAATGGAGATACTGATAACAACAAGAGGATCTAACCCATGTTTACGGGTTCCCCAAACTAATAACAATAAAAGTTAGCTGGAGTTGGGCTTTAAAGTGAATTTGTTACATGTAAGGCAGTCATGGTCTTGTAGAGGAGGTTGGAACACAGTAGACATTGACTTCCCTGTAAGCAAGTTATTAGCAGTTGACCATTACCAGTCATAGAGAATGTATTTGACTCTATGACACTTTTGCAAAAGCTGTATGGACACTGAAATTGAGGTAACACATTTGAGATCATTTTGTGTCTGTGCACTGCAGGTAATTATATAAAGAAAATGCACATAATAGACAACACTCCAGACAGTTTAGCTTTTTAAAGTTCATATATTTTTGAAAAAAAGCTTCAATTAAAGACATAGCATTACATAATAGTACATTATATAATAGTACATTATATAATAGTACACATACAGGATATCAGCTCATTGACCATTTAGCTAGACAGAGGCATACTATAAGTTACAACCTATAAGAAATTATCCTGGACATACAGTATCTCACAAAAGTGAGTACACCCCTCACATTTTTATAAATATTTTATTAAATCTTTTCATGTGACAGCACTGAAGAAATTACACTTTGCTACAATGTAAGGTGGTAAGTGTACAACTTGTATACCAGTGTAAATTTGCTGTCCCCTCAAAATAACTCAACACACAGCCATTAATGTCTAAACCACTGACAACAAAAGTGAGTACACCTCTAAGTGAAAATGTCCAAATTGGGCCCAAAGTGTCAATATTTTGTGTGGCCACTATTATTTTCCAGCACTGCCTTATCCCTCTTGGGCATGGAGTTCACCAGAGCTTCACAGGTTGCCACTGGAGTCCTCTTCCACTCCTCCATAACGACATAATGAAGCTGGTGGATGTTAGAGACCCTGCACTCCTCCACCTTCCGTTTGAGGATGCCCCACAGATACGCAATAGGGTTTAGGTCTGGAGAAATGCTTGGCCAGTCCATCACCTTTACACTCAGCAAGGCAGTGGTCGTCTTGGAGGTGTGTTTGGGGTCGCTATCATGTTTGAATACTGCCTTGCGGCCCAGTCTGCGAAGGGAGGGGATCGTGCTCTGCTTCAGTATGTCACAGTACATATTGGCATTCATGGTTCCCTCAATGAACTGTAGCTCCCCAGTGGCAGCAGCACTCATGCAGCCCCAGACCATGACACTCCCACCACCATGCTTGACTGTAGGCAAGACACACTTGTCTTTGTACTCCTCACCTGGCTGCCACCACAAACGCTTGACACCATCTGAACCAAATAAGTTTATCTTGGTCTCCTCAGACCACAGGACATGGTTCCAGTAATCCATGTCCTTAGTCTGCTTGTCTTCAGCAAGCTGTTTGTGGGCTTTCTTGTGCATGATCTTTAGAAGAGGCTTCCTTCTGGGACAACAGCCATGCAGACCAATTTGATGCAGTGTGTGGCGTATGGTCTGAGCACTGACAGGTTGACCCCCCACCCCTTCAACATCTGCTGGCAGCACTCATACATCTATTTCCCAAACACAACCTCTGGATATGACGCTGAGAACTTGCACTCAACTACTTTGGTTGACCATGGCGAGGCCTGTTCTGAGTGGAACCTGTCCTGTTAAACCGCTGAATGGTCTTGGCCACCATGCTGCACCTCAGTATCAGGGTCTTAGCAAACTTCTCATAACCTAGGTCATCTTTATGTTGAGCAACATTTTTTTTCAGATCCTCAGAGAGTTTTTTGCCATGAGGTGCAATGTTGAACTTCCAGTGACCAGTATGAGAGCGTGAGAGCGATAACACCAAATTTAACACACCTTCTCCCCATTCACACCTGAGACCTTGTGACACCAATGAGTCACATGACATAAGGGAGGGAAAAGGGCTAATTGGACCCAATTTGGACATTTTCACTTAGGGGTGTACTCACTTTTGTTGCCAGTGGTTTAGACATTAATTGCTGTGTGTTGAGTTATTTTGAGGGGACAGCAAATTTACACTGTTATACAAGATGTACACTCACTACTTTACATTGTAGCAAAGTGTCATTTCTTCAGTGTTGTCACATGAAAAGATATAATAAAATATTTACAAAAATGTCAGGGGTGTACTCACTTTTGTGTCATACTATATAAGAATAGAAGGAGGAGCTCTGGAATATAGGTACATAGAAATAACAAAAATACAGTGCCTTGAAAAAGTATTCATACAATTTTCCACATTTTGTCATGTTACAATCAAAAATGTAAATGTATTTTTTTGAGATTTTATATGATAGACCAACACAAAGTGGCACATAATTGTGAAGTGTAAGGAAAATGATAAATGGCTTTACATTAAAAAAAAAAAAAAAGAAAAAACTAAAAAGTGTGGCATGCATTTGTATTCAGCGCCATTTACTCTGATACCCCTAACTAAAATCTAGTGGAACCAATTGCCTTCAGAAGTCACCTAATTAGTAAATAGAGTCCACCTGTGTGTGATTTAATCTCAGTATGAATACAGCTGTTCTGTGAAGCCCTCAGAGGTTTGTTAGAGAACCTTAGTGAACTAACAGCATCACGAAGGCCAAGGAACACACCAGACAGGTCAGGGAAAAAGTTGTGGAGAAGTTTAAAGCAGGGTTAGGTTATAAAAACATATCCCAAGCTTTGAACATCTCATAGAGCACTGTTTCATCCATCACCTGGAAATGGAAAGAGTATGGCACAACTGCAAACCTACCAAGACATGGCCGTCCACCTAAACTGACAGACCAGACAAGGAGAGCATTAATCAGAGAAGCAGCCAA
This sequence comes from Aquarana catesbeiana, assembly GCF_042186555.1. NCBI lineage: Eukaryota > Metazoa > Chordata > Amphibia > Anura > Ranidae > Aquarana > Aquarana catesbeiana. The sequence continues at coordinate 216,778,147 of NC_133328.1, read as the reverse complement.
GAAGCCCATGGTAACTCTGAAGGACCTGCAGAGACCCACAGTTCAGGTGGGAAAATCTGTCTTCAGGACAACTATTAGTTGTGCACTCAACAAATCTGGCCTTTATGGAAGAGTGGCAAGAAGAAAGCCATTGTTGAAAGAAAGCCATGAAAAGTTCAGTTTGCAGTTTGCAAGAAGCCATGTGGGGGACACAGCAAACTAATGGAAGAAGGTGCTCTGCTCAGATGAGACCAAAATGAAAATTTTGGCCTAAAAGCAAAATGCTATGTGTGGCGAAAAACTACCACTGCACCTCACCCTGAACAAACCTGACATTCAAGTTGTGGGGATGCTTTTCTTCAGCAGGGACAGGGAAGCTGGTCAGAGTTGATGGAAGGATTGATAGAGCCAAATACAGGGCAATCTTAGAAGAAAACCTGTAATGCTCTGTACACACGACCGGTTTTCCCGTCGGAATAAACTCTGAAGGTTTTTCCGATGGAATTCCACTGAAACTGTCTTGCGTACACACGATCACACCAAAGTCCAACCGTCAAGAATGTGGTAACGTACAACACCTAGGATGGGACTAAAAAAAGGAAGTTCAATAGCCAGTAGCCAATAGTGTACTGTCTCGTACTTACTTCAGAGCATGCATCGTTTTTGGTAAGTCGGCATACAGACGAGCGGTTTTCCCGATAGGAATTGGTTCCGTCAGAAGTATTTGGAATATGTTCTCTTTCTAGGTCCGTCAGAATTTTCAACGTAAAAAATCAGAAGAGGCATATACACGATCAGAATATACAATGAAAAGCTCCAGTCTCACTTTTTCTGTCGGACATTCTGCTCGTGTGCACGGGGCATTAGAGTCTACAAAAGACGTGAGACTGGGACGGAGGTTCACCTTCCAGCAGGACAACGACCCTAAACATACAGCCAGAGCTACAATGGAATGGTTTATAGCAAAGCATATTCATGTGTTAGAATGGCCCAGTCAAAGTCCGGACCTAAATTTAATTGAGAATCTGTGGCAAGACTTGAGAATTGCTGTTCTCCATCCAATCTGACAGAGCTTGAGCTATTTTGCAAGGAACAATGGGCAAAAATTTTACTCTCTAGTTGTGCAAAGCTGGTAGAGACATACCTAAAAAGACTTTTAGCTGTAATTGCAGTGAACGGTTCTACAAAGTATTGACTCAAATGCACTGCCCACTTTTCAGATATTTCTTTGTAAAAAAATTTGAAAACCGTTTTTAATTTTCCTTCCACTTCACAATTATGTGCCACTTTGTGTTGGGCTATCATATAAAATCCCAATAAAATACATTTACGTTTTTGGTTGTAACATGACAAAATGTGGAAAATTTCAAGGGGTATGAATACTTTTTTAAGGCACTGTACATACAGAATAATACCAGACAAATTTACCACTGGCGTGCTCACACTTGGAATTAGGTTAAGGTGGATGTGATACAATGTTTTCCTGGGAAGAACTCCTTTCTCAAGCATGATCTACTAGAGTAGTATTAATTCCACTTTTTAAATGTGTCCAATGTTTTTTTCCCCCAGCACAAGAAATTTTGCCTTAGTGACGTGACTTCCAGTTCATACTGTCTTGAATGCAGCCTGCCATCCACTGGAGGAAATTGCCACCCGGGGTGGCGAGGGTGTCTCACGCTGGGAATGACAGGCTGTTTAAAGGCATGCACATTGTAACTAGGCAACGATACAAAACAGAAGCATAAAGAAGAAAGTAGAAATGTGAAATGCTAAGCTGTTTATTACTTACATTTTTAGAGTATATTGTATTTGAGTTCTTTGAGGAAACCCCACATATGAATTAAGCACCTGCACTTCTGAGATGAAGTTCATGGCAGAAATTATGCTGATGCACTGATTTGGGTATGCATTCTTCAATTTTATTTTATAAAAAAAATACAATGCAAGTCCCTTGAGGTACTATACAAACCTCTCCAGCAGCCTGTGTCTCCTACCTTCCTTCTGTTCCAGTGCTGCAGCCTCTTTAAAACATTTTAGCACTCAACACTTCTGAAAATGGCGGTGCACCACTGATTCGCTCCAATCCCCATGATACTGCTGAGTCCTGAAGTCTTATGGATGCTGCAGCACTTGAGCAGAGGGAATGTAGGAGACACTGGCCAACCTAGAGATGAGTATAATACTTGTTTTATTGCAGGGGGTTTGCATTTTTAAAATGCTTACTTACAGAATGAGTGCCGTTAATGTAACTTTTATCTGAGCCCTGATAAACGTGTCAGTAATATATTAACAAGTAAACTGCTGTACTGCTTTTTTTTTGTATATGTTCTGTTCTAATAGATCATGTATTAGTATTAGTATTTGCTATCTACAGTCACTCAAGGGACACTATTCATGCATACCTTCTCAGCATGCTGTAGACTGCAAATGCAGTTCTCTGCATGTCTTCAGTATGCCATGATTTGTCTGCTATGGGTGTTGTACAAAGACCACAAATACAATTTAACATTCTGTGAATGACCATATTTACATCTTGACCTTGATTCGTCAAGCTGTATAACACTCAATACACTCTAAAGTACACTTAAGCCATGTTAAGTAGTTTCTTAGTTTCTATTATCATATGAGCTCTTATTTTAAATATTTGTTAGAGTGCTTACCTTAAGGTAATTTTGGATGCAACGTATTCGTACAGCTGCAGAATAGTCATGAACTTAAAGAACATAAAGTTTATTGAACTTGCACTTTATAGGTTCTGAGATAAATAATTCCACAGCTGTTAAAATACCAAACGCAACTCATGTAAGAATAAAAAAACAAGAAACCAGACTGGCAATATAAATCGTGATCTACTATCAGGATCTAAAACATTTTGAAATGATTGTCCTTACTATATTTACTATTCTCATCTTATCACATTAGGCATCTGTGCAGGTGTCCTGCACAGGTGTCCATCCAATTAGGTGTCTCATTCTACAATATTAAGCATGTCCATAGGTATCCTCCAATTAATTAAAGTGTTACCCCAACATTTCATATTCCTGATATGTGCCTGTTGTACTGTGTACTTGTATGAAAAAGTATCCTGTTCGCTTTGCATTGCTTACTTAGTGTGAAATACTTGGTGATTCTGCCAGTCCCCCTGCTTCCCTATTTCAAACTGACCACACTAGGCATGGAAGCATGCCCATTCCAGCATGGTCAGTATGCTTCTTTGGCCATACAACATGGGAAAAGAAACCCACTAGTTGTTCAACAAGGGGCAAACTGCAGTCTCTCTTTGAAAAAGACCTTTATTAACATTCAAATTTAATGAATTAAGCACACACAATAGATTGATAGCACAACAGTGACGATAAAATTGACAACGCTGTCATTTAAAACACACCAGGGGTCTCAACCACACCATCACTCATAGACTGTACCTGCTGACCAGAATTTGGCAATTAGACAATACATTTAGAGGGTTACAAAGAGTTCTAGGAAGCCCCTGTGGTGTTGGTTATTTAACCAGCTATTCACCTAATGCCGCGTACACACGATCTGGATTTTGGTCAGAAAATGATATGATGGCTTTTCTGACAGGATTCTGCTCAAGCTTGTCTTGCATACACACGGTCACACCAAATTCCGACCAACAAGAAGGCGGTGACGTACAACACGTACGACAGCACTAGAAAAAGGAAGTTCAATAGCCAGTGTGCCACCCTTTGGACTCCTTCTGTTAATCTAGTGTTTATCTCGTGTTAGTAGAAGTTTGGTGAGAGATGATTCGCACTTTTCAGCTTTTGTGCTTTTCAGTCCGTTACTGCTCTTCAGTTTGTGCTTTTGGGTTTGTATTTGGTCTCAGTGCGTGTAGTCAGTTCGTATCTGTTTTTCAGTGCGTTCTTGTCCGCTCGTTTCTGATTTTCAGCTCGCTCTTCACAGGCCTTGCTGTTTTTCAGTGCGTTCTATTAGTTTGTTCTGACCAGCCAACCGTTTTGAAGTCATGTTGTGGGTACGTACTCGGCATAGAGTTCGTGCTATGTGGGTGCTTGGTGTTGGGGTTCTTGCTTTGACCCGAGTCCAGTCCATGAACAGGGTGGGGAGGAGTTCATGGACGAAGAATTGGTTGCTTCAACGTAACCAATTCTCTCACATGCTTTTGCTGCGGGAGATCCAGGAGAATAATCCTCATGATTTCAGGAATTTTCTCCGGGTGACGCCGTTTTTCACCGTTTGTTCGCTTTGCCCTTCCCTTTATATTACGAAGCAGGACACCTGCATGCGGCAAGCCATCACTCCGGAGCAGAGGCTAGTCACCACGTTGCGGTACTTGGCGACGGGGAGAAGTCTACAGGACCTCAAGTTCTCTACAGGCATCTCCCCCCAGGCTCTGGGGATCATTATCCCAGAGACCTGTTCTGCCATCATTCAGGTCCTGCAGAAGGACTATATTAGGGTAAGTTTTCTCCTTTAACATTACATTCTATGTATTTAATGTATGCTAATGTATTGTATTTCTTTCATTGTTCCCTAATTACCATGATTGTAATATGCTGTAAATGTTCTCTTTGTCCTCATGCATGCTGTAAGCTTTTAATGCTCTTTTTTGTCCTTCATGCATATTTGCCTTCACTAACCTCCCCAGCATGCTATCCTGGGCCCATATACACCTAGCCTAGTCACTTAACAATGTATTTGGTCAGCTTCATAGTAGTGCTTTACCCTAAATACCCCCTAAAATGTGTACAAATGTTATTGTTGTCCTTAAATTCAGGCAGAGTGCTAGAGGCTTTTTTTGGCTCCCAAACTCATTTATAACCCCCCCCAAAAAATTTTTTTTACAATGGGCCATCAGAGGGGGTGAGGAATCTGATAAGTGGAACTTATATTTTTGTCTTTCAATACTCCTTAAAATAAATATTTATACTGATGTTGGCCGAGAATGTTGTATCTAATCTGCTTGCAATGTTATGTGCAAAAATACTATTTTTTTTAATGTTTTGACTCCACGGTTTCCTTCAACGCCACAGGAATGGCTGTGGCATCCCACTTTGCCGACCATTGGGACTTTCCCAACTGTGGAGGGGCAATTGATGGGAAGCACGTCCACATCGTTCCACCACCCCTATTCGGGGGTCATACTATTTAAATTATAAGGGGTTTCATAGTATTGTGTTAATGGCGGTGGTGTCAGCGACATATGAGTTTCTCTATGTGGACGTGGGGGAGAATAGTTGGATGTCAGATGGTGGAGTCTTTGCCCAGACGGAGTTCTACACACGTCTCCAGAGTGGTGGCTTGGGATTGCCACCTGCGGAAGAGAACGTGGAAGGACTCCTGTTTGTTTTTATTGCTGATGAAGCGTTTGGTCTGGGTGATCACATGATGAGGCCATTCCCCCAGAGGACTATCACACCAGAGAAGAGGGTTTTTAATTACCGGTTGGCCAGAGCCAGAGGAGTCGTGGAGAACACCTTTGGGATAATGGCAGCTGGTTTTAACGGCTATAAATATGGCGGAGTACAAACTTAATCACATTGTGTTATCATGCTGCATCTTGCACAACTTTTTAAAGCGAAATTCTACTAATTATGTAGCCTCAGTTGGGCCTGACCAACAATGACAGCCCTGAATGCTGGCCGCCCTGGCTTGCCCTCCAAAAGCACCCGTGAAGTGCGTCAAAAATATGTGGAATATTTTACGGGTAGGGGGCCATTGCTATGCCAGCAAATTTTTAGATATTTTCAAAATAAAAAAAAAATGATATGATAAAATCTTGAATTTGATTTACTGCTTGTGTTTCTTTTATCTGTCTCCTAGGTTCTCCTAGTGCACTTGTAGTGCCAAGTGGTTTTTCCATTATTTAAATAACACCCATTGTCACTGTAAACACCAACTTAATACAAAAACTGATATTGAGCATTGAAAGAAGAAGCCACACATTGTTGAGTATAAAACCTTTTACTCCGTGCATATTCACATGTGCATTGTAAAACCCTTTTTGGTAAAAAAATAACATCTTGGTTTTATAAATTTTTACCTTGAAAATATATTTTTGGTACATAAACAGGCATGTTACAAAACATAACAATAACAATTCAGGAACTTACAAAGTTCAACATTGAAAAACTGAAGGCAATATCAGACATTATAGTGTCAAAAATGTGTTGATATTGACTTCATCAGATGGGGTGATATCACACCTGTAAAAGCCAAATTTAGAAGATGCACACAAATTGGGAGTCAAAATGGGGATTTCCCTCCTGATCCCATGCCTAATGTCAACATGTGCTATCTCCCATCGGGGGGATCAATGGATGTGTTTTGGGGGTGCAACCCTTTCCTCTCACTTACTAGAGTTGTGGGGAAGGGGTTGCACCCACAAAACACATACATTGATATCCCCTGATGGCAGATAGCACATGTTGACACACTGTGGTCATCTTCCAAATTTGGCTTTTAAAATGTATTAAAGGTTATTTAAATTTTCAGTTAAAAATAAAAAAAAGTTGTAATTTATTTTGGATTTAGATTCTCCCTAATACATCAAACATGTTCTTCATTCTTTGTTCAATCTCCTTGGTTTTTTCCTTTATGTGGTCTAACTCCTGACTACAAAACATTATGTCCTGGATTAGCCTTTGTGCACTGTCAGTCGTGAAATGAGTAAATTGTTCTTCCACAACATGCTCATCACCTAAAAGAAAAAATACACACCATGTATTATAAATATGCAGGCATACATCTATTACCTGAATATGTGGTGTCAGACACTCATCTGTTGTGGTGACAATTTCCACCACCTCTTCCTTCCTCCTTCCTCCACATCCTGAGGTTGTGGTGTCCTCTGTTCCCCTTCTAAGCTATACTTAGTACACAGATATTTGAGGCCAGAAATAGGAATATGAAACATTGCTTGGAAGTGGGGTACAATTGTCTGTTTGGGCAGAGTTCCAAGTTGAGGACATTATTTATTCCCTTAACAAAGCTGCAATACTTACCTTTTTTGTACACGTTTCACACATGTAGACACCCCTAGTATCCACTGGAGTACCTGTGTGGAACACCCTAAAAAGTTTGTTCTTGTGTCCCACACTAGTGCTCCTAAGTCCAGATGTGTAAACAGCTGCTGAGTATCCTCTCCTTACATTACACTGAATCAAGTTTGCTATTCATTCTAGTTACAAACACATCTAGACAACAATGTCCTAAACTTCTTTTAATACAAATTAACATGACCAAATGTAGTTAACCCTGTATCTGCCTAAAACATCGTATTTAGTTGGTGAACGAACTATGTTTACTGTGAACGATTACTGTGCCCATGAGCTTGAAAGTTGCCATTTTAAACTGTACAACAGTAAAGAAAAGCACATGGCGCAGCATGCAAGTAATAATAATAATCAGAACACACGACAACTACTTACTTTTTAGAAGCACTTTCTTGATCCTTCTGTACTGATCCTGCTCCCTCAATTTCAGATCTGACCAGCGTTTCCTCAATTGCTCCTTGGATCCTCGTACCCAAAAATTCCTGTGCAGACTCTTCACAACTTTAGTCATGATCTTGGCCTTTCTCACATTTGGGTTTAGGTACGGTCCATACTTCCCTTCATAGTCAGCCCTCTTTAAGATGTCCACCATCTCCACCATCTCTACAAAGGCCATAATTGAGGCCTTAAATCTTCTCCTCCGGGATCGGGACGTTTCTGGCTCCGGGCTTTCCTCCTCGTTACTGCTATTACGTACCTGCTGTGTCTCAGCCATGTTCATCTCCCACTGCGCTGAAAGAGAAGGGGCGGGGAATATTCTAGAAAGAACGTCAGGGGAGGGCGATGCGGGCAGAGTTTCACGCATGCGCAGTGTATATAATGCTAACATGTGTGTGCCGTACCTACGTTCTGTGTGCGTAGGAAGGAGGACCGGAAGCGCCGAACGTTCTAACGAAGGTAACATTTTAACTTGGGACATCAGTGGCCTATACTGATTCGAGATTGAGGCCTATATTGGGATGAGATCAGGAGAGTTTAGCCTGATATTAGTGTTTTTGTCTTGTATTTTGTCTTGCAGCAAATATGAAACAATTCAAAGACCCGGAATTCATGGGCCATTTCATTGACAAATACAGGGATATGCGTAATTTGTGGGACGTTAAAAACCCGTTATATTGCAATAAACCAGCTAGGAAGTCATCGCTGGAGAAACTGGTGCAATCTGTAAAGACGCAGGTCCCCAACGCAGACATTGAGTTTGTGGATAAGAAAATTGGTAGCTTGAGAAGCACGTATAGGAAGGAGCTTAATAAGGCCCAGGCTTCCATGAGATCAGGAGCAGCAGCAGAGGATGTGTATGTACCCAGTCTGTGATACTACAACAGGATGCGGTTTCTGGAAGACCAGATGGAAGTCAGGGAATCACTTTCTACACTTCCATACAGCCTTCCCTCAACCCTTCCTTCAACCCCAGCTGAGGCTTCCGAGGACCAACCTGGGCCTTCCATCCTGGAAGAAGTTGAGGAGCTCAGCTGGAGCCAGATATAGTATTTTTGAACATATTTATTGTCCAAAAATGAGTGTTGTTAACTAGATGTTATTATTGATAACAAATGAACGATTTAACAAAAAGTGTTTTACATATTAATAGACAGTAGGGGCCAAAAATGATTCTGACAAGAATGAAAAATGCTGGGCTCAGAATGATAGTCTTTTCTATTTGTTAACATTCAATTTGCAACAGTCATGAGCTGAAAATTGTGTGTGATTGATGAACCAAAAACTAAAACTGTCCCTTTTTCATACACAGGAAGACCTCAGCCAGGACAAGGCTCTGGAATGTGTGGCACACAGGAGGAGGTGGGGGTAAGTGTCAGCCAGGAGGTGGCCAGGCCCAGTAGCCACACCCAATCCCAGGTGCCTCCCCTCCGCCTTCCAACAAAAAGAGCCAGGAAGGGGAGTAATGTGGAGGAGGCAGCACTGGGCCTCATTAAGGAGGCTAATGCGGCCCTGAAAAGCCCCCCCCCCCGATGCTGAAGAGGCCTATGGCTTCTATGTAGCTGCCAAATTGCAGCAAATGGAGGAGGGCCATCGCCTCATCTGTGAGAAAATTATTTTTGAGGCCATTCATAAGGGGTTGAGGGGCCAAATGAGTTCACCTCCAGAGCCACAGCCTTCAAGGAAGGCTGCAGGGAAGGCTGCAGGAAAGCATGGAGGGAAGGCTGCAAGGAAGACAAGAAAGTGATGGCCTGGGTTCAGTCTGGTCTGACAGAAGACGCAGCCTGTTGTAGTACCACAGCCTGGGGACATATATGTCATCTGCTGCTGTTCGTAATCTCTGGGAGTCCTGGACCAGATTGGGCTCCCTGTTATATAGACTTCTCAGGCTACCAATTTTAATTTACAAAGAGTTGATGTGTGCCCTGGGGGCCAAAGGCTTCGCAAATTCAAGCAGTTTCTCCAGCGTTGCCTTCCTCTTTATTTTGTTATTATGAGCCAGAATAAATGTTTTTTTTTATATGAAAATACTTGCCTATGTGTTTTTCTTCAAATAGGACAGTTTGTTTGTGAGTAGGCAGGTACATTTCCAAAATACAATGTCAAATTAACAAGGGACACCAACACCAACCTCCTTGAGTTCTATAAAAATACAAGATAATGTTGTTGTGGAAACTTGACGCACCCAAAAAAAAATTATGGAGATCACTAGAGACTAATTTAAAAATAATAAAACAGGAGATATTGATTAAAAATAAAAAAGATGACTATAAAAAATAATTCTAAACATTATTATGGAGATCTGGCTTTAAAAACAAAAAAGATTATTCAGGAGATCACGAGAAATAATAAAGAAATAAGTTTGTCAGAACTCTGTGTGAATATCAGCAGCAAAACAACTTCATTCTTCTAGCATTATAAAGAACAAAAGAATGTGCTGCATTAAAAGATCCAATAATTTGCAGCGTGACGAATGTGCTATCTCCCTTACGAACGCTAGTTTTACCAGACCGAGCGCTTCCGTCTCGTACTTGATTCTGAGCATGTGTGATTTTTTTCAGAATTGCATACAGACAATCGCATTTTTGGCTAGGAACTTTTTCCGACCGAAAAATAGAGAACCTGCTCTCAATCTTTTGCTGGCTGGAATTCTGCCAGCAAAAGTCCCGATGGAGCATACACACGGTCGCATTAACCGACCAAAAGCTCTCATCGTAGTTTTGCTGGCGGCATTTTCGATCGTGTGTACGGGGCATTACAGTTGACATCTAGGCTCAATATTTACCCAATGCAATTCTAACCATCACTTGATGGGTTGATCAAAGTACACCCCAATTATGGATGTTGGATAATCATTCTGCACCAAACGATTGTTTCAAATGCAAAGACATCAACACATTCATAGATCAACAGTCTCAAGCTGGCAATGTTGTAACTTTAATCTCTCTCAGTCCATCGGATGTAGGTAATCAGGCTTGAAGAGGCATAGCAACATTTTTTTTTGATTTGCACAGAAAACAAACAGGGCATATACAGTACATGCATGAGTAGGCCACTCAATAGCTATGTTTGTTGGATTGGTCCTAAACCCTACTGGTTCAGTCTGGATTCTGCAGTTTTTTTTTTTATCATTTATTTATCTCAGTATGCTTTTTTGCATTCTCTTTGGAAGCAAAACCTGCCTGTACACCCCAATGGACAGCTCTTCCCTGGGAACATCAGTGTACTGTTGTTTCTCTGCCTCCTGCTGACACACCCACTGCAGTCTCCATTCCCACCTCTCTAAGCTTCTTATGCATCTGAGAACAGAGGTCATGTGATCACCTATAAAAAAAGGTATTAGGGGCGTGGCCAGCGCACATTCAGTATGGACGGCTGAGAACGGAGCTCTAATCTAGACTGAGGAATCCCAGCAACAGCAAGCCACAGAGAATTGTGGTTTTCACAGCGGAACCTAGGCAGAATACCCGAGAACCACAAAAGGAAGGAGGAAAGAGGACCCAAGAAGCTCACAGCTTTCTTCCTTCAGCCTGCACGAGGTAACAGACAAGATGGCGCCAACACTCCGGCCCCTGCTTCCTCCTCACACAGCGCGGCACACTACACAGATCTCCCTGACGATCTGAATATGACTGAAGGGATTTCAAGTGACCCTCGATCTCCCTCCAAGTCAGGAACATAAAGCCCACTCTGCGATAGCCCTGAAAAAGCTCGCATGCGACTGGAGCAGGACCTCACAGACCCTGAGTTAAGCCAGGAAAACCAGCACATATCCCCCACTGCCTCCATCCTATCACCCATAGCAGCCTTCCCAACCTTCAATCAACCTGTCATGGACACTTTCCTCAAGGTTATGTTACTGTCCCTACATAACTCACTACAGGCAGAATTCCAGAACGTCTATTCCCACTTTGCTAGTGAGATCCACACCCTAAGGGATTGAGTACACCACATGGAGAATTCCATGGAAGAAATGATCACCACTTTAATGACCTGGTAGATGCGCATGATGATGGAGTAGACGAACGTAAATGGATCAAAGCTAAGCTTGCATATCTTGAAGATCGCTCGAGGCGTAACAACCTCAAACAAAGAGGAGTACCCGAATCAGTACAAACAACTGATGTCAGAAAATTTGCCACCGTCCTCTTCACTACCCTCCTCCCAGAGATATCACATTTAGAACTCACTATAGACAGAATCCATAGGGTTCCGAAACTGTCATTCCTCCCAAGACATGTGCCCTGGGACATTATCATGAGAATCCATTTCTACCATGTAAAAGAGCAAATCTTGATCAAATCCAAATGTGCTGAGAACTTGCCTAATCCCTACAACAACATCCAAATCTATGCGGAATTATCCAAGTACAAGCTAGACCTCAGAAAACAACTCAATACCATCAAAAGCTGGTTTAAAGATGGAAACAACCATCCAAACTCATGGTTGACAGGAACAACAGATCATACACTGTATCCTCTGTTGAAGAAGGATTGGCCCTGCTTCGCTCCTGAACTGCTTACACCTGAAGGAGCATTCAGACAACCTCAAAGAGTTTCTGAATCCTGGCACACCATCACCGATCGCTCCCAACTAGGGATGAGCCCAATGTTCGAGTTGAATGTAAGTTCAACTCAAACATTGGGTGTTCACCTGTTCGCCGTCCGCAATTTGGGGTGTTCGCGGCAAATTCGAAAGCCACGGAACGCCCTTTAAAAGTCTATGGGAGAAATCAAAAGTGCTAATTTTTAAGGCTTATATGCATGGTATTGTCATAAAAAGTGTTTGGGGACCTGGGTCCTGCCCCAGGGGACATGTATCAATGCAGAAAAAAGTTTTAAAATGGCGTTTTTTTCGGGAGCAGTGATTTTAATAATGTTTAAAGTGAAACAATAAAAGTGAAATATTCCTTTAAATTTCGTACCTGGGGGGTGTCTATAGTATGCCTGTAAAGTGGCACATTTTTCCCGTGTTTAGAACAGTCGCTGCACAAAATGACATTTCTAAAGGAAAAAAAGTAATTTAAAAGTACTTGCGGCTATAATGAATAGTCTATGGGACAAATCAAAAGTACTAATTTTAAAGGCTTATATGCATGGTATTGTCATAAAAAGTGTTTGGGGACCTGGGTTCTGCCCCAGGGGATATGTATCAATGCAAAAAAATGTACTCGCGGCTATAATGAATATTAAGGGGAACCCTGAACCAAAATTTAAAAAAAAATTGCATGGGGGTCCCCCCAAATTCCATACCAGGCCCTTCAGGTCTGGTATGGATATTAAGGAGAACCCTGCACCAAATGTTTTTAAAAAAATGGCATGGGGTCCCCCTCAAAATCCATACCAGACCCTGCAGGTCTGGTATGGATTTTAAGGGGAACCCGGGCCCAAAATTAAAAAAAAATGGCGTGGGGGTCCCCCCCAAAAAATCCATACCAGACCCTTATTCAAGCACGCAACCTGGCAGGCTGCAGGTAAAGAGGGGGACAAGGGCCTCATCCCCACAACCCTTACCAAGTGGTTGAGGGGGTCTGTGGGTGGGGGCCTTATCAGAATCTGGAAGCCCCCTTTAACAAGGGGACCCCCAGATCCCGGCCCCCCCTGTTTGAAATGGTAACGTGTACATTGTACCTGTACCATTTTACAAAAAAAGTGTCAAAATGTTAAAAAACCACAAGACACATCATGGGACAAGTCCTTTATTAAAAAATAAAAAAATAAAAATGTCCCACGAAGTCCATTCATCTTCTTCTCTCGCTCCGCCGATAGACCGAAAAAAAAATAAAAATGTCGTGGGACATTTTTATTTTTTTATTTTTTAATAAAGGACTTTTTTTTTTAACATTTTGACACTTTTTTTGTGAAATTTCAAACAGGGGGGGCCAGGATCTGGGGGTCCCCTTGTTAAAGGGGGCTTCCAGATTCTGATAAGCCCCCCACCCGCAGACCCCCCACAACCACCGGGCAAGGGTTGTGGGGATGAGGCCCTTGTCCCCATCAACATGGGGACAAGGTGCTTTGAGGGGCTACCTGGTAAGAATCAGGAGGAGGGGCGCTCTCTCATCCCCCCTCTTTTCCTGCAGCCTGCCAGGTTGCGTGCTTGGATAAGGGTCTGGTATGGATTTTTGGGGGGGCCCCCACGCCATTTTTTTAAAATTTTGGCGCAGGGTTCCCCTTAAAATCCATACCAGACCTGAAGGGTCTGGTATGGATTTTGAGGGGGACCCCTATGCAATTTAAAAAAAAAAATTGGCGCAGGGTTCCCCTTTAATATCCATACCAGACCTGAAGGGCCTTGTATGGAATTTGGGGGGACCCCCACGCAATTTTTTTTTAAATTTTGGTTCAGGGTTCCCCTTAATATTCATACCAGACCCAAAGGGTCTGGTAATGGACTGGGGGGATCCCATGCCGTTTTTTTCAATGACTTTTATCTGTATTACCGGACCCAACAATTCATTATAGCCGCAAGTACTTTTAAATTACTTTATTATTATTATATTTCCTTTAGAAATATCATTTTGTGCAGGGACATGGAAAAAATATGCCACTTTACAGGCATACTATAGACACCCCCCAGGTACGAAATTTAAAGGAATATTTCACTTTTATTGTTTCACTTTAAGCATTACTAAAATCACTGCTCCTGAGAAAAGTCAGTTTTTAAAACTTTTTTTTGCATTGATACATGTCCCCTGGGGCAGGACCCAGGTCCCCAAACAATTTTTATGACAATACCATGCATATTAGCCTTTAAAATTAGCACTTTTGATTTCTCCCATAGACAATTCATTATAGCCGCAAGTAGTTTTTAATGACTTTTTTTCCTTTAGAAATGTAATTCTGTGCAGGGACTGTTCTAAACACAGGAAAAATGCGCCACTTTACAGGCATATTATAGACACCCCCCAGGTACGAAATTTAAAGGAATATTTCATTTTTATTGTTTCACTTTAAGCATTATTAAAATCACTGCTCCCGCAAAAACTTTTTTTTGCATTGATACATGTCACCTGAGGGAGGACCCAGGTCCCCAAACACTTTCTATGAAAATAACTTGCATATTAACCCTAAGACCCCTTTCACACTGGGGCGTTTTGCAGGCACTATAGCGTTAAAAACAGCGCCTGCAAACCGCCCTAAAACAGCTGCTCCATTCACTCCAGTGTGAAAGCCCAAGGCCATGGAGACAGCCCAGGTATTCATCAGGGAAATAGTGAGGCTTCACGGGATCTCCACGAACATTGTCTCTGAACGAGGGGTCCAATTCACATCCCACTTCTGGAAAGCCTTGTGTGGAGCCCTCAGAATTTAAAGATCCTTGTACTCTGCCTACCACCCTCAGACCAATGGGCAGACAGAGAGGACCAACCAGATATTGGAGCAGTATATTCGCAGCTTCACCTCCTTCGTTCAGGATGACTGGGTGTCGTTGCTGCCACTGGCGGAATTCGCATACAACAATGCCAGCCACTCCGCCACAGGTCAGTCTCCCTTCTTCTCTAATTATAGTTTCCACCCTTCCTTTCTCCTTGACTTTATTCCAGATGCTACAGTTCCTGCTGCTCAAGACACAGTGGAGTTTCTTCTTCGCAACAATAACCTGCTACAGGAAACAATCACCAAAGCGCTGGCAGTGAACAAGAAGGCCTATGACAGGAAGAGTCCCAGAACCAAAAGAGGAAATCTTCCAAAGGATGGGAAGAGTCCCCAATTAGCTCTTCATAGGGATCAGTGTCTAAAAGTGGAAAATGAAAACGACACCCCTTGCAGTGATCCTTCACCTTTAAGAATGCATGCTTACCAGATAGTAAGCTCAATAAGCTCATAGATAGACCAAGGGCCAGATAACCGGCAGGTGTTGGAACCTCCTTCTGTTGACGTGGCAGATGACAGGCAAACCAGGTGTTATACAGGACCTTGTGTTCAGGGTTCCAATAACATCAGGACATCACTCAGTCAATGTACACGGACGTGCATGGGGAAGGAGGGGGTTGCCACAACCACAGTCACCAACAAAAAAGAGCCATGGCTAGAATCCCCACAGCAGGAAGAGCCTATCATTGGAGGAGGAACACGTCGATAAGGTGCTATGTGCAACCTGAAACAGATGGCAAGGTTTGAGAACTTAACACACTTGGAGACACATGGACACGTAGCAACATGAAGCATGTAATAATCAATACCACAATCGCCAGGATCAGAATAAAAGAAGGCACGGCACAAACAGAACTGCGATGGTGCATCGGGGGGGGGGGGGGGGGCACAAGTGCGGGAGGAGGCCCCAGGGCAGCTAGCTAGAGAAAAAGGGAGATAGGCTGAGGACAGCCCCAGCACCAAGCCCCGGAACACCATGGCAGTATAGCATAATACACGCCTGAATTCACCAGGTCAGGAGACAATAGCATTTGCAACTAGAGAATTACAGATCACATATTATTCCAGCAATACATGGGTCTGGTAGACAGGCCCCATAGCCCCACAGTCAGACGACTGGTAATATTGTATACAGTGGAAGAAGGCATACCGTAATATGTTACACTCAAATTTGCGGATTCCGCGCATTTGTGGACTACAGTAAGCTAGAGAACCGAAGGCTAAATTTGGTCAAATGAATTCTTGGTAGGGTGGCATGGATCCCATCCACAGACCATTATCAACTGAACAGGGGTTTCCCCACGTGCTCCCGAGAGGGGTCAGCAGTCGGGAGGTACAGCATTTTCAGCAAAACAGTACAGCACATATCAGGGAGAGGCATCTAGAAACCATGGAAACTCGAAGACCAGTCTCCGAGGTCCATTAGCCCCTAGATGAGGATACACAAGGGCAAATGTAGGACCCCTCAAGTAGAGATGGGCTGGCATGCAGATCCATGGACGCCCAACAGCAACAGAGCACAGCAGGACCAGGCCTCCAGGAACCATGAAAACCCAGGGACCAGTCCCTAAAGTCAATCAGTCTTTGAGAAGGGGTAGACTGAAATAGACGTATGGCTCCTCAGGTAGAGGTGGGCTGGTATGCAAGCCCAAAAAAAAGTGTACCCGTTCGAGGGAATAAAGAGAGGTATTGGAGGAACTAGAAACAACAGTAACCCGGGGTTCCAAGGAGAAGTGCTACCATGGCAAGTTCTGAGATGATCAGTCCCCTGATATACTGTATGTTTAGGCCTCAGGAGTGTTCAGAGTAAATCTGGGGTTTTCCCTGTTAGAGGCACGAGATCGGGGTCATCTGCTCCGTTACGGCCTCAGAATGGGTTGACTAAAGGCCTCCTGGGTGAGTAGGTACTCAAACCAGTCCGGGACACTAACAGAGGGCCTGTCCAAAAAGCTGAACAGTGCAGGGAGTTGGTCTGGGGAGCGTAAGAAGAAATCAGTACCTTGCTTCCACACGATCTAGTGGAATGGGTGTCCCCACCGGTAAGTTGCCTCACTCTCTCGGATCACTTCGAGGAGGGGCGCAGGAGCCCCCGCATGGCCCTGCATTTGCCTGGACAAAGGATAGATCCGGACAGAAGCACCATCAAAGTTAACTGGCCCCTTGGCTCCTTAACCACGAAAAAATGGACCCTGCAGAAGACATCCTGAGGGAGGTTTGGGAGAGCTTGTCCCTGTGGAGATAGATGAGTATGTCTGGGGCCGGGGACTCGGTGTACTCTGTGCAGCTCTAGCTTGGCTGTAGGAGGTTTGCCCAGAAGCTGGTTAAGAATGGCCACCACCGTGGCACGGGGGTCAGGACCCATGGTAGCTTCAGGGATACCATGTAGGCGCAGGTTATTGCATCTGCTGCGATGCTCACCATTGTCTAGCCACAACTGGACATCGATGAGGTAACGTCGGATGGTCTGGTGATCAGAATCCAGGGCAGTAAGATGGATATCTGTAGAGGCAGATGAGGACTCAAGCTCTGTCACCCAATCCTCTACAATGTCCACTTGTTGGTGGATTTCATGTAGCTTCCAAGAGAGAGCATTAACAATGGAGGTAGCCATAGCCTGGAGGTGTTGTTTAGTTGGCAGATCTGCTACTATCTCCCGGAAAGCAACCCCAGGTCTGCCATCCATCCCCAGCGTGTGCCCAGTGTCAGGCTGTGATTTCAGACATGGAAGAGCGGGGGAGATGATAGGAGACAGCGGACGGTTCACCTGTTTAGCCGCTTCCCCTGTGCCTGGGGCCCCTGACTGTGGGAGTTGCTTACTAGTAGTAACGGCGGCGACCGCCGCCGGGTTAACTCGTGGTGGCGCCATCTTGGCCACAGCTGCGGGAGATGATGCGGCGTGCTGCCGGAGATAGTAATGGGTGATTTCACCTCCCCGCGGTTCCCCCGAGGTCTGTGTATGCCTGCAATCTCCAGGCATGAAGAAGTGGTGGGTCTGCACTGTTTTCTGTCCGTTCTCAACTCCGGTCTAACACGAAATGTCCTCACGCCGCTGTCGCTAAGCCACGCCCCCCTCTGCCTGCCGTTTGTGTCTGCTTGATCATCTGTTACCGAACTCGGCTTGCCTGACCACGCATCCAGTGTCTCCACAGCTCTACATCTCTGCTGAACTGACTATACATGCTGTTACCTGCTGGTCTACTCTGGGAGATCATCAGCTGCACAAGAGACTATCCAGGCACTCTTACACCACTCAGCTCTTGTGGCCATTGTTCATAGCATTGTTGGTCCCTCAGCCGGGGTTGTACGCGAGGCCTTCCTGCTGCACGTCAGGCTCACCCATCAGGTATGTGACAGCTCCCATCCCACAGACCAGCACACAAGGCTCCGGCCGCTCTGCTCGGCTTCCTTGTACCATGACATCACACAACTTGCTCAGGCACTGCCTCCACCAGACCCACCCCCCGCCGGTGCTGCCCAAACACACCGTAGCAGGCACTGAGATGGTCTTGGTGGGCCCCAAACCAGAGCTGCGCATGCGCAGTTCTGAACCGAGCGTCACAGCCATATTTTTTACTGGCAGTCTTTTCCTGTCACTAGCATTTGCTGGCAGGAGAAAAAGTGCCTGTTTTTTTACTGCCAGTAAAAATACTAACAGTTGGTAAAACTGTGCCGACCTTATCACCTTTCTCCTCAGAGTCCTTAAGGGAGCCCCACATTTTTCACGATCCTAGAGATGCCCCTGGGCCCTCTGCTATCTTGTGCTGCTGGATAGCCATGTTAGGTATTATGCTAGTAAGAGTCACAGGCACCACCCCAATATAAGGCCAGTAACGCATGCGTAGCAGTTATTTCTGACTTTCCTACAGACTGGGCAACCATTTTGATTTTTGGTAATTGTAGGAGTATAGCTACAAAATAGCCAATAGTTTTGTGGGTGTGGTTAAAAGTGGGCATGGTAAATTGGGTGTCCCAGGATTCCATTTTGAAAAATCTGGTAAGCTTATCCTATGGCATCCACTCTCAGGAGTCCCTGGAGGTCCACCTAAAACATGGTCTAGTGTCAGAAGCTCACAATTCTCTCATTGTAGCTTTAACTACCTACAGCCCTCTGTGGCCAGAACCTATTTTCTTTTTTCAGTCAGGATTTTAATTTATGGTACACAAATATGGGAAATTATCCTAGAAAATGCCTGTATCCTAATTCTAACAATGGGCATTTGAATTACATTCTCTGCAAAAGGTTAGCTTGTAAAGTATACATCCACCCAAAAAAAGCAAAAACTGTAGCCCAGTGGGCTGTGTCACTCCCCAGGATCATATTTTTCTTAAATACTTTAACAATAAGATCCCTCTAAAGTGGCTTTGGATTATGTTCCTATCCACCTGGGAGTTTTAGGTTTTCTTATTGACCTGGGAGATTGAAGTGTTCCCAGCACCTTTGTGTGTTGCATTATCTTCCCTGGCATTCTGATTAATATAGAATACATTAAAAATCCAATAGGAAGAACAAGACTTCGTTATAATAATAATCACAACAGCTGTTCAAGAAAACAGCTTTTACCAATACAGAAAAATAAGAAACTGTCAGATGGTTTATCTCTCCAGCAGCTACCAAAAACTGAAAAATACATTTTGGGTGGAATGACCCTTTAATAATATACATTTTTTATTTTTTATTCTGTGTAAAAACAGAAGCCTTCTTGTGCAATGGAATTTAAAGCATGGACAGTTAAAGTTTACAGTGCGGTCTAAGTGCAAATACGACATAATATTTCTCAAATACCTTGCCATTTAAGGCCATAGTACGCCTTTACATTAGATGCAGCTGCAGGCCTGAATAGAAGAAAGCCAAGAGATTAGTTAATAGACTGCATTGTTTTCTTAATTACCTTTCAAACCTTACCTCAGCCATGGCCCCATTTCAAGGCTTGCAATATAAAACCTTTCCGGAAATTGACTCAGGTCTGGGGTCCTCCACTGTTTCTCTTGCTGTGCTTTCATTTGCTTTAACTTCATAATCATGCAAGCAAATACCATCATAAAATACGGCCTTACTGTACTGAAACTGCTGTCAGCTGTTTTAGGTGTTCATGCCTGCATGTGAAGTAAAGGAGAATTGAAGTTCCAGCTGTGAAAAGGTGATATCTCATTACTAGGTTGAACAGAGTTTCAGAGAAACACTGGTTAGATGCATTTGTGTAACCTGCTTGCCTCCGTACACTGCTCAGCAGCAGTTTAAACCTACCTAAACCAAAAAACAAAAATTAAATTTATTGTAGCTTACCAGTCCTTAGATGTGCATTAATATTAGTTGATGTATTGTAATCTTTATTTAAGACTTTTTTATTTTATTTTTATCTGGTTACTCTGCCAGTACTTCCTTTACTAGGCTGACAACCTTCCCTCACTGTGTCAAAACAACAGGAACAGTCCTGACTATAGACACTTCTCTATCTCCCCTTATCTATAACATAGAGGGGTGTGGTTCTGTAATACTCAAATACAGTTGACAGCATTAATAACTGATAACAGTCAGCAGAGGCAGAGAGCATAGGAACAAATGTTTAAAGGAGCTGTAAAGGCAGATGATTTGTTATCTTAATGTATACATTAAGATAAAAAGCCTTCTGTGTGTATCAGGCCCCCCAGCACCCCCTAATACTTACCTGAGCCCCATCTATGTCCAGCGAGGTCCACTAGTCCCTCGGCCATCCTGGACTCTCCCCCCTGATTGGCTAAGACACAGCAGTGGTGCCATTGACTCCCGCAGCTGTCATTTAAAGTCAGTTAGACAATCTGGAGAGAGAGGGGGTGGTGCTGAACAGCAGCTCCATGTCTGAATGAACACACATAGCTGCAACTCGACTCGGGTGCCCCCATAGTAAGCTGCTTGCTGTGGGGGCACTCGACAGCAGGGAAGGGCCAGGAGCAGCGAAGAGGGACCAGAGAGGAGGAGGATGTAGGCTGCCCTGTGCAAAACCACTGCACATAGGTGGTAAGTATAACATGTTTGTTAATTGAAAAACAAAAACAGACTTTACAATCACTTTAAAAAAATCACTTTCAATGGTACATTGAAGAGAGCAAACGGTACCAAACGAGAGAGAGAGAGAGAGTTTACGTACTCATTATACATTCAAGGGTCACTCATCAAAATATTGTAAATTATTGAAACAATAGTCCTGAATGACATGATAAAATAAATAAACAGTTGCACTAAATATTGCAATCCATGTGTGAATCAATAAAACATAAAATCTGTGATAGTAACATAGATAATGCTCATCTTGACAAATATAACACTTGCATGAAATGGACTGTAAGGATATTGTGATTAATCTGTATATTTTAAATAAAAGTCCAATAATTTAAAACATAAAAAAGCTTCTGTGCAAAGTGATACTATGATATTCTTCTTTAAATATTCTCATTCATGTGAGTGAGATTTGCACCCCTGTGCTCCCCCCTCGGGTTTGTGCTCACCTCAATTGATGTGACCTTACAACTAAGTTTAGTCAGATAAAGCTGTTTAGTCTCCCAGGACTAATAAGATGTCTTTTCTCCTTCGAATCTGTGTATGTCCCAAAATGGCAATGATTTCATCGATGCATGCAAGAGATAAAGAGCTCCACATAGTGCTTAAAACTGTTTAAAAATCTTGACTTTATTAAAATATATGTATTGCACTCACATGTAAAAGGTGCTCCAGTGCACCAACTATATACAACGTGTTTAAATCCAAAGCTCTGTGACAACAGCTCCGTGCTAAGCCATGTGCCCCTCCCCTGCGCGTTACATCACAGGGTCGCGTGACTTCCTCAGGGGGCATATCACGGAGCTGTTGTCGCAAAGCTTTGGATTTAAACACGCTGTATATAGTTGCTGCACTGGAGCACCTTTTACATGTGAGTACAATACATATATTTTAATAAAGTCAAGAATTTTAAACAGTTTTAAGCACTATGTGGAGCTCTTTCTCTCTTGAATTGCACCAGTTAAACCATTGCCATTTGGAGACATACACAGGCAGATCGGAAGGAGAAAAGATATCTTATTAGTCCTGGGAGACAGGGGTGCAAATTGCACTCACTTGAATGAGAATATTAAAAGAAGAATATCACAGTATCTCTTTGCACAGAAGCTTTTTTATTATTTAAATGACTGGACTTTTATTCACAATATACAGATTAATCACAATATCCTTGCAGTCCATTGCATGCATTATTAAGTGCTAAATTTGTCAAGACAAGCATTATCTATGTTAATATCACTGATTTTATGTGTATTGATTCACATACCGATTGTAATATTTAGTGCAACTGTTTACTTATTTTATCACAAATTGTCACATATATATTGGGAGTGTGTTACCACTTGCAAGCAGAGTTACTTGATCATTACAACAATCATTAGCTGCTCGCAAGACTCTGATTATTAGTCCTGAATGACATGTTGTGATTACATTTTCTCATAAGAAACCTTGGGTCATCCAAAGCATTGTAGGCAACAACAAGGCAGATGACAACTCAGAAAACACTGGACTGAAGGATCAAAGTAAAAGTTAACATAGACGATTTTTTGTTTCAATATATTTGTGTTGAATTTTTTGTTTCTTTGGAAACAAATGTTATTGAGTTTTATGCAAAAGTATACAGGGTATTCGAGCATTTCAAGTCATATTACGCAGACATAACCCAATAAAGAAACTCAATGTATACATACATAAAGAAAATAAACCCACAAAGATTAACAATACTGATGACGATTGTGTTCCATTTATGGTATGAACCAAAAGGTGTGTATAATTCACATATGCTACATAGGGCCAGGTGCATTCAGCTAGTAAGGTATTATGCAGATTCAGGAGTCACAGGTTGACGAGGACTGGAGCCATCTGTCCCAAATTTTTTTGTATTTGCCCGGACACCCTCTATTAATGTAGATTATCTTTTTGTATTTATGGGTATTATTAATTTCAGCAATGCAGGCAGCCAATGTAGGAGCTGTAGCCTGGATCCAATTCCAGGCTATAATCTTTCTAGCTACAAACAAGGTTTCATGTAGGAATCTGAGAGTCTGTTTGTCTGTATCATTGTCGGGAAAGATTCCCAACAGGCATTGCTTAGGGTCTAGGGACACCGATGAGCCCATCTGATCATGTAGGAACTGGAAAATCTGCGACCAGTATCCACGAATATGAGGGCAGTGCCTGAGGAGATGGCCAAAGGTGCCAACTGATATCATGCATCTGGGGCACATTGAGTTATGTGAAGGACAGAATTTGGCTAAGCGGTGTGGAGTTAAGTATGCCCTATGTGTTATGTAGACTTGTGTAAGCCTTTCCGACATTTTGGGTGAGACAGGTATGGAGGTCTCTAGAGCCTCGTCCCAGTCCTCATCATCCAACTCCCCAGCATCATCGACCCATTTGGTCTTAGCATTGTAGGCAAGTTTATTGGCCGTTGGAGTAATGAGCATGTAAAAAATGGAAATGAGTTGACGTGGCTCATTGTTACAGATTATAGCAAGTGCATCTAGGGATAGTAGGTCGGGGTAGGAGCCTGTGAACTGGGTATATAGGGCATGGCGCACCTGGAGATAACGAAAGAACATATGGTTGGGGAGGTTAAACTCTGCCTTTAATTGATCAAATGTTTTGAGTGTTCCATTTGTGAGAAGGTGGGACAGCAGATATACTCCCCTGGATATTCATACAGTAGGATCGGGTATCTGAAGGAGTTCTGGGAGAAGTTTGTTGTAACACAGGGGAGTATTGATGTGAAACCCAGTTGTTCCAATCTTGGCCATTGATAGATCCCATATCCGCATGTGCTGGAATATAAGGCCCGAGTGGCTTGGGAGCTCCAATGAACCATGCAGACCATGCAGCAGGTTGCAGAATGGATGCGGAGCCCGGGAGTCCACTGAGTGGCATGCCAAAGCATGGTATCTACATTTGTCAGTCTTGTCAATATGATAAAAATGTGAGAGCTGTGCCGCCAAGTAATATGATCTGAAGTCCGGGACTGCTAGGCCCCCCAGGGAAGTTTGGATCTGAAGAACCTTCCAGGATAATTTATGTCTACTGGGCCCCCATATGAAAGACTGTAGCAAAGTGTCCATAATTTTAAAGTATGGAATATAGACCGGAGAGTGCCATAGTACATAAACAATTTTGGACAATAGTAGCATTTTGACTAGTCCCACATGGCCCATA
Source organism: Aquarana catesbeiana (assembly GCF_042186555.1). Lineage (NCBI taxonomy): Eukaryota > Metazoa > Chordata > Amphibia > Anura > Ranidae > Aquarana > Aquarana catesbeiana. The sequence goes on along the minus strand of NC_133328.1, from coordinate 216,754,100 downwards.
ACCCCCAGTGGCAATTTGGCCTATGTATGTCTTTGTTTTGGCTTTAATCAGCGGAAGAAGAGGTTCTACATTTAACGAGATATAGTCAGCTTTATCCCCAGAAACCAGGACCCCCAAGTGTTTAAAAGTGCTAACTCTCAGCAGGGGCATATTGGCCTGCCTTTCAGGTGGGGGAAACATCCAGGGGGAGGATCTGGGACTTATCCCAGTTTATTTTAAGGCCTGATAATCTACTGAAATTGTCTATGATCTGTAGTGCAGTTAAAAGGGAGGGGCCAGAGCCAGGTAGAGGATCATGCCATCTGCATATACTCGCACCCTTTCAACCACAGATCCAGATGTTAACCCTCTAATATCAGGGTGGTCCCTAAGCACCACCGCTAAAGGTTCTAAAGCCAGTGCATGTAGAAGGGGCGAAATGGGGCACCCCTGCCGCATCCGCCACGAAAGTGCAAAAGTGTCAGACGTTAAGCCATTCACCGCCACCCTAGCCTGCGGTGTATCATAAAGCAAGGTTAGTCATTTGACGAGGTTGGGGCCGAAACCATAGCAGCAAAGACACTGCCACGGGTATTGCCATTCAACTGAGTCAAATACCTTGGCCACATCAAGGGAAACTACTACTATAGAGCCAATTTGGTCATGGGAGGCTGTAGGTTCATGAAGAAGTGTCTGGTATTGAATGCCGTGTTTTTGGCCGGCATGAAGGCAGTTTGATCTGAGTGTATCAATGAGAGTATTGTCTGTTTGTAATAGGGAAATAGGCCTATAAGATTTTGCACTGTGGGGGTCCTTACCCAGTTTAGGTATAAAGACTATGGTTGCTTCCCTCATGGATTCAGGAAGGGTTGTGGCTTTAAATATAGGCTGAAAGAGGGCCAGAAGTCTAGGGGCTAGGATAACGGAGAAATGGACATAAAATTTGACAGGCAGGCCATCCGAACCCGGGGCTTTAGACTTTGCAAATTGGGCTAAGGCAAAGGTAATTTCATCTGCCAAGATCCGGGCCTCCAACAAATCAACCTGTTTGGCAAATAGTTTGGGAAGATCCAGTGTCTCAAGAAGGGTTAGGAGATCCCGAGGGGGATAGTGCACTTTGGATGTGTAGACTTCCAGAAAGAAATCCACAATATCCCTGGCAATGATCGCGGGGTCTGTAATGTCCCCTGCCATGGCTGAGTACAAGGTAATAACCACTAGGAGTCTGAAGTCAAGGTGTGTCAGATAGGCCAGTAATTTACCTGGGCACTCGCCTTGCTCGAAAATCTTTTGTTTACTGAAAAACAATTTGTGTTTAGCCCGTCTGCAGTTTCAATTGTGCCAGGGAGTCAGATGACGGTGAGGAGACATAACGGTCCTCTGACATCGTCAGCTCAGTCAAGGCATGTACATAGTCTGCTTCGGGATTGCGTTTAAACCTGGAAATGGATTCAGTAAGTAATAGCCTGGCATGTTTCTTGAAGGTTTCCCAGATCACTAAGGGAGAGGCAATATCTGCATTGTTATTGAAGAAAATTGTCTATTCAAAAGCTAACCTGTCGCTATCAGGGAGAATGGTCCACCAGAATGGATTCAACCTCCAATTCAAGGACGGCGTTGCAGTATATGAGGAGAGTTCAATCCAGAATGGGGAGTGGTCTGGTAATATTCAGGGGCCAAATCCCACAGCCCACAACCTAGGAATTAAGGAACGGGACAGCCATATATAGTCTATACGAGACATTGACGGGTGTGAACTAGAAAAGCAGGAGTAAGCCTGGTGGGTAGGGTGTAGGTATCTCCAGGTATCCACCAAATTAAAACTAGTCAATAGGCGATTGAACCTGGTGTCACGGTCTGGCATGGGAGACTGCTGCCCCAAGAACATTCGGTCCAGACATGGGTTTGCAATCATATTGAAGTCTCCCAGCCAGACAGCTGGTATAGGTGGATACCTGGCCATGAATGAAAAGCCCTCACTAAGGATAGTGTAATTATAGGGTGGAGGGACATACCAGGCCAATATTAGTAACAAATCACCTGCGATCTTAGCAAGTAAGAAAATGTATCTGCCCTGGGGGGTCTGTTATCACTGTCTGACTCTCGAAGGACACTGATTTGGCCACGAGTACAGAGACACCTCTGGACTAGGATGTATGTGTGGCATGACTTTTATATACTCTTTAGGGAGTTTGGCATTATGGATCCACTGCATCAGTATTCAGATATACCCCCAGATTAAAATGCAACAAAAATGCAACAAACAGACCCAAGGCACTCAACAGAATGGGCTAGCAGTTATATGTGATAGTGGCATGCATCCTATTGGTCCAGTCCTGTGCTGCATGCAATCTACTGGAGAAATTGAGATATCCAAAACAGATATGCAAAGGCTATATGCTGAGCATTGGTAAAGTCAAGGTATCCATGAGAACAAAGTAGATCAATTGGAGGATGATGAATAAACAAATAAAACTTGCCTCCATATAAATCATGAAGTAACATTTATTGTGTGGCCATAGATAAAGCACACAGTCCAGATAAAACACAGTCATGTGTGAACAACACAGTCTAATTTAAAAGGTAAAATCCCCATCCAAGTCTCACCCAACCTCAAACACTAAATGGGCCCAGCACTTGTGATGGAAACAGGCTCAATGTTCACATATGAGGTGGAAGGCTCACTGGGATCAGCTTTTTGTGTCCAACAGGAAAGGTACACATCAGTGTGGAGTGTAGTAAAGCTGGAGCCCATCAAGAAGATGACCGCTCACAGAATGGAGACAATAATGCGGCAGGCCAAGGGAAATGACATGGCCACTCTGGCGGCCCATGCCAGAGGAAGGGGACCGACCAGGGGGATCTCTATCCAATCAGATAGCATGTTTCAAAGCTCCCAGCTTCTTTGTCAAATCTAGTTTGGATTATAAATAGTGGTTAGCTGACCAACAGCTGATCCCAGCGAGCCTTCCGGCTGCTTTGTGAGCCTCGAGCCTATTTCCATTACAAGTGCTGGGCTCTCCATTTAGTGTTTGAGGTTGGATGAGAGTTGGGCTTTTACTACACACCACACTGATGTGTACCTTTCCTGCGGGACAAAAACAGCTGATTCCAACAAGCTTTACGGCTGGTATGTGAACCTTGAGCCTGTTTCCATCACAAGTAGCCTATGGCCACACAATAAATGTTACCTCATGGTTTATATGGAAGCAGATTTTATTCGTTTATTCATCATACGCCAATTGATCTACTTTGTTCTCATGGAAACCTTGACTTTACTAGTGCGCAACATATAGCCTTTGCATTTCTGTTTTAGATATACCCCCAGGCATACCCCCAGCAGGGGACAGCGTTTTTTGACCGATCTGTTAATTCAGGGGTCATTTGTATAAGGTGAACGGCCACACTGACCATCGGTGGCGGGATCTTTTCACCCTGAAACACTTGGATGTTTTTATGCTATATGCACTACGCACTGATTTATGGATATCTTTGCTGTTCTCTATCTCTGACCTTTATATTCATATGGACATTTAGTTGTTTTAAAAGAGTTGTTTTTGCACTGCTCTTCTTCTGTCATTTTTAATATCTTACAGGTAGTGTGGAATATACCTATAGTGTTCAGCTTGCAATTATACATATGATACTTTGTATTGGTGTTTCTAAATATTGACCTCATAATTATTGTTGTTCTGATTGTGCTGATTATTTTTATTTGCAAGTATACTGCGGGGGTCATTTACTATAGCGCCAAAAAATTCTCCTGCAGTACCAAAAAATAACTCTCAAAAAAGGCCAGAAAGACTTCAACTCTCAGAAAGTCAACGCTAATACAAATGTAAAGCAGCGCTATTGCGGCAATAATGCCTGTCAGATCACATATGCCGGAATAGTGGAAGTCAATGGGGCTCGAACCTGAAAAATCCAAAGTTCTGACTGAAGGCTTATATGCAAGTTCTTTGCCATAAAAAGTGTTTGGAGACCCGGGTCCTGCCCCAGGGGACATGAATCAATGCCAAATATTTTTTGGGAGCAGTGATTTTAATAATGCTTTGAGTGAAACAATAAAAGTGTAATATTCCTTTAAATTTCATACCTGGGTGGTGTCTATAGTATGCCTGTAAAGGGGCACATGTTTCCTGTGTTTAGAACAGTCTGACAGCAAAATGACATTTCAAAGGAAAAAAGTCATTTAAAACTACTCGCGGCTATTAATGAATTGCCGGTCCGACAATACACATAAAAGTTCATTGATAAAAATAGCATGGGAATTCCCCACAGGGGAACCCTGAACCAAAATTAAAAAAAAAATGATGTGGGGGGTCCCCCTAAATTCCATACCAGGCCCTTCAGTTCTGGTATGGATATTAAGGGGAACCCCGGCCAAAATTTTTAAAAAAATGGTGTGGGGTCCCCCTCGAAATCTATACTAGACCCATCAGGTCTGGTATGGATTTTAAGGGGAACCCCGCGCCAACATTTAAAAAAAATTGGCGTGGGGACCCCCCCAAAATCCATACCAGACCCTTATCCGAGCACGCAACCTGGCAGGCCACAGGAAAAGAGAGGGGATGAGAGAGCGCCCCCCTCCTGAACCGTACCAGGCCACATGCCCTCAACATTGGGAGGGTGCTTTGGGGTAGCCCCCCAAAACGCCTTGTCCCCATGTTGATGGGGACAAGGGCCTCATCCCCACAACCCTTGCCCAGTGGTTGTGGGGGTCTGCAGGCAGGGGGCTTATCGGAATCTGGAAGCCCCCTTTAACAAGGGGACCCCCAGATCCCGGCCCTCCCCCCTGTGTGAAATGGTAAGGGCCTACGATTTCACAAAAAAACTGTCAAAAATGTAAAAATGACAAGAGACAGGTTTTGACAATTCCTTTATTTAAATGCTCTTTTCCTGCGGCCTGCCAGGTTGCATGCTCGGATAAGGGTCTGGTATGAATTTTTGGGGGGACCCCACGCCATTTTTTTAAACATTTTGGCGCGGGGTTCCCCTTAAACTCCATACCAGACCTAAAGGGTCTGGTATAGATTTTGAGGGGGACCCCACGCATTTTTAAAAAAAATGTTGGCCGGGGTTCCCTTTAATATCCATACCAGACCTGAACGGCCTGGTATAGAATTTAGGGGGAACCCCACGCCATTTTTTTTTAAAATTTTGGTTCGGGGTTCCCCTGTGGGGAATTCCCATGCTATTTTTATCAATGAACTTTTATGTGTATTGTCAGACCGGCAATTCATTATTAGCTGCGAGTAGTTTTAAATGACTTTTTTTCTTTTGAAATGTCATTTTTCTGTCAGACTGTTCTAAACACGGGAAACATGCACCCCTTTACAGGCATACTATAGACACCCTCCAGGTACGAACATTTAAAGGAATATTACACTTTTATTGTTTCACTTTAAGCATTATTAAAACCACTGCTCCTGAAAAAACAGCCATTTTTAAAACTTTTTTGCATTGATACATGTCCCCTGGGGCAGGACCCAGGTCCCCAAACACTTTTTATGACAATAACTTGCATATTAACCTTTAAAATTAGCACTTTTGATTATTCATGTCCCATAGACTTTAACCACTTGCCTCTACCAGGCCAATTCTGACATTTCTCTCCTACATGTAAAAATCATATTTTTTTTGCTAGAAAATTATATAGTACCCCCAAACACAAACATTATATATGTTTTTTTTAGCAGAGACCCTAGAGAATACAATGGCGGTCATTGCAACTTTTTATCTAGCATGGTATTTGCGCAGCAATTTTTCGAATGCTTTTTTTAGGAAAAAAACAGTTTTGGGCTTTAAAAAAAAAAAAACAAGAAAGTTAGCCCAATCTTTTTGCATAATGTGAAAGATGAAGTTACGCCGAGTAAATAGATACCCAACATGTCACGCTTCAAAATTGTGCCAAACTTCGCTATTTAAAAATCCCCTTAGGCGACGCTTTAAAAATTTTTACTGGTTACATGTTTTGAGTTACAGAGAAAGTCTAGGACCAAAATGATTGCTCTCGCTCTAATGTTCGCGGCGACACCTCAAATGTGTGGTTTGAACACCGTTTTCATATGTGGGCGGGACTTATGTATGCGTTCGCTTCTGCATGCGAGCTCACGGGGACAGGGGCGCTTTAAAAAAAAAAATTTATTGTTAATTTTACTTTTACTTTTATTTTAGCTTGACACTTTTTTCCCCAAAAATGTTTTTTGATCACTTTTGTTTCTATTACATGGAATGTAAACATCCCTTGTAATAGGAATAAGCATGACAGGTGCTCTTTACAGTGAGATGTGGGGTCAATAAGAATTTCAGAGACATCTGTGCAGGTTTCTGCACTGATATAAATACAAATTGCACCCCAAAGTTGCACCAATTAAAACAGTGCAATTGTCACCGCTTTGACATATCAAATCGCACCAATGTGAACTAAAGCTGACACATACAACACTGCCTATCCACCAGCTGAATTCATTACCTGCAATTCTCCACAGCTGTTATATATAGATATTCCACCTTTATCATTAACTTGCAGGTGTGCAGAAGCCTAGGTTTACATTGGAGCGATTTGTCATGTGATTTGAGAGATCAAATCGCATGACTATTGGCAGCAATGGCACTGTTCCAATCGATGCAACATATTTTTTTTGTGGCACCGCACCAATTTGCTAAAGTAGTTCCTGCACTACTTTTGCTGATTTCAGGTGCGATTTCAATAGACATTTGTGTATGAAGCCACACGGATGTCTATCAAGTAGCACCTGAAATCACGCTGACCTTGCTACTTTGAGATCGTGCTACATCAAGTGAAGTAGCGTGATTTCAAAGTAGCATCAATGTGAACCAGGGCAAAGAGATTAGTTTTTTGGTGCACAAATACATATTGAAAAAAATAAGAGATATTGCACTTTCCCAAACCACCACCCACAAAAACTAAAGAGAAAAAAAAGTAGAAGAAAAAAAACACCACAACAAAAGCTCAATAATGCACTTTTATTTTACCAGCAGAAAAACAAACAAAAAAAAAAAATTACATTTACTAGCTTCAAAAAAATTTGAACAGGATATATGGTGCTACATTTAGCAATGGGATTTTAAGGGCCCTGCTCATAGGAGCTTACAATCTAAAATTTGACAAAACCTTAGAGTGGACACAGCTTTAATTTCAGTGTATAACAGGCAACACATGACATTTTTATCTGCAAGATTATAGAAACATACTTAACAGTCATTCTTACAAAGCATTCCAACATAATATTAAAAGACTTATTCAAAACACCCACCACCAGCCCACAATCCACACATACATACATTGGTGACCATGTTCTGCTGGAAGCTGCATTTCAGTGTACACGATTAAATGAGATCAAAAAGAGTAGGTCAGCAGATGCTTCCAAACGATGTTTGCATGACCAGACAGGAACAATACACGCACAACATTGACAGCATGCCCACATAAACCCACTTTTGCTTGAAAAAACGCACAAGAATTTCATACAATATCATTCCTTCTCCCCCACAAATCACAGCAAAAAATCTGACATTCTCGGGCCAAACAAACCCCCCTACTGCGGGCCTTTATATAAGAGAGGTTGTATTGTTATCACACTGATACACCCAATAGAAGTACACGCCCACCAGTATCTTTCAATCTGTTTCTTCATGTATGTCTAAAGTGATTGCACCTGATGAGCAGGAATACATAATAGTATTTGCAACTGTGTTAGCCTTGGCTATGTGCATCAAATCTCCAACTACAGGACAAAGATCAAAGTCCATTTGCAGCCACATAAACAAAGCAACAGTTTTCTAAGCATATCTACCTGTGCAGTGTAAACCCTAAAATTTGAAATGTCCAAGTCCCTGGGCATGATTAGTGCTAATAAACATTAACATCAGTCCCTGGCTGCAATGAGCTTCCAATCTAAAGTCCAAAATAAACTTTCTTACATTAGAACCTATTTCGACAGGAGACAAATAAAATGCCAGCATGTCTTTGGATTGTGGTGAGAAACCCACACAGGGAGAACATATAAACTTCAACACAAGGAATAGCATGTTGGGGAATTGAACCAACATCCCAGGTGCTGCTAGACAGAACTGCTACCCACTTAACCACCAGGCAGCCCCACACATTTTTTCTGCATCTCTGTGGTGTGAACCAGCCCTAAGTCCATAGCCATGCTCAGTGTCACAAGCAATATACAATATATTGGCCTAAGTATTGGGATGCCTGCCTTTAAACGCATATGAACTATAATGGCATCCCAGTATTAGTATTGGGTTCAAAACTCATTTGGCCCACCCTTTGCAGCTATAACAGCTTCAACTCTTCTTGTCCACAAGGTTTAGGAGTGTGTCTATGGGAATGTTTGACCATTCTCCCAAGTGCATTTGTGAGGTCAGGCACTGATGTTGGACGAGAAGGCCTGACCTACAGTCTCCTCTCTAATTCATCCCCAAGGTGTTCTGTTGTGTTGAGGTCAGGACTCTGTCCAGGCCAGTCAAGTTCCTCCATCCCAAACTCCCTCATCCATGTCTTTATGGACCTTGCTTTGTGCACTGGTCCAAATGATTTGATGGGGGGGGGGATTATGATGTGGGGTTGTTTTTCAGGGGTTGGGCTTGGCCTCTTAGTTTCAGTTAAGGGAACTCTTAAGGCGTCAGCATACCAAGACATTTTGGACAATTTCATGCTCCCAACTTTGTGGGAACAGTTTGGGGAAATCCCCTTCCTGTTCCAACATGACTGCACACCAGTGCACAAAGCAAGGTCCATAAAGACATGGATGAGCAAGTTTGAGGTGGAGAAACTTGACTGGCCTGCACAGAGTCCTGGCCTCAACCTGATAGAACACCCTTTGGCTGAATTAGAGTAGAAACTGCGAGCCAGGCCTTCTCAACCAACATCAGTGCCTGGCCTCACAAATGCACTTCTGGAAGTTCATGTGTGTGTAAAGGCAGGCGTCCCAATACTTTTGGCTAAATAGTGTATCTGGAAAAGACTTACAATGGTGGTGGAACCCTCCTACACATAAATACTACATTTAGACATAGTTATAGGACCTGGGAGATGAGACAACTTCTCCACATGAAGTAACATGGTTGGGATTTGAACCCAAACCCTCAGGGATACTAAGCAGAAGTTCCAACCTCCAAGCCACAGAGCTGCCACATGTGAGAACATCCTACACATAACTACACATAAAAACACATAAATACTGCATTTCTTTGGACATACAAGTGATGGAATTACATTACTCAAGAGTTATTCTTCTTGATTTATTCTGTGACATTTGGTGATTTTTTGTGGGTGAGAGTAGAATATTACCCTCAAATTTTTGGGAATTACATTTTGCTTTCTGATGTTGGTACACATATCACATTTTTTGGGCTAAAATTATGAATATTTGGAAATAATAAAAAGCACAAAAAATTGTGATTCATTTTAAATTTGCATCAGCATTGGTATTGTTTGTGGGTTTTAACCCTTTCATGACTAAGCCTATTTTTGAAATTTGGTGTTTACAAGTTAAAATCCGTATTTTTTGCTAGAAAATTACTTAGAACCCCCAAACATTATATATATTTTTTTAGCAGATAATCTAAAGAATAAAATGGCGATTGTTGCAATATTTTTTATCACACGGTATTTGTGCAGCGGTGTTTTAAACACAAATTTTTGGAAAAGTGACACTTTCATGAATTTTAAAAAATCCAAACAGTAAAGTTACCCCAATTTTTTTGTGGTTTGAACACCGTTTACATATGCGGGCGCGACTTCCGTATGCGTTTTCTTCGCTGTGCGAGCTCGCGGGGACAGGGGCACTTTAAATTTTTATTTATTTATTTATTTATTTATTTATTTTATTTATTTTTGTACTTTATAAATTGTGTTTAAAAAAAATTTTTTTTTTTTACTTTTATTGCTGTCACAAGCAATGTAAACATCCCTTGTGACAGTAATAGGTGGTGACAGGTACTCTTTATGGAGGGATGGGGGGTCTAAAAGACCCCCCATCCCTCCTTTACACTTCAAAGTATTCAGATCGCCGAAAACGGCGATTCTGAATACTGTGTACTTTTTTTAATTCGGCGCCATTGGCAGCCGAGTAAACGGGAAGTGACGTCATGACGTCGCTTCCGTGTTTACAACGATCGCACGGGAGGCCCGGTAACAGCGGCGGGAGGCGACGGGAGGGGGGGATGTCCCCTCCCGCTCCTCCGGTATAACAGCCGAGCGGCTTTTAGCCGCATCGGTTGTTATACACAGGTAGCCGATCGCCCGCTGTAAACAACGGTACCGGGATGATGCCTGCAGTTGCGGGCATCATCCCGGTATAACCCCGGAAACCCGAGTACGCATATCTGCGTACGGTCGGCGGGAAGGGGATAAAGACACCTGTGAGAGTTTGGGGCAAAGATTGTTGTGTAATTGAGAGTAACAAGTGAAAGTGACAGAGAAAAATATAATTTACCAAAACAGCAAAACATTCCACATTCTAGCATTCTTAAAATCTAAATATTTTAAGTAGAAGCAACAATGTTGCAAAGGAAAATGTATTTCACAGAAAGATACATTTCATCTCAACATTAAAAGTTTTTTTTTGTGAAAGTTAGAATTGTTCCATTAGAATCAATGGTTGAAACTTAATTTTGACTAAAATAGAGCAGATTTTCATTTTAAAAAATGTTCTCTAATTAGCTCTCATTTTGGTATTTACCATAGCGCCGGCTAAAAAAGACACGAGTTAAAATGAGAGTTATTTTCAGGTCTGAGCATGCTCAGTTGTGTTGGCACCTAGTTGTCCAAAACGGGGAATTTTTCACTTCTCAGACTTTTAAAGATATTTCAGTGTAGAAATCACTTTTTCACAAAGTTTAAAAGCAGATTATCTTTAAATAATATACCGCATATATCAGTACCATTTAGGCAATTATATGATGCTCTAAACATTATTTCCATGTGCACTAGTCCAGGTTTTAGCAGAGTAATGCCCCGTACACACGGTCGGACATTGATCGGACATTCCGACAACAAAATCCTCGGATTTTTTCCGACGGATGTTAGCTCAAACTTGTTTTGCATACACACGGTCGCACAAAGTTTTGGAATTTCCGATCGCCAACAACGCGGTGACGTCAACCACGTACGACGAGACTAGAAAAGGCCAGTTCAGAACCAAGTGCAGCACCCTTTGGGCTCCTTTTGCTAATCTTGTGTTAGTGATGCCCTGTGCACACGATCGGACATTGATCGGACATTCCGACAACAAGATCCTAGGATTTTTTCCGACGGATGTTGGCTCAAACTTGTTTTACGTACACACGGTCGCACAAGGTTATCGGAATTTCTGATCGCCAACAACGCGGTGACGTCAACCACGTACAACGAGACTAGAAAAGGCAAGTTCAGAACCAAGCGCGGCACCCTTTGGGCTCCTTTTGCTAATCTCCTGTTAGTAAAAGTTTAGTGAGAGACGATTCGCGCTTTTTCAGATTCGTGGCTTTCAGATCATTTTCTGCGGTTCAGTTTGTGCTTGTGGGTTTGTATCTGCTCTTCAGTGCGTGCAAGCAAGTTCCGTGTGACTTATAGTCATTGTGTTCTTGTTCGTTCGTTACTGTTTTTCAGGTCGCTCTTCACAGGCCTTGCTGTTCTTCAGTGCATTCTGTTACTTCGTTCTGAGCAGCTGACCGTTTTCTAGCCATGTTGCGTATACGTACTCCTCGTAGAGTTCGTGCTGTGCGGGGGCTTGGTGTTGGGGTCCTGACCTTGACACAAGTCCAGTCCATGAATAGGGTGGGGAGGAGTTCATGGACCAATTATTGGTTGCTTCAGCGTGACCAGTTCTCTCATATGCCTTTGCTCCGTGAGATCTGTGAGAATAATCCTGATGATTTCAGGAACGTTCTCAGGATGACGGACCCCGTATTTCACAGTTTGTTGGCTTCGCTGACCCCCTATATCAGCAGGCAGGATACCTGCATGAGGCAAGCCATCACTCTGGAGCAGAGGCTGGTCGCTACCCTGCGGTACTTGGTGACGGGGAGAAGCCTGCAGGACTTGAAGTTCTCGACAGGCATCTCCCCCCAGGCTCTGGGGATCATTATCCCGGAGACCTGTTCTGCCATCATCCAGGTCCTGCAGAAGCAGTATATGAAGGTAAGATTTTTATCCTTTAATATCAAATTTTATTGTATATTATGTTTGATAATATATTGTATTTATTTCCTCATTCCCTAATTACCATGATTGTAATATGCTGTGAATGTCCCCTTTGTCCTCATGCATGCTGGATTTTTCTGTAATTATTTTTTTAGTCCTTCATACATATTTGCCTTCAATAACCTCCCCAGCATGCTCTCCTGCCCTATATTCACCTCATGTAGTCACTTAACAATGTATTTTGTCAGCTCCATAGTAGTGCTTTACCCCAAACACCCCCTAAAATGTTTTTAAATGTGATTTGTGCTTTAAATTTAAGCAGAGTGCCAGAGGCATTTTTTTTGTGGTGTCCCCAAATCATTTTTATTAACCCTCCCTCCCCCCAACTGCTAAGTCAGCTGATCCCAATTCTCTATCTATCCTCAATCATCTATCTGCTGACTTTGCCAAACCCATACACACTATACCCATCTCTTTTGTGGTTAGATGTATGGATGAATTCCCCAAAGCATGTAGTGCAAGGGCCTGCCTGTATACTTTCAAATGGTACTGTTTAAAGTTTTTGTATCCTATTATTATCTTGACAGGTAAAAGCAGAATGTCCAAATGTCCTCAAATGTGTACAGTGTGTATTTATATCTTTGTATTATGACACTTCTTACCTGTCCAGTGGGCTGCCAATAGTGTAACTAAGGAGGAGCTGTTCCAAGTAATACCCTGTATTTAGGCATTCATCTCTCAATGAAGTGGAGAGGGTTACCTATCCAAGATTCCCCCCCCTATAATGTTAGAAATGGCCCATGAGAGGGGGGGGGGAATATGATAGGTGTACCTTATACTTTGGTGTTGTTAAATTTCCCCTTAATAAATGCTATCTGGAGGTTGGCCAAGAATGTTTGTGTCTAATCTGCTTGCCATGTTTATGTGCAAAAATACAAATTTTTTTTGTTTTCCTCAACAGTTTCCTTCCACGCCACAGGAATGGCAGACTGTGGCCTCCCACTTTGCCCAGCGGTGGGACTTTTCTAACTGCGGAGGGGCAATTGATGGGAAACACGTCCACATCATCCCACCACCCAACTCGGGGTCGTACTATTTCAACTATAAGGGGTTCAATAGTATTGTGATGTTGGCGGTGGTGTCGGCTAATTACTTCTTCTTGTATGTGGACATGGGGAAGAATGGCCGGATGTCCGATGGTGGAGTCATCACCCAGACGGAGTTCTACAGGCGTCTCCAGAATGGCAGCTTGGACTTGCCACCTCCAGAGGACAATGTGGAAGGACTCCCATTCGTCTTCGTAGCGGATGAAGCATTTGCGCTGGGGGACCATCTTATGCGGCCATTCCCGATGAGGACCCTCACCCCGGAACAGAGGGTTTTTAATTACCGGCTGGCCAGAGACAGAAGAGTGGTGGAGAACACATTTGGAATCATGGCCAGCCGGTTCCGCCTATTTCTGACACCCATCCATATGGCGGAGTATAAACTTAATCATATAATCCTGGCGTGCTGTGTTCTACATAACTTTTTACGCCAACATTCTGCCAACTATGCTGGCTCAGTTGGGCCTGAGGCTGGAATTCTACATGATACAACCCTGACGGCGCTTGAAAGTGGCCGTCCTGGCTTGCCCTCCTTGAGTGCCCGTGATGTCCGGTTAAGATACCTTGAGTTCTTTGCGGGTAGGGGGGCCATCAATATGCCAGACAATTTGTGAAGCATTTATCAAATAAAAAAAAAAAAAGCTAATCTTTGGTGACATTTACTGCTTGTGTTTGTTTTAGCTGACCCCGACAGCAATGTGGGGAGTCCTGAAAATGGCGTGATTGTGTAACCTTTTCTACAAAGCACTGCTGGGTGTTATTTACTAAAGGCGTAGACACTTTGCACTACAAATGCACTTGAAACTGCACTGAAACTGCACTTGTAGTGCAAAGAGGATTTGCCCTTAGGAAATAACCCCCATTTTCACAGAAAACAGCAATTACATCACCACAAAAGTGTTGTAGCGTTGAGACAATAATCCACACATTCTTGATTAACAAACTTTTTAATACCTGCACAATCACATGTGCATTTAGAAAAGGTTTTTAAAACAAACCAACATGTTTGTTGTATAACAATTTTTGGGGTGGCATTATCAAAAATAGAAATGTCCATTTACGATAAAACAGGCCTGTGTAAAACCAACAAGAAAGACAAAAATCTTGAACTTACAAAGTTCACATATGGTAAAACTTGAAGGCAATATCAGACATGAGTATTTAGGAACTGTGTTTGATATTGCGTTCAGATGGGGTGAAGTCACCCCTTGAAAAGCCAAATTTGGAAGATGCACACCAATTTACGAATGTCAACATGTGCTAGCTGCCAACACGGGGGATCAAGGGACATGTTTTGGGGCAGCAACCCCTTCCTCACCACTACTTTATTATTGAGGAAGGGGTTGCACCCCCAAAACGCGTCCATTGATCTCCCGTGATGGCAAATAGCACATGTTGAAAAAATATATATAAAACACAAAGCGCTGTGATGCTAAATAGCTGATAATTACATATAAAACCAAGTGAGGCTGCTATCAAAAGAGAGTGTTTTCAGAGTCACTTAAAAAGAATAAATAATGATATTTGAAGCGCTTCACAATGTGCATGAAAATGAATATATAAGAATAAATATAAATAGTAAAATAAATCCAGCGGTGAGTAAAAATTCCTAAAAAATCCAGCAATCAAAATAGTGTAAAATTATAAAAAATTAGTGACACCAAATGTGTAAAAAAATTCACATAAAAAATCCACATAAAAATAAATATATAGGGATGTATTCAGAAGGTTCAATTATACAGGTGTAGAATCCTGATTGGTATAGAGCTTTTGATCACTAGCAAAGCTGTTTAAAAACACTTGCTTAATCAAGGTGCTCATTGACCTTCATAGTAACAATGTGCTTTTTGCTTCTATTCACAACCAATGTGAGAATCATAAACAGGCAGATAAGAGAAAAAAACAATCATTGTGCAATAGTTAGGATACCAAGGTACACAGGCAAACTTCAATCCACTCACGTGTGCCTTATAATGATAAGGCATATGCAGGTTTTACTATAGCAGTCAGCCACCTTAGACAGGAGCAGATTCAGTGCAGTACACTGTGTGATACTGCTGATCTGCACAGAGCGTCCTTGGCTCCTCCCACGCGTTACATCACAGTCACGTGACTTTTTCAAGCAAAAAAGTCACGTGACTGTGATGTAACGCGTGGGAGGAGCCAAGGACGCTCTGTGCAGATCAGCAGTATCACACAGTGTACTACACTGAATCTGCTCCTGTCTAAGGTGGCTGACTGCTATAGTAAAACCTGCATATGCCTTATCATTATAAGGCACACGTGAGTGGATTGAAGTTTGCCTGTGTACCTTGGTATCCTAACTATTGCACAATGATTGGTTTTTTCTCTTATCTGCCTGTTTATGATTCTCACATTGGTTGTGAACTGAAGCAAAAAGCACATTGTTACTATGAAGGTCAATGAGCACCTTGATTAAGCAAGTGTTTTTAAACAGCTTTGCTAGTGATCAAAAGCTCTATACCAATCAGTATTCTACACCTGTATAATTGAACCTTCTGAATACATCCCTATATATTTATTTTTATGTGGATTTTTTATGTGAATTTTTTTACACATTTGGTGTCACTAATTTTTTATAATTTTACACTATTTTGATTGCTGGATTTTTTAGGAATTTTTACTCACCGCTGGATTTATTTTACTATTTATATTTATTCTTATATATTCATTTTCATGCACATTGTGAAGCGCTTCAAATATCATTATTTATTAAATAGCACATGTTGGCTCACTGTGTGCATCCTCCAAATTTGGCTTTTCGAAACATCGCTAAAAAATTTTTAAGATTGTAGCACACAAAAAAACAAAGTGATTTTGCGGGGTTTTAAATCTGCCCCAAAACATCAATGATGTTATTATTTTTTAGAATAACATCATTGATTTTTTTCTTGAGGTTTTCCAATTCTAAATTACACCCCATGATCTCCCCGATCAGGATCTGGGCACTTTCTGATGTGAAAGGATCTCCATCCACAACATCACGATCACCTAAAAAGAAACCAAACAAAAACAGGTATCAAAAATCTGCCGGCATCCATCTCTTACCTGAGCCTGTGGTCGCAGACACTCACCTGTTGTGGTGTCAATTTCTACCACATCTTCTTCCTCCTCCTGCTCAGCTTGGGTTGGGGGTATTTCCCCTTCTTCCAGAGGTGGGGGGTCTCTGGTCTCCTCGGATAAGGGGTGTCCTCCGAGTCTTTTCTCCCCTATGTAAAACAAAAATGGTATAATTAGCACACAGATATTTGATGGCCGAAATATAAAGATGAAACATTGCTTGGAAGTGTGGTACAATTGTCTATTTGGGCAGAGTTCCAAGATGTAGCATTTTTATTGTCCTTTGTCAAACTTCAATACTTTACCTGTCTTGTACAAGCTTCACAGATGGAGACCCCCCTATAGTATACACTGGAGCACCTGTGTGGCCCCCCTAATAAAAAGGGTGTTCTTGTGTCCCACACTAGTGCTCCAGCGTCCAGATGTGAAAACAGCTGCTCAGTGTCCTCTCCTTACACAGAATCTAGTTTGCATTTCATTCTAGTCACAAACCCATCTACACAACCAAATATTTTTCAGACAAGTAGGCCCTAAAAAATGTTGGAAAATGCATATGGCCTAAACAATGGTGTTTTAGAGGCCGGAAGAAAAATGTTTGATACGAACGAATAATGGGCCCATGAACAATAAAGTTGCCATTTTAAACTGTACAACAATTAAGAAAAGCATATGGAGCAGCACGAACGTAATAAAGACAAAAAGAATAGGAACACAGCACAACTACTTACTTTTTTGCAGCACTCTCCGGATCTTTCGGTACTGCTCGGGCTCTCTTAATTTCAGGTCCGACCACCGCTTCCTGAGCTGATCTTTCGATCGTCGTACCCCGAAATTCCGGTGCAGACTCTTGACCACTTTCGCCATGATCTTGGCCTTTCTGATATTGGGGTTGGGGTAAGGTCCATACTTTCCGTCATAGTCGGCCTTCTTCAGGATGTCGACCATCTCCAACATCTCCCCAAGGACATATTTGTGGCCTTAAATCTTCTCTTTCTGGATCGGGACGTTTCCGGATCCGGGTTTTCCTCCTCCTCGTTGCTATAATTAGCAAGCACCTGCTCTGACTCCGCCATGTGCTATTCACCCACTGCCGAACGAAAAGGGGCGGGGAATAGACTAGAAAGAACGTCAGGGACGGGCGGAGTTACACGCATGCGCAGTGTGTATAAAGCGTAACACGCGTGCGTATTACGTACGATCTGTGAGCGGAGGAAGGAGCATTGGAGGCGCCGATCGTAATAACGAAGGTAAGAGACAAACTTGGGCCTATACTGCTTCTAGATTGAGGCCTATATTGTAACACGATTAGGAGAGTTTTGGATGACATTAGGGTTTGTCTTGTGTTGTGTCTTGCAGTGAAAATGGATATCTTGAATGATACAGACTTCATGGCAATATTCATTGACACGTTCAGGGAGCTGCCTTGTCTGTGGGAGATCAACCACCTACATTATAGGAACCAAACAAAGAGGAAGGCAGCGCTGGATCAATTGTTGGAAATTGTGAAGCAGGTGATCCCCACAGCAGACATCACCTATTTGAAGATCCTAATTGGTGGCCTGAGGAGCACATATGTAAGGGAGCGCAAGAAAGTCCAGGATTCGCAGATATCCGGAGCAGCAGATCACATCTATGTCCCCAGGATGTGGTACTATGACAGGCTGCATTTTCTGGCAGGTCAGACTGAACCCAGGTCATCACTCTCCAGTCTTCCTTCCACGCTTCCTTCCACCCCAGCTGAGGCTTCTGACGCCCAACCTGGGCCTTCCAGGCAGCAACATGTGGAGGAGCCCAGCTTGAGCCAGGTATAGCATTCCTCTAAATATTTCAGGTTGTCCAATCAATGATGTTAACTAGATGTTAGTTTGGAGTACTAATTTATGATTGTGATTGATGATGCAAAACATTACAACCATGTCCCTTTTTCATACACAGGGAAGTCTCAGCCAGGAGGTGGCCGGGCTGAGCAGGCTGCCTGATATGCAGGTCCCCCCCCTACACCTGCAAAGAGAAAGTGACAGGAAGAGGAGTACCCTAAAGGAGGCTGCCATAGGCCTCTTTTGGAAGGCTACAGAGGCCCTGGGAGCCCCCCACACTGTGGAGGAGGACTTTGCTGCCATAATTGCCTGTAAAATGCAGCGGATGGAGGAGGGCCAACAACTCATGTGTGAGTCATTAATGTTGGAAGCTCTCAATAAGGTACCCACATTTGTGACCTCACACATGGTCCTCCTCCTCCTCCTCCAGGTCCTACTACTCCTCCTCCTCCTCCTCCAGGTCCTACTAGTCCTCCTCCTCCTGCAGGTCCTACTCCTCCTCCTGCCACATCTCCAACAGCAGAGCCACAGCCAGGAAGGAAGCGTGGAAGGAAGACCAGAAAGTGATGACCCTGCATCCAGTCTGGTCTGGCAAAAGATGCAGCCTCTTGTGGTACCACAGCCTGGGGACACAGATGTCATCTGCTGCTTTCCGGATCTCTGGGACTTCTGGACCAGACTGCACTTCCTTACATATGGACTCCTCAGGCCACCAATTTTGATGTTCAAGAATTGATGTCTGCCCTGGGGATCCAAGGTTTCACTAATTACTGCTGTTTCTCCAGCGTTGCCTCCCTCTTTGTTTGGTTGTGAGCCCTTAATAAAGGCTTTTTGGTTTCAATTATGCTTGGCTATGTGTGTTTTCCTTCAAAAAGGACAGTTTGTTTGTGAGGATTCAGGTACATTTCAAAAGTACAATGTGAAATTAACAAGGGACACCAACACCAAACAATCTCCTTGAGATTAAATAATACAAGATATCAATGGTGTTGTGGTAACTTGACACACAAAACACACACAAAAATATTCTGGAGTAAAACTAAAAATAAAATAAAACAAAGATCAGCCTTGGAAAAAATACAAACCTAAAATAAATAAAAAATCTGCATTTAAAAAAAAAAAAAAAAAAAAAAAATTGTCAGATGTGACAAATCAAAATATATTAAGGGAATCCCAATAAATAATAAAGAAAGAAGTTTGTGAGAAGTCTGTGTGAATATGAGCAGCAAAACTACTTCATTCTTCCCACATTATAAAGAAGAAGAGAGTGCGCTGTATTAAACCATTTTTAACATTGCACCGTGACAAAAGTGTTGTATCCATTGCGAACGCTAAGTTTACCAGACCGAGCTGTTCCGTCTCGGAATTTCTTCTGAGCATGCGTGGCACTTTGTGCGTCGGAACAGGCCACACACGGTCAGAATTGACGCGATTGGATTTTGTTGTCGGAAAATTTTATAGCCTGCTTTCAAACTTTACTTTACCTGAAACCAATAGCGCTAATTAGTGCCGCAGCTCTTTAGTAAATGACCCCCTGTGTCTTAATCATGTCTAACAATGAATAACTGGGAAAAAACCATTCTTAAAACAAAGGTTATAGTAGTAAACGGTAGTACAATATAGCATCTTTGTGACACAAATATGCCATAATTCACAATATTACAGAACATTACAATTTTCACGTTTTGTAGTAGTAGCCATTACAATATTAATTCTTTAACATAATTTAAAAGAGTAATCAGTAAACAGGAACAAAGGGAGGAAAAGGGAATCCAAAGTTCAATGTGGCGTTGAGTGCCGGAAATGTAACTGCTAGATTTTAAGGGTTGTGAGTTTTCCATAAATGCCAAGGCTGCTACGGTTTACGAATCTGGGCAAGTTTTCTCATTCTAGCAGCCATCATGTGTTTGTAAGTGCAATGCAACTGGGTCAAGTCTACAGTATCTGAGAGTGTAGGAGGTGTAGGTGATTTCCATCTCCTAGTAATGCAGAGACTTACTGCCAGGAGAATGTGAGTGGTTGAGTGTTGGGAGTGTGGTGGTAGGTTGCCCATGTCTAGGTTTAATAGGGCTAGGCCTGAAGAAGCAAAGATAGAAGCATGGGCGATGTTGGAGATAAGGTGGAAGATAGAGGTCCAAAAAGTTTTGATGTGAATAAAACCTTCTGAGCTGCTCTAGAAATTAAATTCAATTAACGTAGCTGCCCGCACTTCCCACGCTTCCTTATATCATGTGAAAAAACTATAAAATTTAAATATATATATATATATATGCAATCATTCCATATGTGATCATATGCTTATAATCCAAATAAAATTGTTTTGAATCAAACTAAAATGGTGATTTGGCACAATGGTCGGTGAAAAATGTGTTATAAACCAACATGCCAATCCACTAATACAATTCCACTAATACAATTCATCAGATAGGAGTAACACCACTCAGACATTACCACCAGCAGAGGGAACATCCCAGAGAGGGAGAAGAAAGAGGATATGTAGGGGAGTGAGGAAGATCCAAAAGAGGGAGAGAGTATTAGGGGAAGGTATATATAATGATACAAAAATAAAGTAAAAAAATGTACACACCCAGGGGTTATCTCCTCATTCCAGTTTAATAAAGGATAGGTAAAAAGGAATCACAAAAATTTCCATTAACAATAAAACCTCCCTCACATGATCCCCCCCCCCCAATAAAAAACCACACCCTTTCCTCCTAGATGGCAGAGACCCACTATCACTAACCCCAGTCCCCCTCCCCCGTCCCCTCCCCCTAAACTAAATGGGACCACTAACCATCTCCCCTTCAGAGCTGGAACCAGGAACCATATAAACCTCCCCTTGAAGGCAAGATGGTACCCCGAAACAATCATATGCAATACCCAGAGATTTACAGGAGCCAATCAGCTCCCAGTGCCCTGATTAAGAAGCTCCGCACCTTATAACCTCGTTTTTGCGAATGCAGTAGCTGACCCTAAATGGGGGACACTGGAGAACTGTCTGGCAGCTGGGTGTACACTTGAGAGAAACAACCTTAATAAATATAAATACAATACCCGGCCCTGCAGGGACTGATGTGAAAAAGCAGTGAACCTATCAGGAGGATCGCAGCAAGGGAGAAAGTGAGACCGACGGCTGAGGGATATGGAAAGTCTCTCTATAAGATGGGGGTACACCGTGAATCATCCCATAAAGTACCACCCAAGGTGGGGGGGACCAGTGACAATCCCCACAAGTGGTGTGCAGACAGTCATGGTCACATAGGAAATACAGTGGTTACATCCGATCTGGCCAGTGTATGAGGGGATCCTAGTACTCTGGGTATCCCGTATGGACTGCCGATGTGATCGGTCATGTAATGTAATGTATAGTAAATAAATAAATGTAGCGCTATGTGTAAAATTATAAGTATAAAGTGCAAATCTCTAAAATAAATAAATCCTACATATAAATGAATAGTCCATAAAATGAAAAAATGAAGAAATAAAACATGAAAAAGTCTTCTTGTAATTAGTGTAGCCACAAAATTCCACCACAGTGATTGTTCATCCTCAAAAGGAGGGCACATCACCACCAGTAAAAATGCGCGCTCACCTCCCAGATGAGTCAAAACTCATATGCTGATCTCCCCACAAGCTCTTTGCTCTCACTTCCTCCTCCCAATCAATGATGGGTAATCCAGATAGCTCTTTTCTTAATGGTAACTCAGCTCATTAATATCCAAAGAAACGGATCATCTCCCAGCTTGGCTCAAGATTCCATGAGTTCAGGACATGTAAATAATAAGTATAGAGACCATAGTGTTCTCCGTATACAAATTTATTCAAAGCCCCCAAACAGACAAGTTGCACTTACAAGATAAAAACTTTTAAAATCATATAAAAACCTCCAGAGTAGCACCACTGTGTCCACATACACAGTGCCTGGCTGAACGTGACTATCACTATCACCCTTTCATACTGCCCTGACTTGAAAGTCACGCAATTTTGCAGCCGCAATTTCAGGAAATGCCTGTGTAAACTTAACTCACATCAAAGTTGGACCAAAGTAGTACAGGGACTACTTTGAAGGCGGTGCGACTTGAAGTCGCACAGATATGAATGGTTATCATTGGGAATCACGGGGTACGACTTGTCATGCGACACTGATGTCCAAAGTCGCAAGAAGAGTCGCACAAATGTGAAAGGGGCCTAAAGCAGAGCAGCGAGTTACTTTGTTGGTCAGTCTGTTCACCCAAATCCATTGGCCATCAGTATATGTGTTCTCTGGATCAGTTTCCCACTGTCTGAATTGTTCAGTTTTAATGAAAATGGTATTTTGTTGAAATATCGTTTAGAAAAGTGAGATGGCTTTTGCTACAATTCGGGAGGGGGGGTGAGAAAGACCCATGCAGGCCAGGGTATTTTGAAGGGCCAGTTTGGTAGAGATGCCATGCAGTGGGAAGTGTGGAGGTATGTGAATACTTCTCTGCCATCTAGTTGATATTCCTTCTGAAGGCAGGAGAAGGACTTAGGACTGGAGCTTGCACACAGATCGTTTAGGTAGTGCATTCCCTTGTTTGTCCAAGGAGTAATAGGTAGGTCATCAATGAAGTTGTGTAGTATTGAGAGGGGGACTTTAGGACTCCCATTGGTGGGGTAGGAATAGGAAAAAGAGGTGAGCTTTTGACATGCTTTCACTGAAGCCACCATGGGTGGAGGAAGGTAAGAAGGGACATTGTTCTCAAAGTAGACGCTAAATAGCCATGTCTTTAATGGTTGTCGTAGGACATAGGAGATTTTATATTTCCCCATAGGGTGCTGGGTATAGGTAGAAACCAGTCTCTAAGCTGTGTAAGGATGGTGGCCCAGTAATAGTCGCTAAAGTCTACATGTACAGTCCCACCTGCCGATCAATGCTTAACTAGTCTAGCATGGGCACATCTGGGTTTTCTTGCCGGGCAATATGAAGTGTGACAACAAGGACTGCCGGGATTTAAAGTAAGTAGCCGGAAGTGGGATAGATAAAGTCCTAAATATGTACAGAAGTTGAGGAAGGTGCATCATTTTTAATGCAGCTAGTCTTCCCATCCAAGAGAATTTGTGGTGTACTAGTTGTTGAAAGTCATGCTGCAATTTGGTGCGGGAAGTGAGATGATTAGTGTGGAAGAGGGTTTTGGTTGTTTTTGTCAATTGTATAACTAGATAAGATATATTGGCGTCTGACCAAGCGCATGGAAATCAAACTCTGCCGGACCCAGCTGCTTTCGAAAAGTCCGCTCGTCTGTATGCTAGTCTGACAGATGAAAGCCAATGCTAGGGCAGCTCAACTTCCTTATTTTAGTCCGGTCGTACGTCATCACTTACGAATCCGTCTTTGGTGTGATCATGTGTAGGCAAGTCCGTTTGTTCTGAAAGTCCGTCTGAAGGCCACCGAAAATCCGTCGGATAGACCGTCGGACCAGTCCAGTCGAAAAGTCCGCTTGTGTGTACGCGGCATTAGTGAGCATGAGGATCACATCATCAACGAATACACTGACCTTGTGCTCATGAGATAGTAAACCCAGAAATCTTATTGTTCATTCTAATATGTTCCGTAAAAGGCTCCATCAGCAAATTCTAAATCAGAGGGGAAAGGGGGCAACCTTGTCTAGTACCATTTGTGATTTGAAAGATTGTGGATAACATGTCAGAGGTGTATACTTGCGAGGAAGGAGTTACCTGCAAGGAAAGTATGACATTGGGACTAGGGCCCTGAAAGCCAAATTTATGAAGGGCTTGACAAAGGTACTGCCGGTGTATCCTATCAAACACATTCTCAGCATCTAGGAAAAAAAGCAAGGAAGGGGTGTTTGTGGTTTCGGCATGGTGTATAATATTAATCAATCTCCTCGTGGCATCAGTGGCCTGACGACTTTTGGTAAAACCTCATTGGTCCTTGTGAATCAAATTCAGTAAGATATCAATTAATAGGTTAGCTTTAAGTTTGCCATAGATTTTTATATCGTTGTTAGGGAGATCGGACAAAAGTTTTGGGAAGTTGGTTCTTTACCCGGCTTAGGCAATGTTACAACCAATGCAGATAGCATTTCAGTAGGGTAAGATAAAGAGGAGGCAGCATTGTTATAGAGCACACATGAGGGGTTAATATATTTTGGAACTGTTTGTAGTATTCACCAGTAAGGCCATCGGGGCTGGGAGATTTGTTATTGGACATTTTTTTTTTTTACTTTAGTGATTTCTGCAATCGTGAATGGTGCATTCAGAATCGTCAAAGATTGTGATGTCAAGTTGGGAAGGTTGATATGGGAAAAGAATGCCTCAATCTCTGCTGGTGAGGGTTGGTGTGTGGTGGTGTCGTTTTTAATTTTGTAAAGTGTGCCATAATATAGGGTAAAGGCATCCGCTATTGAGTGTTTAAGAGATTTTCCTTTGTATGCGGATGGTATAGGTGAGCTATTTTGGATATAAGGCTCTGGCCTTTGAAGCAAAGGGCCATGGCCCTTATCAGTTGCATAGCTTTAAATTTGCGCTGGGTTTTCTCAAATGATTCCAAAAGCAGAAACCTATGTTCTTAGCGTAAGGTGAATAATTTGTTTTTGAGAATCGGGGAGGGGTAAAATTTGTTTTGGGTTTCTGCATCATTAAATAGGAAGTAAACCCTGCAGAGTTTTACTTCTTTTTTAGTTCCCTGCAAATTAAAAGCATAATGTGCTAGTATGCATCGCATACTAGCACATTATGTGACACTTACCTGCAAATGCAGCCCACACTATCCCTGCTGGAGGCTGCATCCATGTTCGCCCCTCTTCCTTCTGGGGCCACGGACTCTGGCTCTGTGACTGGCCGGAGTCACGTGACATCACTCTTGCGCAAGCTGCCAGTCACGGCACTCGGTAGCGAAGAAACAGCACAGTACAAAGTAAATATCTCCTACACGGCGCACATTTAGGAGATATTTGCTGTACCTATAGGTAAGCCTTATTATAGGCATACTTATAGGTAGAACTTGAAAATGAAGGTTTACAACCTCTTTAATAGCATTTGATAGATCCTGTAATTGCTGTGTCCTCTTTTTCTTTGCCCGAAAACCCATTTGAATAAACAAACCTCTAATAAATGCTTTATGAGTGTTCCAGACTTTAGTTGGGTCATACACCGAGCCTGAGTTAGTAGTAAACAACCCTTCTAGATGGTTTGCAAGGGTTTTTCCATAAGAGGGTGTTTTATTAGAAATGCATTGGCACGCCACAGATAAGTATGTGGTTGAGATACAGTGTCAGCTAAAGTGATACTTATCGGCGTGTGATCCGATCAAGTCATAGTGTGGATACAGGAGGATTGTATTCGCTAAAGCAACCATTAATGAGGATGATTAGCGTCTTTGGCATTCAAGGAAAGAATAGTAAAAGCCATTGTAGTAGGTATAACAGAGTGGTGTTGGGTGGTAGGTAGTACTTATTGCCAGAAGGAGGTTGTGGATGGACTGCGGTAGATCCCATAGTGATGCAATGAGGACCGCCATGTTTGGGGTTCGCTTGAGGTGATATAGATACATAGTTACATAGTTACATAGTAGACAAGGTTAAAAAAAGACACAAGTCCATCAAGTCCAACCTATGTGTGTGATTTTGTGTCAGTATTATATTGTATATCCATTCAGGTGCTTATCTAATAGTTTTTTTAAATTATCAATGCTCCCCGCTGAAACCACTACCTGTGGAAGGGAATTCCACATCCTAACCGCTCTTACAGTAAAGAACCCTCTATGCAGTTTAAGGTTAAACCACTTTTCTTCTAATTTTAGTGAATGGCCGTATGTCTTAATAAATACGCTTACGCGGAAAAGTTTTCTCCCTATTGTGGGGTCACCAGTACAGCATTTGTACATTGAAATCATATCCCCTCTCAAGCATCTCTTCTCCAGAGGGAACAAGTTCAGTGCTTGTAATCTTTCCTCATAACTAATGTCCTCCAGACCCTTTATTCATTTTGTTGCCCTTCTCTGGACTCTCTCTAGTTCTCCTTCCTGAGGACTGGTACCCAGAACTCGACAGCATACTCCAGGTGCAGCCGGACCAGAGTCTTATAGAGTGGGAGATATATTGTTCTATCTCTGGAGTTAATCCCCTTTTTAATGCATTCCAATATTATGTTTGCTTTCCTTTCAGCAGCTTGGCATTGCATGCCATTGCTGAGCCTGTCATCTACTAGGACCCCCAGGTCCTTTTCCATCCTAGAGTCCCCCAGAGGCCCTCCCCCCAGTGAGTAGATTGCATTAATATTTTTGCCACCCAAATGCATTATTTTACATTTTTCCACATTAAACCTCATTTTTCATGTAGTTGCCCACCCTGAGCTCTACACAGATTGATGTGGCAATCTGTGTAGAGCTCAGAAGCTTCACTAAGAAAGTAGACAGCTAAATAACCAAACAAGTCAATTGGGGTGGTGAAGCCTAAACAAAGACAAATGAGAGTTAACAAACAAGAAAAAAAAAAAGCAGCTAAAGGAAACAGTTAGGTGCTGCTAAGTATTTCAGGGGTAAAAAGTTCACTCAGTGAGGAGACCAGAAGAATGATTTGAAGATATTTAGTTTAATTGGGGACCCCTTAATCATGTCTTGGTCTGTGGTACCTACAGCGCACCTGGCTCTGAGGATGTCTAGGGCCATCCCAAGTGTTTCTGGATTCATGGGGTTGTTCCAGCACAATGCCCCAGTCATGCAAGAGTTTCATGCCACTTCCTACGGAGAAAATGGTAAGGGTCATGCCGTTGATCAGTAGTTCATCAAGTGGTGGGATAACACCATCTATAGTTGATTTGATGGTTGGTGAGAACCTTGGTAATTGCATTTAGTTGTCTACGCATTTGTAGAGTAAACTTCAACAGATCTGCAATGAGCTGAACACTAGCATAGGGTTGTGGCAGGGTATTAAGAGCCCTAGCTTTAGTAAGTAGTTGTTCTTTTACTGAGTAGAAATGAATGTGCATAAGTACATCCCTGGGAAGCGAGTCGGCTAAGTTCTGAGGTTTGGGGATTCTATGAATGCGATCCCTTATCAGTTCCAGTGGGGACAAATTGGGCAGTAAAGTAGAAATCATGTCTCAGGCATATTTTTGCAGGTCATGAGATGGAATTGATTCAGGCACCCCACGTAATTTAACATTATTACAGCGAGAGCGGTCTTCAAGGTCCCCTGACTTTGCTTGTATTGTCATGTTATAATCCTTGCTTACCCCGTATGCATCACTAAGATCATTAACTGTAGTGGTGCATTCCCCCATTTTGTTTTCTATGTGTTGTACTCTATCTTGCATTGCATATCAGTGGTAAATTTGTGAATAAAAGATGAGAAGACATTTACAAAAGAAAAAAAAAAAGTTTAACCACTTCAGAACCAGGTCTATTCTAACATTTCTCACACACATATGATCTGCATTTTTTTCGCTAGAAAATTACTCAGAACCCCAAAATATCATATATTTTTTGAGCCCGGGTTCACACCTATGCGAATTAGATGTACGTTTCCCCACATCTAATTCGCACAGCAGGAGAATGTGACTGGCTCCCTATGGAGCCAGTTCACATATCTCCAGGGTGGCTGCGGAGTGCACTGCACAAAAACGCTGTGCGTCTTTGGTTCCGTTTCAGGGCCGAATTCAGGCATAGAATCGGCCCTGATTCGTCCCTGTAACGGGGAACAGGGACACACAGCGCCCCTGTGTGATCCGCAGCCCATTATAGTGTGAACCCGGGCTTAAACAGAGACTCTGGAGATCAGAATGGCAGCTATTTTTAAAAATTTTCTGGAAAAAACAAACACAAACAAAAACAAGCACACAAACACAATATAATACCCATTTTTTGGGTAAAATATAAAAGATGATGTTATGTCAAGTAAATAGATAACTAATATGTTAATTGCGCACACCCATGAAATGGCAACAAACTACAGTACATTAAATAATTGATACGCGGTGCTTTAAAAGCCTTTACAGGTTACCAGTTTAGAATTAAACATGAGGTCTGATACTAAAATTATTGCTCACTTGTGTGGTGTGATCACCATTTACATATGCGTGTGGGTCCTACGTATAAGTTAACATTTGTGTGTGAGCATGGGGGAAAGGGAGCACTTTCAGTTGTTTTAAAACTTCATTACTTATTTTTTTTTACGTTTACTTTGTTTGACACTGTCCCTTTAATTATTATTTTTTGGATCAACTTTATTGCTATCACAAGGAATGTACAACATTTGATAGCATGGGCTTGGGACCCCAGATCTCTCTTCTGTTCTCAAAAGTATCTGACCAAACTGAGATTAGCTTGATCCAAGCTGGTAACGAATCAAAATGTATTTATTTATTTTAGGTACTTATATAGCGCCGTCAATTTGCGCAGCGCTTTACATATACATTGTACATTCACATCAGTCCCTACCCTCAAGGAGCTTACAATCTAAGGTCCCTAACTCACATTCATACATACTAGGGACAATTTAGACAGGATCCAATTAACCTACCAGCATGTCTTTGGAGTGTGGGAGGAAACCGGAGTACCCGGAGGAAACCCACGCAGGCACAGGGAGAACATGCAAACTCCAGGCAGGTAGTGTCGTGGTTGGGATTCGAACCAGCGACCCTTCTTACTGCTAGGCGAGAGTGCCGCCCAAAATGAAACAAAAGAAATCCTCATGTGCCTTCCTCCCCTCTGTGCTTTCCAAGCCACACAGACAGCAGCAGTACCGGGCTCCCCGATCACACTGGAGAGCCTGGGAACAGTGGTGGGCAGTGGCGGAAGAGGGGTAAAATGGATTTTATTTTTTTTAGAATCACATTTTTTTATTCAGTTTTATACAAAACACAGAATACTTTATTAATCCCAAGGGAAATTGGAAAATTGTTACAACACAGACACACTTAACAAAGACAACACAAGATCACAACAATAAACTGAACAAGATAAACAAACACAACAAAATTACCAATAACAACCATTAACACCAAATAACAAAATTAAACTACACTACAAATAAAACATCCATACAATTAAAATACAACATAGAATAAATAACACAGATTAAAATAACAGACAGTCAAACTACCAATACAAATAATACACCACTTTCTCTCCCCAAATAATAACCAACGCAATACCCAACATATTATAAAAACAACACAAAATCCTGATCATAAATCAGAATTAAATCTTCACCTCCAGCCCTCACAGAAAAAAAATTATATATATCTTGATCGCCACAGGCAAAAATGATTTCCCATGTCACTCTGTGGTGCATTGTGGGTGTAACAATTTGTCACTGATGGTACTCCACAGACTGATTAGCATATTGTGGAGTGGGTGGGAGGAGTTGTCCAAGATTGAACGTAACTTGAACAAAATTCTCCTCTCCAACACTGCTGTAAAAAACTCCAATTCCAATCCAACTATGTCACTGACCTTTCGAATCAGTTTGTTGATGTCGGACACCCTAATAGGGCGTACACACGGTCGGACTTTGTTCGGACATTCCGACAACAAAATCCTAGGATTTTTTCAGACGGATGTTGGCTCGAACTTGTTTTGCCTACACACGGTCGCACAAAGTTGTCGGAATTTCCGATCGCCAACCACGCGGTCACGTACACCACGTACGACGAGACTAGAAAAGGCCGGTTCAGAACCAAGCGCGGCACCCTTTGGGCTCCTTTTGCTAATCTCGTGTTAGTAAAAGTTTGGTGAGAGACGATTCGCGCTTTTTCAGACTCGTGGCTTTCAGATCGTTTTCTGCCATTCAGTTTGTGCTTGTGGGTTTGTATCTGCTCTTCAGTGCGTGCAGTCAGTTCGTATCAGAGTTTTCTGTGTGATCTTGCCTGCTCGTTGTTGTTTTTCAGGTCGCTCTTCACAGGCCTTGCTGTTCTTCAGTGCGTTCTGTTACTTCGTTCTGAGCAGCCGACCGTTTTCTAGCCATGTTTCGTATGCGTACTCCTCGTAGAGTTCGTGCTGTGCGGGGGCTTGGTGTTGGGGTCCTGACCTTGACACAAGTCCAGTCCATGAACAGGGTGGGGAGGAGTTCATGGACCAAGAATTGGTTGCTTCAGCGTGACTAGTTCTCTCATATGCCTTTGCTCCGTGAGATCCGTGAGAATAATCCTGATGATTTCAGGAACCTTCTCAGGATGACGGACCCCGTGTTTCACCGTTTGTTGGCTTCGCTGACCCCCTATATCAGCAGGCAGGATACCTGCATGAGGCAAGCCATCACTCCGGAGCAGAGGTTGGTCGCTACCTTGCGGTATTTGGCCACAGGGAGAAGCCTGCAGGACTTGAAGTTCTCGACAGGCATCTCCCCCCAGGCTCTGGGGATCATTATCCCAGAGACCTGTTCTGCCATCATCCAGGTCCTGCAGAAGGAGTATATGAAGGTAAGATTTTTATCCTTTTATATCACATTTTATTGTCTTTAATGTTTGATAATATATTGTATTTCTTTCCTCATTCCCTAATTACCATGATTATAATATGCTGTGAATGTCCCCTTTGTCCTCATGCATGCTGGATTTTTATGTAATTATTATTTTAGGTCCTTCATACATATTTGCCCTTCAATAACCTCCCCAGCATGGCGTCTCCTAGCCCTATATTCACCTCATGTAGTCACTTAACAATGTATTTTATCAGCTCCATAGGAGTGCTTTACCCCAAACACCCCCTAAAATGTTTGGTAATGTTATTTTTGATTTAAATTCAGGCAGAGTGCCAGAGGCTTTTTTTTGTGGTGTCCCCAAATAATTTTTAGTAACCTTCCCTCCCCCAACTGCTAAGTCAGCTGATCCCAATTCTCTATCTATCCTCAATCATCTATCTGCTGACTTTGCCAAACCCATACACACTATACCCACACTATACCCACCTCTTTACTGGTCAGATTTATGGCTGAATTACCCAAAGCATGTAGTGCAAGGGCCTGCCTGTATACTTTACAATGGTACTGTTTAAAGTTTTTGTATCCTATTATTATCTTGATAGGTAATAGCAGAATGTCCAAATGTCCTCAAATGTGTACAATGTGTATTTATATCTTTGTATTATGACACTTCTTACCTGTCCAGTGGTCTGCCAATAGTGTAACTAAGGATGGGCTGTTCCAAGTAATACCCATTATTTAGGCATTCATCTCTCAATGAAGTGAAGAGGGTTACCTGTCCAAGATTTCCACACACCCCATAATGTTAGAAATGGCCCATGAGAGGGGGGGGGGGAATATGATAGGTGCACCTTATACTTTGGCCTTGTTAAATTCCCCTTAATAAATGCTATCTGGAGGTTGCCCCATAATGTTTGTGTCTAATCTGCTTGCCATGTTTCAGAGTAAAAATAGTAATGTTTATTGTTTTTTCCTGAACAGTTTCCTTCCACGCCACAGGAATGGCAGACTGTGGCCTCCCACTTTGCCCAGCGGTGGGACTTTCCTAACTGCGGAGGGGCAATTGATGGGAAACACGTCCACATCGTCCCACCACCCAACTCGGGGTCGTACTATTATAATTACAAGGGGTTTAATAGTATAGTGATGTTGGCGGTGGTGTCGGCTAATTACGACTTCTTGTATGTGGACGTGGGGAAGAATGGCCGGATGTCCGATGGTGGAGTCATCGCCCAGACGGAGTTCTACAGGCGTCTCCAGAATGGCAGCTTGGACTTGCCAGCTCCAGAGGACAATGTTGAAGGACTCCCATTTGTGTTCGTTGCTGATGAAGCATTTGCGCTGGGGGACCACCTGATGCGGCCATTCCCGATGAGGACCCTCACCCCGGAACAGAGGGTTTTTAATTACCGGCTGGCCAGAGCCCGAAGAGTGGTGGAGAACACATTTAGAATCCTGGCCAGCCGGTTCCGCCTATTTCTGACACCTGTCCATATGGCGGAGTATAAACTGAACCATATAATACTTGCGTGCTGTGTTCTCCATAACTTTTTACGGCAACATTCGGCCAACTATGCTGGCTCAGTTGGGCCTGAGGCCGGAATCCTACATCAAACCACACTGACGGCGCTTGAAAGTGGCCGTCCTGGCTTGCCCTCCCTGAGTGCCCGTGATGTCCAGTTACGCTACCTGGAGTTCTTTGCGGGTAGGGGGGCTATCAATATGCCAGACAATATGTGAAGCCTTTTTAAAATAAAAAAAAAAAAAGAAAATCTTTGTGGACATTTACTGCTTTAGCTGACCCTGACAGAAATGTTTTGAGTGCAGAAAATGTCGTAACCTTATACAAAGCATTGTTGGCTGTTATTTCCTAAATGCAAAAACACATTTCACTACAAGTGCACTTGCAACTGCACTGAAACTGCACTTGTAGTGCAAAGAGGATTTGCCCTTAGGAAATGACCCCCACTTTTGCATAAAACAGCTATTACATCACCCCAAAAGTGTTGTAGTGTTGAGACAATAATCCACACATTCTTGAGTAAGCCACTTTTTTATACCTGCACAATCACATGTGCATTTACCAAAGGTTTTTAAAACAAACCAACATGTTTGTTGTATAACAATTTTTGCAGTAGCATTAGCAAAATTCGAAATGTCCATTTCAGATAAAACAGGCCTGTGTAAAACCAACAAGAAAGCCAAAAAACTTGAACTTACAAAGTTCACATTAGGTAAAACCTGAAGGCTATATCAGACATCAGTATTTAGGAACTGGGTTTGATATAGCATTCAGATGGGGGGAAATCACCCCTGGAAAAGCCAAATTTGGAAGATGCACACAAATTTCCCAATGTCAACATGTGCTATCTGCCATCAGGGGGGATCAAGGGACGTGTTTTGGGGGAGCAAGCCCTTCCTCAACGCGACTTTATAATTGAGGAAGGGGTTGCACCCCCAAAACGCGTCCATTGATCTCCCGTGATGGCAGATAGCACATGTTGGCACACTGTGTGCATCCTCCAAATTTGGCTTTTCAAAACATTGCAAAAAAATTTAAAAGATTGAACCACAATACAAAAAGTGATTTTGTGGGGTTTTAAATTCGCCCCAAAACATCAATGATGTTATTATTTTTTTTAATAACATCATGGATTTTTTGCTGGATGTTTTGCAGTTCGGCATTACACCCCATGATCTCCCCAATCAGGATCTGGGCACTTTCTGAAGTAAAGCGTTCTCTATCCCTCACATCACGATCACCTAAAAAGAGAGAAAGAAAAAAAAAACAGGTCTTAAAAATCTGCCACCATCCATCTCTTTTACCTGAGCCTGTGGTCGCAGACACTCACCTGTTGTGGTGCCAATCTCCACCACATCTTCTTCTTCCTCCTGCTCAACTTGGGTTTGGGGTATTTCACCTTCTTCCAGAGGTGGGCGGTCTCTGGTCTCCTCGGATGAGGGGTGTCCTCCGGGTCTTTTCTCCCCTATGTAAAACAAAAATGGTATAATTAGCACACAGATATTTGATGGCAGAACTAGAAATAGGAAACATTGCTTGGAAGTGGACTACAATTGTCTATTTTAGCCGAGTTCCAAGATGTATTTTTTTTATTGCCCTTTGTCAAGCTGCAATACTTTACCGGTTTAGTACAAGCTTCACAGATGGAGACCCCCCTATAGTATACACTGGAGCACCTGTGTGGCCTCCCTAATAAAAATGGTGTTCTTGTGTCCCACACTAGTGCTCCAGTGTCCAGATGTGAAAACAGCTGCTCAGTGTCCTCTCCTTACACACAATCTAGTTTGCATTTCATTCTAGTAACAAACCCATCTACACAAACAAATATTTGGCATCCAAGTAGGCCCAAAAAAAATGTGGGAAAATGCATATGGCCTATACAATGGTGTTCTAGAGGCCGAAAGAAAAATGTTTGATACGAACGAATAATGGGCCCATGAACATTAAAGTTGCCCTTTTAAACGTTACAATTAATAAAAGCATATGGAGCAGCACGAACGTAATAAAGACAGAAAGAATAGGAACACAGCACAACTACTTACTTTTTTGCAGCACTCTCCGGATCTTTCGGTACTGCTCTGGCTCTCTCAACTTCAGGTCCGACCACCGCTTCCTGAGCTGATCTTTCGATCTTCGTACCCCGAAAATCCTGTGAAGGCTTTTGATCACTTTCACCATGATCTTGGCCTTTCCGATGCTGGGGTTGGGGTAAGGCCCATACTTCCCGTCATAGTCGGACTTCCTCATGATGTCGACCATCTCCAACATCTCCCCAAAGGACATATTTGTGGCCTTAAAACATCTCCTTCTGGATCGGGACGTGTCCGGATCCGGGCTTTCCTCCTCCTCCTCCTCGTTGCTAGAATTAGCATGCACCTGCTGTAACTCCGCCATGTGCTCTTCACCCACTGCGCCGAATGAAAAGGGGCGGGGAATAGACTAGAAAGAACGTCAGGGGCGGGCGGAGTTACACACATGCGCAGTGTGTATAAAGCGTAACACGCGTGCGTATTACGTACGATCTGTGAGCGGAGGAAGGAGCATTGGACGCGCCGATCGTAAGAACGAAGGTAAGAGACAAACTTGGCGGAGCCAGACGACGCGCTGACATCACCCCCAAGCAAACCGCATTCCAGCAGGACGGGTTTGTCCGAGCTCCGGTGGCCACGGAGACGGACTTAAGGCTGTTTATTACATCACGCTTTGTAAGTGTGCATTTTTGTTATTTGCTTTTATTCAAAATAAATTTATCAGTTTTACACTATGTGAGCTCCCTCTATGTTTTATGGTATCTTTGCCATGGGTTCGTTGGTGTGGCTGATGATGAGAGGACCTCTGGTGGACATCGTTGGCAGTTCCTAAATTCTGCTTCTCAAAGATTTCTGCTTGCTGTGATCCTCTGTGGTGGGGGGTCATGGCCATCTGGTAAGGAGCAACCCCTTCCATTTTCTGGTGGTGGACCCTCCCTTGCTGTCACGGATTAAAACCAATCATCACTTGGACTTTTTTTTGGTTTCTGTTGGTGATTTGGACTCACTTAGTTATTATATTTGATGTTTCACTTGATGGGACTTTTTCATATCACTATTTAATGTTTGCACATTATCTTTGGTTTATATATAGCCATTATATAAATATCTTCTCACTGTAGATTTTATATTAAGGTACACAGGTATTAGCGCAACCCCTTATTTTTTCCTAAGAGACAAACTTGTGCCTATACTGCTTCTAGATTGAGGCCTATATTGTAACAAGATTAGGATAGTTTTGTCTGACATTAGGCTTTGTCTTGTGTTGTGTCTTGCAGTGAACATGGATATGCTACTCAAAGATAATGACTTCATGTCAGTATTCCTAGAGATGCTAAGGGAGCTGCCCTGTCTGTGGGAGATTAAACACCCCCATTTCAAGAACCAAGCAAAGAGGAAGGCAGCACTGGAGCAATTGTGTGAAATTGTGAAGCAGGTGATCCCCACGGCAGACATCACCTATTTAAAGATATTAATTGGTGGCCTGAGGAGCACATATCTGAGGGAGCGCAAGAAGGTCCTGGATTCACAGAGATCCGGAGCAGCAGATGACATCTATGTCCCCAGGATGTTGTACTACGAAAGGCTGCACTTTCTGGCAGGCCAGACTGAACCCGGGTCATCCCTCTCAAGTCTTCCTTCCACGCTTCCTTCCCTCCCGGCTGAGGCTTCTGATGCCCAACCTGGGCCTTCCAGGCCACATGTGGAGGAGCCCAGATTGAGCCAGGTATAGCATTCCTCTAAATATTTCTGCTTGTCCAATCAATGATGTTAACTAGATGTTAGTTGGGAGTACTAATTTAGAATTGGGATTGATGATGCAAAACATTACAACCATGTCCCTTTTTCATACACAGGGAAGTTTCAGCCAGAAGGTGGCCGGGCCGAGCCGGCTGGCTGATCTGCAGGTCCCTCCACCCCCCCTGAAAAGAGAAAGTGGCAGTAGGAGAAGTGCCCTAGAGGAGGCTGCTATAGGATTCTTTTGGAGGGCTACAGAGGTCCTGGGAGCACCCCACACCATGGAGGAGAACATTGCTGCCTTCATTGCATATAAAATGCAGAGGATGGAGGAGGGACAACAAGTCATGTGTGAGGCCCTCATATTGGAGGCTCTTGAGAAAGGTATGAGGGGCCAAATGACACCTCAGACACACCTTTGGGATGGTCCTCCTCCTCCTCCTGCAGGTCCTCCTCCTCCTCCTCCCTCTCCTCCAGGTCCCCCCAGTCCTCCTCCAGGTCCTGCCAGTCCTCCTCCAGGTCCTACTCCTCCTCCTGCCACATCTCCAACTGCACAGCCACAGCCCGGAAGGAAGCGTGGAAGGAAGACCAGACAGTGATTGCCCTGGGTTCAGTCTGGTCGGCCAAAAGATGCAGCCTCTTGTGGTACCACAGCCTGGGGACACAGATGTCATCTGCTGCTTTCCGGATCTCTGTGAATTCTGGACCAGACTGCCCTCCCTTACATATGGACTCCTCAGGCCACCAATTTTGATGTTGAAGAATTGATGTCTACTGTGGGGGTCCCAGGCTTCGCTAATTTCTCATGTTGATCCAGTGTTGCCTCCCTCTTTGTTTGGTTCTGATCCCTTAATAAAGGAATTTTTGTTTTGAATTATACTCTCCTATGTGTTTTACTTCAAAAATGACAGTTTGTTTGTGAGGATTAGGGATGAGCTTCGAGTTCGAGTCGAACTCATGTTCGACTCGAACATTGGCTGTTCGCAAGTTCGCCGAACAGCGAACAATTAGGGGTGTTCGCGGCAAATTCGAATGCCGCGGAACACCCTTTAAAAGTCTATGGGAGAAATCAAAAGTGCTAATTTTAAAGGCTAATATGCAAGTTATTGTCATAAAAAGTGTTTGGGGACCTGGGTCCTGCCCCAGGGGACATGGATCAATGCAAAAGAAAGTTTTAAAAACGGCCGTTTTTTCAGGAGCAGTGATTTTAATAATGCTTAAAGTCAAACAATAAAAGTATAATATCCCTTTAAATTTCGTACCTGGGGGGTGTCTATAGTATGCCTGTAAAGGGGCGCATGTTTCCCGTGTTTAGAACAGTCTGACAGCAAAATGACATTTTGAAGGAAAAAACTCATTTAAAACTACCCGCGGCTATTGCATTGCCGACAATACACATAGAAGTTCATTGATAAAAACGGCATGGGTATTCCCCAAAGGGGAACCCCGAACCAAAATTTAAAAAAAAAATGACGTAGGAGTCCCCCTAAATTCCATACCAGGCCCTTCAGGTCTGATATGGATATTAAGGCGAACCCCAGCCAAAATTATTAAAAAAAAATGACGTGGGGTTCCCCCTAAATTCCATACCAGACCCTTCAGGTCTGGTATGGATTTTAAGGGGAACCCCGCGCCAAAAAAAAATAAAAACGGTGTGGGGTCCCCCCAAAAATCCATACCAGACCCTTATCCGAGCACGCAACCTGGCAGGCCGCAGGAAAAGAGGGGGGGACGAGAGTGCGGCCCCCCCCTCCTGAACCGTACCAGGCCACATGCCCTCAACATTGGGAGGGTGCTTTGGGGTAGCCCCCCAAAACACCTTGTCCCCATGTTGATGAGGACAAGGGCCTCATTCCCACAACCCTGGCCGGTGGTTGTGGGGGTCTGCGGGCGGGGGGCTTATCGGAATTTGGAAGCCCCCTTTAACAAGGGGACCCCCAGATCCCGCCCCCCCCCTGTG
Organism: Aquarana catesbeiana; assembly: GCF_042186555.1. Classification (NCBI taxonomy): domain Eukaryota; kingdom Metazoa; phylum Chordata; class Amphibia; order Anura; family Ranidae; genus Aquarana; species Aquarana catesbeiana. The sequence goes on along the minus strand of NC_133328.1, from coordinate 216,716,301 downwards.
TGAAATGGTAAGGGGGTACTTACCCCTACCATTTCACTAAAAAACTGTCAAAAATGTTAAAAATGACAAGAGACAGTTTTTGACAATTCCTTTATTTAAATGCTTCTTCTTTCTTCTATCTTCCTTCATCTTCTGGTTCTTCTGGTTCTTCTGGCTCTTCTGGTTCTTCCTCCGGCGTTCTCATCCAGCATCTCCTCCGCTGCGTCTTCTATCTTCTTCTCCTCGGGCCGCTCCGCACCCATGGCATGGGGGGGAGGCTCCCGCTCTTCTCTTCTTCTTTTCTTCTCTTCTTCTATTCTTCATTCTCTTCTCCGGGCCGCTCCGCATCTATGCTGGCATGGAGGGAGGCTCCCGCTGTGTGACGGCGCTCCTCGTCTGACAGTTCTTAAATAACGGGGGGTGGGGCCACCCGGTGACCCCGCCCCCCCTCTGACGCACGGTGACTTGATGGGACTTCCCTGTGACGTCATGGGGATCGCCACAGGGAAGTCCCGTCATGTCCCGTGCGTCAGAGGGGGCGGGGTCACCGGGTGGCCCCGCCCCCGTTATTTAAGAACTGTCAGACGAGGAGCGCCGTCACACAGCGGGAGCCTCCCTCCATGCCAGCATGGATGCGGAGCGGCCCGCAGAAGAAAATGAAGAAGAGAAGAAGAGAAGAAGAGAAGAAAAGAAGAAGAGAAGAGCGGGAGCCTCCCCCATGCCATGGGTGCGGAGCGGCCCGAGGAGAAGAAGATAGAAGACGCCGGAGGAGATGCTGGACGAGAACGCCGGAGGAAGAACCAGAAGAGCCAGAAGAACCAGAAGATGTAGGAAGATGAAGGAAGATAGAAGAAAGAAGAAGCATTTAAATAAAGGAATTGTCAAAAACTGTCTCTTATCATTTTTAACATTTTTGACAGTTTTTTTGTGAAATGGTAGGGGTAAGTACCCCCTTACCATTTCACACAGGGGGGGGGCCGGGATCTGGGGGTCCCCTTGTTAAAGGGGGCTTCCAGATTCCGATAAGCCCCCCGCCCACAGACCCCCACAACCACCGGCCAGGGTTGTGGGGATGAGGCCCTTGTCCTCATCAACATGGGGACAAGGTGTTTTGGGGGGCTACCCCAAAGCACCCTCCCAATGTTGAGGGCATGTGGCCTGGTACGGTTCAGGAGGGGGGGCCGCACTCTCGTCCCCCCCTCTTTTCCTGTGGCCTGCCAGGTTGCGTGCTCGGATAAGGGTCTGGTATGGATTTTTGGGGGGACCCCACGCTGTTTTTTTTTTTTTTTTTTTTGGCGCGGGGTTCCCCTTAAAATCCATACCAGACCTGAAGGGTCTGGTATGGAATTTAGGGTGAACCCCACGTCATTTTTTTTTTTACATTTTGGCCGGGGTTCCCCTTAATATCCATACCAGACCTGAAGGGCCTGGTATGGAATTTAGGGGGACTCCCACGTCATTTTTTTTTTTTAATTTTGGTTTGGGGTCCCCCTTTGGGGAATTCCCATGCCGTTTTTATCAATGAACTTCTATGTGTATTGTCGGCAATGCAATAGCCGCGGGTAGTTTTAAATGAGTTTTTTCCTTCAAAATGTCATTTTGCTGTCAGACTGTTCTAAACACAGGAAACATGCGCCCCTTTACAGGCATACTATAGACACCCCCCAGGTACGAAATTTAAAGGGATATTACACTTTTATTGTTTGACTTTAAGCATTATTAAAATCACTGCTCCTGAAAAAACGGTCGTTTTTAAAACTTTTTTTTGCATTGATCCATGTCCCCTGGGGCAGGACCCAGGTCCCCAAACACTTTTTATGACAATAACTTGCATATTAGCCTTTAAAATTAGCACTTTTGATTATTCATGTTCGTGTTCCATAGACTTTAACAGTGTTCGCGTGTTCGAACAAACTTTTTTCCTGTTCGCATGTTCTGGTGTGAACCGAACAGGGGGGTGTTCGGCTCATCCCTAGTGAGGATTCAGGTACATTTCAAATATACAATGTGAAATGAACAAGGGACACCAACACCAAACAATCTCCTTGAGATTAAATAATAAAAGATATCAATGGTGTTGGGGTAACTTGACACACAAAACACACCCAAAAATATTCTGGAGTAAAAATAAAAATAACATTGAACAAAGATCAGCCTTGGAAAAAATCCAAACATTAAAGAAAAAAAAAGGCTGAAAATCCAAAAAAAAAAAAAAAAAAAATATAAAACTGTCAGATGTGACAACTAATAACAATATATTCAGGGAATCCCACTAAAAAAACACAAATAAAAGTTTGTGAGAAGTGTGTGTGAATATGAGCAGCAAAACTACTTCATTCTTGTCACATTATAAAGAAGAAGAGAGTGCACTGTATTAAACCATTTTTAACATTGCAGCGTGATGAAAGTGCTGTATCCATTGCGAACGCTAAGTTTACCAGAACGAGCTGTCCCGTCTCGGAATTTCTTCTGAGCATGCGTGGCACTTTGTGCGTCGGAACAGGCCACACACGGTCGGAATTGACTCGATCGGATTTTGTTGTCGGAAAATTTTATCTCATGCTGTCCAACTTTGTGTGTCGGAAAATCCGATGGAAAATGTCCGATGGAGCCCACACACGGTCGGAATTTCCGACAACACGCTCCGATCGGACATTTTCCATCGGAAAATTCGACCGTGTGTACGGGGCATAAGCCTGCTTTCCCAGCATGCCACTGCATACAGGAGAGCGCTGGCCACCACAGACTCATAAAACATCTTCAGCATCGTCCGGCAAATGTTAAAGGACCTCAGTCTCCTCAAAAAGTATAGGCGGCTCTGGCCCTTTCTTTGGAGCACCTCAATGTTCTTGCTCCAGTCCAGCTTATTATCTATGTGCAACCCCAGATACTTGTAACTCTCTACTATCTCCACATCCACTCCTCGGATGGAGATTGGGGTCACTGGTGGCTTCCTCTTTCTGAAATCCACAACCAGCTCCTTTGTCTTTGTCACATTTAGATACAGATTAATAACTTCACACCATGTGACAAAGTTCTCCATCAAAGTCCTATGCTCAGTCTCTTCCCCATCCCTGATACATCCAACTACTGCAGAGGCTTCAGAAAACTTCTGAAGATGGCAAGACTCTGTCTGGTAGCTGAAATCAGTGGTATAGACAGTAAAAAAAAGGGAGAGAGAACTGTCCCCTGTGGAACCCCAATATTGCTGATCACCCTATCCAACACACAGTCTTGCAAATGCACATACTGCGGTCTTCCTGTCAGGTAGTCTACAATCCATGACATAAGGAAAACATCAGCCTGTATTGCTGCTAGCTTCTCGCCCAAAAGATCCGGCCTAATAGTATCAAAAGCACTGGAGAAGTTAAAAAAACATGACCCTCACAGTGCTTGCTGACTTATCCAGGTGTGCATACATGAGATTTACCATGAAAATTACAGCATCCTCAACCCCCAGTCTGGGCTAGTATGCAAACTGTAAAGGATATAAACATTTACAAACCATGGGTCGTAACTGATATAAAATAAGTCTCTCCAAGGTCTTCATGATAGGGGAGGTCGAAGCCACTGGTCTATAATCCTTGGAGCCACAAGGATATGGTATCTATGGTACAGGGACAAGACAGGAAGTCTTCCACAACACAGGAACCTTTCATAGATTTAGGCTCAAGTTACAGACCCGTTGAAGAACACTCCTCAGCTGGTCTGCCTATGCCCTTAGCAACCTGGGGCTAAATCCATCAGGGCTTACTGATTTTACTGCCTTAAGTCTCCTCAAATGTCTACTCACCTGACCAGCTGTAAAAGACATTGATGCACTTTCCCATAAAGGAGGGGTAGAGTTGTTCTTATAAAAGAATAATGAGAATCATAGGTATGCCCAGCCTATTGCATTAGGGTGTGCACCCCAAAGCTCAAACACACATGACTTTCTCTGCAGCCTCAGCTGCACGGGGCAGTGAATGAATGAGAAGTGCCCTGTTGTGAGCGGCTTACTGTTTATTCACAAACTGAAGCATAGTAAACAGTTGACTATGCTTCAGGTATGAATGAACACAGTAAGTGAGTGTGTTCACTGTGTTCATTTAGAAAAGGAAAGTGCTAGTATTTACTAGTCCCTTCCCCCACTCTCCATCCTGAAACATACCCCGAAGCAGCTGAGGGGTGAGGAGAGGAGGAAAGCCAGAAGCATTGTACAGTGTGGGGGGGCAACATGAGGAAGGTCAGGCAGTAGGGGAATTAGTACTGCACGTAGGGATTAGGGTGTGCCCAGGCAACATGGGCATGAGAGGACAGGGGGAGAATAGACCTGAGTGTTGCGTATAGCACCATAGTGCCAGCATATCCAAACAGACCCGAAATACAGTATCTCACAAAAGTGAGTACACCCCTCACTGTTTTGTAAATATTTTTTTTTATACCTTTTCATGTGACAACACTGAAGAAATGACACTTTGCTACAATGTAAAGTAGTGAGTGTAAAGCTTGTATAACAGTGTAAATTTGCTGCCCCTCAAAATAACTCAACACACAGCCATTATTGTCTAAACCGCTGGCAACAAAAGTGAGTACGCCCCAAGTGAAAATTACCAAATTGGGCCCAATTAGCCATTTCCCCTCCCTGATGTCATGTGACTCGTTAGTGTTACAAGGTCTCAGGTGTGAATGGGGAGCAGGTGTGTTAAATTTGGTGTTATTGCTCTCACTCTCTCATACTGGTCACTGGATGTTCAACATGGCACCTCATGGCAAAGAACTCTCTGAGGATCTGAAAAAAAAAGAATTGTTGCTCTACGTAAAGATGGCCTAGGCCAGTGATGGCGAACCTTGGCACCCCAGATGTTTTGGAACTACATTTCCCATGATGCTCATACACTCTGCAGTGTAGTTGAACATCATGGGAAATGTAGTTCCAAAACATCTGGGTGCCAAGGTCACTGGCCTAGGCTATAAGATTGCCAAGACTCTGAAACTGAGCTGCAGCAAGACCATACAGCGGTTTAACAGGACAGGTTCCACTCAGGACAAGCCTCGCCATGGTCGACCAAAGAAGTTGAGTGCAAGCTGAGTGCACGTGCTCAGCGTCATATCCAGAGGTTGTCTCTGGGAAATAGACGTATGAGTACTGCCAGCATTGCTGCAGAGGTTGAAGGGGTGGAGGGTCAGCCTGTCAGTGCTCAGACCATACATCGCACGCTGCATCAAATTGGTCTGCATGGCTGTCATCCCAGATGATCATGCACAAGTAAGCCAGCAAACAGTTTGCTGAAGACAAGCAGACTAAGGACATGGATTACTGAAACCATGTCCCGTGGTCTGATGAGACCAAGATAAACTTATTTGGTTCAGATGGTGTCAAGCCTGTGTGACGGCAACCAGGTTAGGAGGAGTACAAAGACATGCCTGTTTTGCCTACAGTCAAGCATTGTGGTGGGAGTGTAATGGTCTGGGGCTGCATGAGTGCTGCTGTCACTGGAGAGCTACAGTTTATTGAGGGAACCATGAATTCCAACATGTACTGTGAAATACTGAAGCAGAGCATGATCCCCTCCCTTCAGAGACTGGGCCACAGGGCAGTACTTCAACAAGATAAAGACCCCAAACAAACCTCCAAGATGACCACTGCCTTGAAAAGAAGCTGAGGGTAAAGGTGATGGACTGGTCAAGCATGTCTCCAGACCTAAACCATATTGAACAACTGTGGAGCAACTCAAACGGAAGGTGGAGGAGTGCAAGGTCTCTAACATCCACTAGCTCCATGGTGTCATCATGGAGGAGTGGAAGACCTGTGAAGCTCTGGTGAACTCCATGCCCAAGAGGGTTAAGGCATTGTTGGAAAATAATGATGGCCAAACAAAATATTGACACTTTGGGTCCAATTTGGACATTTTTTTACTTAGAGGTGTACTCACTTTTGTTGCCAGCAGTTTAGACATTAATAGCTGTGTGTTGAGTTATTTTGAGGGGACAGCAAATTTAGACTGTTGTACAAACTGTATACTCACTACTTTACATTGTAACAAAGTGTCATTTCTTCAATGTTACATAGTTACATAGTAGGTGAGGTCAAAAAAAGACACAAATCCATCAAGTCCAACCTATGTGTGTGATTATATGTCCGTATTACCCAATAATGACATATTAGGTAATTACATAACCATGTGTTGTCACACGAAAAGATATAATAAAATATTTCCAAAAATGTGAGAGGTGTACTCACTTTTGTTAGATACTGTACTTCAGATATAATCTCAATACCGTTGCTCTGTCTACGTACCATTGGTGCTAAAAAAACTATGAGAGAAAGAGTCAAGGCCAAAAAGCATGGAAAAACCACGGAAAAGTAACAGAAGAAACAGACCCTCCCCAAAATAAGAACCGATCCGGGGCCGGGAGTCAATCAAGCACTGACTGAAGCTATCCAGAGTCTGACAGAAGTGAGGATTGAGTATGGGGCAAAGGCTATCATAATATCAATCATTATATGGGGTCTATAGTTAGTCTGCTAAGATCTCTGAGGAATAATACATCCAGCCTGACCAGATATCTTTAAATTTGTCATATTGGTCTTTAGCAGTATATATCCAATGCTCTGCCGCCATAGTAGCATCCACCTCCTTCTTCCAGTCTACAATAGAGAGACAGGTGGCTTGTTTCCAAAACCTGGGAATCGGGGATTTGGCAGCATTGAGCAAGTGGGGAGTAACACTCCTTTTATATAATTTTAAAGAGGACGGCACCCCGTGGAAGAGAAAGTGTAGGTGGGATCTCTCTATGTGTTGTAGGGTAATCTGTTTGATCCACGGGCTGATGGCCTCCCAAAAGGCCTTAATCCTGGGACAAGACCACCATAAATAGAGAAAAGTGCCCTGTCCACATCCTCTCCAGCATCTGGCATCCGCTGTCAGAAACATTTGAGCTAGACGGTATGCTGTACCATCTAATAATACATTTATATGAGAAATCGTGGATATGTGAGCTAACAGAAGTAGAATGCATAAATTTAAATACCCTCTGGACTTGAGAGGGGGTAAACTCCTGACCCAATTCTTTCTCATGTTCCCAAATATAATACGGGACCGTTAAGTACTGTGAGCCCAGCACTAACTTGTACATTTGGGATAGTAGATGTTTAGGATCTGGAAGGTTAATACACAAGGATTCAAAAGAGGTAAGGATATCAAAAGACCATAGTTGGGGTTGCAATTTGTGGAGAAAATCTGCTACTTGAAAGTATCTCCAAGTTGCAAAGGGAATGACACCTAGGGAGGATTGTAAGGAGGCAAGAGGTAGTTGGGTACCCTGTGGAGCAAATTTAGTGCAAGCAACGTTCCCATTGGAGCCCCAGGAGCCAAAGAAGCCTTGCTTTCCCCCTGGCAGAAACCAGGGATAACCTCCCAAGGGTACCAGAGGAGATGTCTGGGGAGGGAAGTGACCCATCGCATTCAGTCGATCCCAGATAGCTAGGGAGGATTGAGTCTGGGGGAGGTAAAGTCATATAGTCATCTGGAACTGGCAGGAATCCAGTGGGCCCCTGCAAGATTTCTGCCCGCCAGTGTTTTTTCTAATGGAACCCCTTACTTTGCTAGTAGAGTCATGGCACCAGTTCAGGATACGTACGAGGGACATGGCCTTATAGTAAAGAGTCACGTCCGGAAGACCAACTCCACCATCAGATTTTAGTCTACATAGGAGGTTGTAGGCCAGTCTGGGATGTTTATCCTGCCATGCAAAATCTAGAAAGGCTCTACACAGTAGAATACGTATCCTTCCAAACCATGTAAGCGGTAAACCTCTCCAAGTCTGAAGGTCTTTCACTATCCCCGTCAGTTAGGAACCATAGTTAAGATCGTATAAGAGGGTCGGATCAGGGGAGATGTGGGTCCCCAAGTAAGGCAAAGAACCCGTACGCCATACAAAGGGGAAGGATTGTTGTAGGGATGTTGCCATGGCAGCTGGGACATGGATAGGCAGGAAAATTTGAAAGCTGACCGAATTTCCATACTTTGGACATCAATACTGGTGGGGCAACTAGGGGATTCAAAAGATAAAATAACAGGTCAGCCATGTAGGCAGAAAGTTTATGTTTCATAGAGCCGATATGGATCCTGGAACTATCCGTATTACTCCTTACCCTTAGCAAAAAATGGCTCTAAGACCAAAGCAAACAATAGCAGGGAGAGCGGACACCCCTGCCTAATTCCATTGAGTATGATGAAGAAGTCTGAGAGTACAACATTACCTTTCACCCAAGCCCTAGGTTCTTTGTAAAGGGACGCCACCCAGCCCATCACACGGTCACCCAGGCTCATCCCGCGTAACACTTTTAACATATACAGCCAATTTATGAAAAAGAAAAAACAAAAAAAGAAACCCAAACTGGGAACCTGATAATTGCCTAAGCATGAGGGTACCTCCATGTATAATGGTAGAGTGTGTTCACAAGCAGCAAAGTGAGACAGAAATAAAAATAAAGAAATGTGCACACCCAAGGGTTATCTACTCAATTCAGTTTATTACAAAAAAGGTAAAAAAGCATCACAGAATTCTCCATATAATATCTGCTCTCCCCCCATGGGACCCCACCATCTCCAACCTATGATAACTCACACCCCTCCCTCTCAAGCAGCGGGGACTTTCTGCCTCTCCCCCAACATCTACCTCCCCCCAGTTCACTAAGTGAGACCACTGAACACCCCCCCGAAGCACTGGAACCAGGAACCAATATATACCTCCCCTAAAACAAGATGTTACCCCAAGACACCAATACACGATACCCAGAGGTGACTTAAAGCCAGTCAGCCTCCAGCGCCCTGCATAGGGAGATCTGCATCCCTTAACCACAGTGGGTGAATGCAGTAGTTATGCCTGAACAGGGAAAACTGGAAAGGCTGTCTGGCTGCTGGGTGAACACCTGAGAGGGTAACCCTGACCAGTGATAGCAATGCCCGCTCCCTATGGAACTGGTGTGAAAGGGCAATGGGCCTGTCAGGAAGTCCACAGCAGGGAGTAGAGAAATGACTGTTAGCTGAGGGATTAGAAAGTCTCTGCGGATGGATGTGCACAGTAAATCATACCACACGGTGCTACCCGAGGTGGGGGGGGGGAACCAGATACAGTCCCCACAAGCGGGATACAAACAGTCAAAGTCATATGGAAAGTAAAGCAATTACAACCGATCTGGCCAGTGTATGAAGGGATGCTGGAGCTTCGGGTATCCCACACAGACTGCCGATATGATCGGTCATGTATAGCAATGTGTACTCACTGCGCCGCTACTCAGATGGCGCTCAGAATTGTGTGGGTGATTCCAGTCGTCCCATTCCCCAGACAATCTAATTAGAAAGGAGAGTAGGGTCTGCTGTGCTGTGGATCAAGCAGGTGATTTAGCATGTGTAAAGCTCTTTAGTGAATACCACAAGCATGTCGTTCCTCAAAAGACTCCACAAGTAGACAGAAAGCCGTTCACAGAGAGCCATCCCTAGTGCACATTTGTATAACAGCTGATACTCATTAGTCCCTCCAGCTAGACAGCAGAGGTAGCGTCAGAAATGGATCGTTCAATGTATAACTAATCCCCTGCTGGTTAAATCCTTCGCATATGATGATGCATAAGGTGCATTGGGGGTTGTGAAGGGGGTTGTTTGTTCCTGTGTCTACATATGTTTCGTTCCTCCCGGAACTTCTTCAGGACCCAATTTACCCTGTCGAAAGCCTTTTCGTCGTCCATCAAGAGGACAACACGGGGCACTCACTCTGGCCCACGTTGAGCTCAATGAAGAATATGCAAAGCTCTAATTGTGTTGTCTCTCGCCTTTCGGCCCACCATAAAACCTTAGAGTGATAAGTGGTAGGGGGCACTAGAGAACGAGAAACCTCAAATTAATAATAATAAAAAATAATAAGAACTACTAGTCAAAGCAATTAAAGTGCATCGTGCTGAGTGAATAACAATTCATAATAATAGTGATAAATTCATAGGTCAGTTTTTCCAAGTCCATTAGTAATCTTTTGTGCTGTGAATCTTATCCATAACACCGTCACCAAGGTCAATCTTGTGAACATCACCTGATGGAGTGTGAATGAATTGCCTACTCACCAAATGGACATGACCTCTTTAATTAAAAAGAAAGGTCGCAACAGGCTGTTTTGTATATATCTGTGGGTTTTGCTGATCTGCCACTGGAGATGTAACTGGAAACCTTTAGGATTCTCCTTTCTGTCGTGGGTATACCATTAAGAAATAAACATAATGAGGGACCATAGCACGATAACTTTTAATAAAAACATAAGTATAAAAACAATGCCACACTGGCTGCTCACATTTTGTAGTGCCTTGTCCGGGCACTAGGAATTGCAGCATACCATGTGGTGAAGACCGCAGCCGCCCAGCCTCCGCTCGGTGTCTGGCGTGCGTTCCACCGCCATGGTGTAAGAAACCGGAAGCTGATGACCGGAAGTGACATGGCCAGAATGCGCCTCGACGTACGTTTCGTTTTATAACATCATCAGGAAGTGTCCCGTCACTAGGCAGATTATGATAAATACCTTCAAAGTGAGATGCGATTGGAGGAGCATAGCTGTCTCCAACCCTCACATCTCTCAATGTAAAAAGGCACAACCCCCATGTTTGTTAATACAAACTTACATTTAGTGAAACCCACTCTGCAGAAGGCTCTGATGTAATACTCTTTACATATAAAATTCAAATTTATCCAAAATATGAAAACATTTCATGTACATGAAAGACTCAATTGATACCATATATAGAAACGATATATAAATAAAAGATATAACTGCACCTCCGCCCAATCACAGCAAGCTCCCAAGGGGTTGACGTGCGGAGGAAAACAGTGCCATCTGCATAAGGTATAGTTCCTATGAACCAGGCTGGGACAATCTAACTGTAAGTTAAAGTACTACCCTGAGAGTTGTTATTCTCCCCTTTTATTTTGCTTACCTTTTCCCTCCCCTCTTTTTTTTTTGTTTGTTTTTCTTTCCTTAATTTTTATCGTAGTCAATAATATTGGTAGAAGTATGCTAAATAATGTTCCTGGTTTTTGTCTTATTTTCTGTAAATCCAAAACTGAATAAACACTATTGTTTAAAAAAAAAAAAATGGAATTACATAAATAAAAGATATATAGATGAAAAATAAAAAATATCTAAAAATAATATTAATATATATATATGTATAAGCATGTATAAAAATACACACAGATACACATATATAAGGCTGGAATATGTATAAATGCCCTATTTTCCCATATTATTTATACAGACATAAAAATACATCATGGGACATCCCATCACTTTTGGGGGTCTAGGGACTGGCAGGAAAGTGTTTGAAAATTCAGTCATTAGTTAAGAAGCAATTTAGGTCTACAAAGTGTCTAATTTATACAGCCATTTTGTTTCATTCTGTGACACAGCTCTTTTTTGACGAGTACCTCTCCAATGCCTTTTCATTTTGTCTATGCCATAGAAAACAAGTAAAGTTGGATATTTATTGTGGAACTGTCTAAAGTGATTTGACACACTGTGTTTGGGGAACCCATTTTTTATATTTGCTAGATGTCCATTGATTCTGGTGCGTAATTTGCGTGTGGTCCTACCCACGTACTGTTTTGGGCACGGACATTGTAATACATGAGTGATGTGGTCAGAGTCACAAGTTATTAAAGGTTTTATTTAGAATTTTTATTTTGTGACTACTGACTGGAAACTGTCAATTTTCCTTTTAGATCTTTTGGAGGTTTAACATGTTTTGCACCTTGTGCAATAGTAAAAACCTTCCCTATCCAACAAAGTTATGTTTTTTTTAGGGTGGTCCAGGATGTTGGCTGCGATTCTATTTTTAAACCCTGGGGCTCATTTGTAGATATTGGAAGGACTTAAAATGGCCATGGGTAACAACTATTTTTGGTTCAAAGGGGAATACTATAACCCGATTAAAAGAGTTACCATGGGGGCCCGCTATGCCCCTAGCATAGCCAACTTGGTACTCAACAAATGGGAACAAGAAAGTATATATGGAAAAAAATGATCAGGCCTTAAATTTTACAAACACTACATTAATGACATCATACTGCTGTGTAAAGGGCCACAGACCAGGTTAGAATTTTTTTATAGGGACCATGAATGCTAACAACTATGGGTTAAAACTTTCAGCCACATGAAATAAGCAATCTTTCAGCTACTTGTACCTAGTACTGACAAACATATCCAACTACATTAATACTAATACATTCTTCAAAGAGACAGATAGGAATGGCTATTTGCCCATAGGAAGTTGTCACCATCCAAAATGGCTTACAGCTATACCCAAGGGCCAATATATGAGAATCAGGAGAAATTGTAACAACATAAATGATTACAATATTCAATCAGCCATTCTCACAGACAGATTCATAGAGAAAGGTTATTCCCCCAGAGCTTTAGATAAATGCCAGAAAAAAGTCCTTAACATGAGTAGAGAGTCCCTTTTGACAAAAAATAATTAAAAAACACCATTCGGAGGCGATATAGCGTATATTACAGGTTTCAACCCGCAATATCGAGATGTAGAATTTTTTTTTTTTAAACACTGGCCCATTCTTATGAAGGATACAGATCTAAAAAAAGTACTACTGACTAGACCCCAATTTATCTACAAAAGGGCCCCAGGACTAGAAATAGGAATAGGAAATAGAATTTTCTATGGCAATTTTCTATGGCATAGACACAATTAAAAGACATTGGAGAGGTACTTATCAAAAAAGAGCTGTGTCACAGAACAAAATAAAATGGCTGTATAAATTAGACACTTTGCAGCCTTTAGGTATGAATATAGACCGAGACCTAAATTGCTTCTTACCTAATGACTGAATTTTCAAACACTTTCCTGTCAGTCCCTAAACTCCCAAAAGTCATGGGATGTCCCGTGATGTATTTTTCTGTCTTTATAAATAATATGGGAAAATAGGGCATTTATACATATTCCAACCCTATATATGTGTATCTTTATACATGAGTATACATATATATTTTCATATTATTTTTAGGTATTTTTTTTTTCATCTATATATCTTTTATCCATATATCTTTTCTATATATGGTATCAATTGAGTCTTTCTTGTACATGAAATGTTTTCATATTTTGGATAAATTTGAATTTTAAATTGTAAAGGGTATTACATCAGGGCCTTCTGCAGAGTGGGTTTCATTAAATGTAGGTTTGTAGTCACAAACATGGGGGTTGTGCCTTTTTACATTGAGAGATGTGAGGGTGGTGACAGCTATGCTCCGCCAATCACATCCCACTTTGAAGGTATTTAACATAATCTGCCTAGTGACCGGGGCGCTTCCTGATGACGTTGTTAAACGAAACATACATCGAGGCGCATCGTGGTCACGTCATTTCCGGACACTGACTTCCAGTTTCTTACACCACGGCGGTGGAACGTACGCCAGACACTGAGCGGAGTCTGGGCGGCTGCGGTCTTCACCACATGGTGGTTTATGCTGTAATTCCTAGTGCCAAGGCACTACAAAATGTGAGCAGCCAGTGTGGCATTGTTTTTATACCACTGTTTTTATTAAACGTTATCACAATATGGTCCTGCTTTATGTTTATTTCTTAATGGTATACCCACGGTGGAAAGGAGAATTCTAAAGGTTTCCAGTTACAGCTCCAGTGGCAGATCAACAAAACCCACAGATATATACAAAACAGTCTCTTGCAACCTTTCTTTTTAATTAAAGAGGTCGTGTCCATTTGGTGAGTAGACAATTCACTCACACTCCATCGGATGATATTCACAAGATTGACCTTGGTGACGGTGTTATGGATAAGATTCACAGCACAAAAGATTACTAATGGACTTGGAAAAACTGACCTATGAATTTATCACTATTATTATGAATTGTTATTCACTCAGCATGATGCACTTTAATTGCTTTGACTAGTAGTTCTTATTATTTTTTATTATTATTAATTTGAGGTTTCTTGTTCTCTAGTGCCCCCTACCACTTATCACTCTAACATTTAAAAGTCAGCATATTGCACTTTTCAGGGGAGCAGCTCTAACACTAAATTACTTAATTTAGAACTTATAAATTAAGCGCGAGGTCCCTAACACAATCCACCATGAAACCTGTTTGGTCAGGATGGATTAATGCCATTACATGATCTTGGAGGCAGAGAGCCAAAGTCTTAGTAAAATAGATTTTAAGGAGGACCTCATGTAAAAAAATCCTTAATCCGAGCATACAGCTTGGCTACCCCGTAAAGGAAAGGGGAGACAAGCATGCAGCCATCCTCCTGAACCGCGTCAGGCCACATGCCCTCAACATGAGGGTGGGGGGCTGTCTTGCAAAGCACTTTGCAAAGCCTGGCAAAGCACCTTATCCCCAAGTTAATGAGAACAAGGCCATCTTCCCTACAACCCTGACCAGTAGATGTAGGGTTCTGCGGGAGGAGGGCTTATGAGAGACCTGTAGCCACCTTTAATAATAAGAGGGCCTACAGATACTGACCTCACTTCTATGTAAATGAGTATAGGGTACATAGTACCCCTACTCAGTCACAAAAGTAGTAGCTTAGAGATAAATACACTAAACATTTAACAAGTCCTTTAATACACAAAAAATTTCCCTCATTGTAAATAAAACATCAATGATGATGCCCACTGACTCACCAAAAAAAAATTGTCATGAACTTACTGCACAGGACCAATTCCAGCATTACTCTTAGCCAAATAACAGCTCCCCAAGCTCCCACCAGCGATATTTAATGAAGAGGTGGGGATTGTGGTGGCATCATAAACCAAATATTTCCACATTTGGTCAATGGCTTTGCCTAAATATGGCCAGAGGCCATATTTGGGCAGTTAAATCACTGCTATCCTGGTCCCTCTTCTTGGGGATTCCAAGTGACGTTCTTGGGACATGGCAGATGCAAGCATCCATGGCTTCCTTAGGAACCAGTGACAGCAGGAAGCTGTCATATATAGAAATGGTATACTATTTCTATATGATTTTTCGGCTCTCGACGGGGCTGGATGGGCAAAACAGTTAGTGTTTGTCTGTCAAACGATTCAATACAAACTTAGGTTCAGACTGAACCATCAGCCCATCCTTAGTATTGGTCTTGTCCAATTGTTCAAACATTCTGGATCCAAATATGTAATATGCTAGCCAAATTGTTCGATACCACTATCCCAATGTTGCCTGGTGAGGCATCACTCAACCTCAAACCTCATAGCTTAATAAAATACCACTTCAAATTAATGACACCAATTGTAACAGCTAACAAACAATAATAAAAGTTCAGCTGTCAGACTTACATTACTGGCTGAAGAGAAGAATAGACTTCATCGGACCTTTTCTAAGGAGAAACTGACAGAAAAACTTGGAATCCATGGGTCTCACTTTTCTTACCAGTAGTACTAATGGACCTTTGAAGTTTGAAGTTAAAGTGGAGTTCCACCCACTTTTACAACTCTTTAGCATCCCTCACTAAACTGTGCACTGTAAACGAATTGGATATTTAAAAAAAAAAATTCTCAGCACCTACTGTATATCTGACGTATTCATTTTTCACTTCCTCCTCCCTGGCCGTGGCCCATCGCATCATTTCCTGTTTGCAATGCCTTCTGGGAAGGGACGGCAACTTCCTCTGACACTGCCGTTGCTATGGAAACCTGACCTGAAACCTATTAAACTGCTTGTGCTGCACTGAGCATGTGCGAGATCTGCAAGGATGAGATCCAGGAAGAAATACAGTCTGGCTTCAAATGCCCACACTTAAGATGGCCACGGCCTGCTGTAAGTTTATAAAATAACAAACTACTGCTATAACCTAACCAAACAGAACTTAGTTTACAGACTAACTTTACTAGAATACATTAAGCTTGTGTATTATAGGGGTATTTTTATTTAAAAAGTACAATTTCAGCTGGAACACCACTTTAATAGGCTCAACGTTCTGGGCTTAACCTGATCTTCTTAGACCCCAAAGCACTTACTTCCCCTCCTTTTTTCTTTATACCTATCCTCTTGTTTACAAAGAGGATAGGTATCCTCTTTGAAAAACAAGAGGATATCAACATGTTAAAGCGGGAGTCCGGCGACCTATCTTTTTTTTTTTTTTTTTTTTTTTTTAGGTCATTGAAACACTTTGCTAATCCAAAATAATACTCACAGTTTGGGTGTAATAATATCCCCCTCTGTCTGTTTTCGTACTGAAGCATAACTTAGAAAATGTGATGCTGACTGTTTCCATCTTGCTTGTGGGCATGTGAAGCCCACAAGCATTGATTTCCGGGATGCGGTGAATGCTGTTCATTCACAGCTTGTTCACGCGCAAGATCATTGTTTCCGCACTGAATCTTGGGAAGCCTGACACTAAGCTCCCAGGAGACAGTGCGGCGCCAGGGAAAGGCAATAAACACGCCTGCTCCCATGGGAGGAGAGACAGGAAGTGCCACAATAAAGTACAATATAAAGGTAATTACAGCGATAAAAAATTTTTTCGTGCGGCATTTGAACATCTATGCAATTAACTGAAGGGGGTAAGATTAAGTTAAAAATTTGAGTGGAACCCCGCTTTAAGCTATAAGAAACATCTGAACTACTTTACCTATAACTAATTAGCCACATGCAGGCAATTTTTATATACTGCCTACCCATGTCTTTGCTTCATTGAAATGTATTTGAATGTCACAAATTTGTTTAACTAATCGTGTTTTATTATAATTTGAAATAAAAAATAAAAAAAATTTTGAACTAAAAAAGTTTTACAATTCTATATGGTAAGAAAAATACAGAGCTAAAACAATAAAGAAAACATATAGCTGCTTGCACTACAATTGACAAACCATTGTGAAACCATATATATTATAAAACTGCAACGCTAAGGAGACAAGTGAGGTGAAAAACAGATCTCACAAACGTACAGTGCCTTGAAAAAGTATTCATACCCCTTAAAATTTTACACGTTTTCTCATGTTACAACCAAAAACGTAAATGTATTTTATTGGGATTTTATGTGATAGACCAACACAAAGTGGCACATAGTTGTAAAGTGGAAGAAAAATGATAAATGGTTTTCAATTTTTTTTACAAATAAATATGTGAAAAGTGTAGCGTGCATTTGTATTTAGCCCCCTGAGTCAATACTTTGTAAAACCACTTTGGCTGCAAATACAGCTGCATGTCTTTTTGGGTATGTCTCTACTAGCTTTGCACATCTAGAAAGTGACATTTTTGCCCATTCAGATTAGATGAAAAGCATCTGTGAACAGCAATTTTCAAGTCTTGCCACAGATTCTCAATTGGATTTAGGTCTGGACTTTGATTGGGCCATTCTAACACGTGAATATGCTTTGATCTAAACCATTCCATTGTAGCTCTGGCTGTATGTTTAGGGTTGTTGTCCTGCTGGAAGTTGAACCTCCACCCCAGTCTCAAGTATTTTACAGACTCTTATGCCCTGTACACACGATAGGATTTTCAGACAACAAAATCCATGTTTTTTTTCCGATGGATGTTGGCTCAAACTTGTCTTGCATATACACGGTCACACAAAGTTGGTCGGAAATTCCGAACGTCAAGAACGCGGTGACGTACAACACGTATGACAAGCTGAGAAAAATGAAATTCAATAGCCAGTGCTGCTCTTCTGCTTGATTCCGAGCATGCGTGGTACTTTGTGCGTCGGAATTGTGTACACACGATCGGAATTTCCGACAGCGGATTTTGTTGTGGGAAAATTTGAGAACCAGCTCTCAAATTCTGTGTGACGGAAATTCTGATGGAAAATGTCCGATGGAGCGTACACATGGTCGGAATTTCCGACAACAAGCTCCTATCAAACATTTTCCGTCCGAAAATCCTATCGTGTGTACGGGCATAGCAGGTTTTCTTCTAAGATTGCCCTGTATTTGGCTCCATCCATCCTCCCATCAACACTAACCAGCTTCCCTGTCCCTGCTGAAGAAAAGCATCCCCACAACATGATGCTGCTGCCACTATGTTTCACGGTGGGGATGATGTGTTCAGAGTGATGTGAAGTGATAGTTTTCCGCCACACAAAAAGTTAAATTATGGTCTCATTTGACCAGAGCACCTTCTTCCACATATTTGCTGTGTCGCCCACATGGCTTCATGCAAACTGCAAATGGGACTTCTTATGGCTTTCTTTCAACAATGGCTTTCTTCTTGCCAAACTTCTATTAAGGCCAGATTTGTGGAGTGCATGACTAATAGTTGTCCTGTGGACAGATTCTCCCACCTGAGCTGTGGATCTTTGCAGCTGCTCCAGAGTTACCACGGGCCTCTTTGCTGCTTCTCTGATTAATGCTCTCCTTGCCCGGCCTGTCAGTTTAGGGGGATGGCCATGTCTTGGTAGGTTTGCAGTTGGCCCATACTCTTTCCATTTTCGGATAATGGATTGAACAGTGCTCCGTGAGATGTTCAAAGCTTGGGATATTTTTTTTATAACCTAACCCTGCTTTAAACTTCTCCACAACTTTATCCCCTACCTGTCTGGTGTGGTCCTTGGCGTTCATGATGCTGTTTGTTTACTCAGGTTCTCTCATAAACATCCAAGGGCTTCACAGAACAGCTATATTTAATGTGAGATTAATTTACACACACGTGGACTCTATTTATTAATTTGGTGACCTTTGAAGGCAATTGGTTCCACGAGATTTTAGTTAGGGGTATCAGAGTAAAGGGATCTGATTACAAATGCACGCCACACTTTCAGATATTTATTTGTAAAAAAAATTTGAAAACCACTTAACATTTTCCTTCCACTTCACAATTATGTGCCACTTTGTGTTGGTCTATCACATAAAATCTCAATAAAATAATGTTTTGGTTGTAACATGACAAAATGTGGAAAATTTCAAGGGGTATAAATACTTTTTCAAGACATTGCATATCTCAGTATAAACCATAAAGTGCAATGCAATGTGCAAAAAAAACAAAAAAAAACAAATGTTATTTAGAAAGTTCACAATGATTATGGATGACAGCAATAACAATCCATGTATCTACCATCCATACGTGAATATCCACCACTAAAGGAGATAATGCGCTTACTGGAATGTATGGAGTCAGATACCGTAGCACTGAGTCAATAATGCTTATATAGATCAGGAGTATGGTAGTTAGAAGGCAACACTGAGGGTCTCATGTCTCAACCTCACGGCAGGATCACCACTCACTTTAGTATGTCATGCATTCCATTGGACCATAAAAAGACAAAAATCCCCCACATAGTGTAAAACTATAGCAGTAGAATGTATTTAAAAGGTAGAACACTTACATCATATCCAAAGTAAAAACGCATGTCACAAAATCCAGCAGAAAATAGGCACGTAGAACACAATGGCCTGAATAGCACTAACACTCGTCTGCACCATTTCGTCTGCTAAGACATCATCTGGGGGAATGATGATGATGATGTCTTAGCAGACGAAACGCATCAGTGGTCAGTGCTATTAAGGCTATTGCATTCTACATACCTATTTTCTACTGTATTTTCTGAAATGCGTTTTTACTATGGATTTCTAGGTCAATGAATTGTCAAACAAATGGCATTGCAATGGCAATTGTATATTAATTGGTTCATGTGAAAGTTATACAAACCCTGGTATATTTTAAAATTGATCAATCCTGATGTACTGACGTCCTATCTAATTTCTTGAGGATCTTAAAAATTCCAGGACAGTAAAAGCACAAGTACCCCCCAAGTGACCCCTTTTTGGAAAGAAGACAGTCTGAGGTATTTAGTAAGAGGCATGGCAAGTTTTTTGGAGTTGGAGTTGATTATTTTTTTCTCCTTTTTTTAATTTTTTTTACAAATTTTTTTACATACATTCATCAGAGTAGTTCAGTGTCACAATAATGACAATTTATTACTCTGGGGGGGAGGGAAGGTTGATCAGGGATTTTTTTATTTTTTTTTTACACGTTGTGTGCTGCCACAGTAATTATCACTGTAACAGCAATGTTTTGAGCTGTCGTGAATGGGATACAATTATAACAGCTGTGATTACTATGATTACTAAATCCCACTGACCAATGGACACGTGATCCCAAAAAGGGGTCACTTGGGGGGTACTTGTGCTTTTACTGTCCTGGAATTTTTAAGATCCTCAAGAAATTAGATAGGACGTCAGTACATCAGGATTGATCAATTTTAAAATATACCAGGGTTTACACCCAGAAAACATTTTAAGTTTACGCAGGATAATTTTGGTCAGTTTATTAAGGACTTACTACCTAAACTGACAACTTCAGATCTTGAGAAACTTAATGCTCCTGTCTCCCTTGAGGAGTTAACTAGAATAGTCAAAGATCTTCCCCTACACAAGTCCCCAGGCCCAGATGGCCTAACAAACCTTTATTACAAAACTTTCTTGCTCACCTTAACGCCACATATGTTGAATCTCTTTGGTACATTATTACAAGGTGATACCCCACATTCCTAGTTCACTCACTCTTATATATCAGTGATTCCAAAACCAGGAAAGGATCCCTCTATACCTGACAACTATAAGCCTATAGCCCTATTGAATTTGGACTATAATATATTTACTAAAATCCTGTCATCTAGGTTGTCCCAATTTATACCAAAATTGATCAACAGGGACCAGGTGGGTTTTGTGCCCTCCAGATATGCTGAGGACAACACGAGGCGTACTATAGATCTGATTGATCTATTGAACAAGATTCCTCGTCCAGCTCTTATTTTAAGTTTAGACGCCCAAAAGGCGTTCGATCGGCTGGCCCTATATGTTCTCTACGCTTTTGTGTTTTGGGTTTAAGGGTCCTTTTCTTAAAGCTATATGGGCCTCGTACCCCCACACATCTGCACAGGTGCAGATGGCCTCATTTTTATCCCCCTGTTTTCCCATGTCAAATGGCACCAGGTAGGGATGCCCTTTGTCCCCACTCCTTTTCATCCTCTGCCAGAAGCAATAAGGTGTCATCCTGACATTAAGGGGGTACTGATGAGACAGCGGGAGTACAAATTATCCCTCTTTGCTGCTGACATTCTTTTGACACTGACGAAACCTATTATTTCACTTCCCTACATACCCTTTTGCATACCTTTGGGTTCATATCAGGCTATAAAATTAATACTACCAAGACTGAAGTACTCCCCTTGCATATTCCACCAGATACTCTAATGGGGCGTACACACGGTCGGACTTTTCGTCTACAAAAGTCTGACGGACGCAGACGGACTAAAGCTGACAATTCGATCGTGTGTGGGCTTCCCCGGACCTTCAGCGGACTTTCAGCGGACTTTTGCAGCCTCAAATCTGACGGACTTTAGATTTGAAACATGCTTCAAATCTTTACGTTGTAACTACGCCGGACCCAGAAATCCGCTCATCTGTATGCTAGTCCGACGGACAAAAAAATGACGCATGCTCATAAGCAAAAACTAAACGGAAGCACTCGGTCTAGTAAAACTAGTGTTCAAATTGTAGGTAACACATTCCTCACGCTGCAAAATCTGTGATCGTTGAATGCAGCGCATTAATGTCTTCTTTAATATAAGATTTATATAAGAACGAAGATGTTTTGCTGTTCATATTCAAACAGAGTTCTCCCAAACTGATTTCTGGATTCTTTTTCTCTTTGATCTCATGAATGATATAGTATTCTTTTTAAAAACAATGTCTCCATACTAATAATAATTTTTACACTTGTTTTTTTTTGGTGGAGTCATCTTTTATTTTAGATTTTCTCCAGATGTTTATTTTATGATTGTTGTCGAACTTATTTTATCTTTATCTAGCTTTTTTTTTTTTTTGTGTTTGTAAAGTTACCACAAAGAACCATTTTTTTTTTTTTTTAGTTTTTTATTTCTTAAATTGAACACAAATAAATTTTGATTTCATTTTTGTTTGTTTTTAATGTTGTTTGTTTTAACTTACCACAAAGAACCATTTTTTTGTTTATTGTGTTTTTTTTCTTTTGTATATAAAGTTAACACAAAGAACCGTTTTTGGTTATGTATCATTTTTTTTTTAAAGTTACCACTAGAACATTATTAATGTATTTTTTGTGTGTTTTTGCAACCTCAAGGAGATTGTTGTCCCTTGTTAATTTGACATTGTGTCTATATCAATGATTTAAAATAAAACACATAAAGTCTTTTCATAAACTCAAATATCCATTTATTCATGGTCTAAATAAAATAAAGAGGAAGTCAACGCTGGAAAAAGTCTGTGAACAAGAAAATTGGGATCTTGAGGAGTCCATATAAGAGGGAGCACAATCTGGTCCAGGAATCCCAGAGATCAACAGCAGCAGCAGATGATATAGATGTCCCCAGACTGTGGTACTATAACAGCCTGCGTCTTCTGTCAGACCAGACTGAACCCAGGTCATCACTTTCTTCTCTTCCCTGCAGCCTTTCCTCCACGCTGCCCTGCACCCTTCCCTGCAGCCTTCCCTGCAGCCTTCTTTGGAGGCTGTGGCTCTGGTGTTTGAGTTGTGGCAGGAGGAGGGGGGCTGCCTCAAGTAATTGTGTGTTGCTGGTTAGCGCGCCCTGCAGCCCCTTGTGTATTGTTTCCCCAAACAGTCTCTCACAAATGAGGCGTTGGCCCCACTCCTTTTTATACAGCCTACTGGCTAAGTAGCACCCATAGGCCTCTTCAGCTTCGGGGGGGCTCGTTAAAAAATGGGTGGCATCTTGCATGAGGCGCAGGGATGCCTCCTGTGTCACCGTCCCCTTCCTGGCCCTTTTTTTTGGAAGGCGGAGGCGAGGCACTTGTGATTGTGTCAGGCTCCTACTGGGCCCAGCCACCTCCTGCCTGACACTGGGCCCAGCCACCTCACTGGGCCCAGCCACCTCCTGTCTGACACTGGGTCCGGCCTCCTCCGGCCTCCTCCAGGATGATGCTGAATCCGGCCTCCTCCAGGCTGTCCATGGGCCCAGTCTCCTCCTGCCTGCCACTTTCCCCACATTCCTCCTGGCTGGCCTCATCCTGTGTATAAAAAAAGGACATAGTTTTAGCATTTTTTTTTGGGTTCATCAATGACACACAATTTGCTTCTCATGACTAGCAAATTCAATGCGAATACATCTCTTAATAAAAGAGTATAGAAATCAGACACCCTAATTTTTTGAAGCAGGTGACAAACATATTTAGCCACTACTGTCAATTGATATGTATACATCATTTTTAGGGGAAAATTATTTGAATCAATTATAACATCCAGTTAACATCATTAATATTAGAACAGTAAATATTTGTGAAATTAATTTACCTGACTCCAGATGGTCATATCCGGTTCATCCAGGATGGAAGACCCAGCTTGGTCCTCATCAGCCTCTGCTGGGGTGGAGGGAAGGGTGCATGGAAGAGTGCATGGAAGGGTGGAGGGAAGGGTTGAAAGTGATGCCCTGGCTTCAGTCTGGTCATGAAGAAACCGTAGTTTATTGTAGTACCACAGCCTGGGTACATAAACATCATCTGCTGATGCTCCTGATCTCATGGATTCCTGGATCTTGTTATGCTCCCTCTTATACATGTTCCCCAAGATCCCAATTTTCTTTAACAATGTCTCCATTGTTGCTTCCGGGATGGTCGACTGGACAAATGACAGAAGTCTCTCCAGCGTTGACTTCCTGACATGCTTTAAATAATATTGAGGGTGTTTCACCTCCCACAGATTCCTCATCTCTCTATATTTGTCTATGAAAGCCGACAAAAATTCAGGCTCCTTAAATTTGGCATTCATAATGTCTGTAAAAGATAAAGACACAAGACAAAAAACACTTATTATGTTTCTGCTAAACCCTCATCATCTTATCCCTATGTAGGCCTCATCAATCTGTCAAGCCATATAGGCTGCTTGCTACAAAGTTTTTAGCAAATTTATAAATTTAAAATTACCTTCGTTTAGTAGCGTCCCGGTCCACTATCACCTACGCACAGAACGTACGTACGACACAATACGTAACAACGTTTTATACACTGCACATGCGTAATACTCCGCCTGCTTGACCCGCCCCTGACATTCTTTTTGTTTACGCATATACCACGCCCTTGACTCTACGCACAGAACGTACGTACGTACGACACGTGCGCAAGAACCCTCTTTATACACTGCGCCTGTGTGAAACTCCGCCTGCGTCGCCCGCCCCTGACGTTCAATTTTAACTCATGTTCTCCGCCCCTTAACTCTACGCACAGAACGTACGTACGACACGTGCGCAAGGCCCCTCTTTATACACTGCGCCTGTGTGAAACTCCGCCTGCGTCGCCCACCCCTGACGTTCGATTTTAACTCATGTTCTCTGCCCATTTTTTGTACGGTGCGTAGTGGGGTGAATAATGGCGGAGACACATCAGGTGTGTACTACCTCAGGTAGCGAAGAAAGCCCGGAGGCCGGAACGTCACGATGTGGGAAGCCGAGATTTAAGGCCTCCAATATGTCCTTTAAAGAGATGGTGGAAATGGTGGCAATTCTTAAAAAAAAGGACTATGATGGGAAGTATGGGCCGTACGCCCGGCCAAATTTGAGAAAAGCCAAAATAATGGCGAAGGTGGTGAAGAAATTACATGATTCTTTTGGGGTACAGCGCTCGAAGGATCAGATTTGAAAAAGATGGTCCGACCTGAAACTCCGGGAGCCCGATCAGTACAGACGGATTCGTAAAGTCTTGAAAAAAAGTAAGTACTTGTCGTGTTTTCATCTTCTGTTTATTACCTTGTGTACTGCTCCATGTGGTTTTCTTTACTATACGATTTTTGCATCGTTTGAAACGATCTTTTAATAAACCTCGTTACTAATATATATATATAGATTCGACCCAAAACATCAATCATGTCCTTCATTTCCTGCTGCATACGATCCAGCCGATTCTGCATTTGATCAATCTCCCCATTCCAGGCCATTATTTTAGATATTAGTCGTTGGGCACTGTCTGTTGTGAAATAGTCACTTGGACCTAAAATAGAATGAAAAAAAGATGTGTTTAGAAATATGCAGACATACATAGTTTACCTTACCATAAGCTGGTGTCTCAGACACTGACCTGGTGGGGTGCCCATGTCGCATACTTCATCAACATCCTCGGGGGTGGCGCTGTTGCTTGAGTCAAGCACAACCAGATCACCTAAAATAGAGTAAAAAAATTACATAAAATAAAAGGCAGCCATGCATAGATTACCGTAAGCTGATGTGTCAGACACTCACCTGGTGGGGTGCCCACGTCGCCCACCTCTCCTTCCTCCACATCCTCAGTGGGGCTTGGGCTTATTTCCCAAGTATGTTCTTTTGGTTGGGGGGGACTGGGTTCTTCTTGGCTGAGTGTTTTTTCGCCTATGTCAACCAAAAAATTAATATACTTAGCACACAGATATTTTAGTACATATAGATATATAGAGAGAGATATTATATATATATATATATATATATATATATATATATATATATATAGAGAGAGAGAGAGAGAGAGAGAGAGAGAGAGAGAGAGAGAGAGAGAGAGAGAGAGAGAGAGAGAGAGAGAGAGAGAGAGAGATATTATATATATTGCCTCTCAGCAAATAGCTTGGGGTGTCTTCTTTCCAAAATGGGGTCATTTGGGGGGGGGGGGTTTTGTGCCATCTGGGCATTTTATGGCCTTCAAAAATGTGATAGGTAGTGAGGAGTGAAATCACAAATTTACGCCCTTAGAAATCCTGAAGGCGGTGCTGGGTTTTCGGGGCCCCGTACGCAGCAAGGCTCCCAAAATGTCCCACACTTGTGGTATCCCCATACTCAGGAGAATCAGCAGAATGTTTTTTGGGGTGCAATTCCACATAAGCCCATGGCCTGTGTGAGCAATATATCATTTAGTGACAACTTTGTGCAAAAAAAAAAAAAAAATTGTCACTTTACCGCAACTTGTGTCCCCCCTCCCCCCTTTTCCTCCCCCCCTCCCCCTCCCTGTCTATCCCCCCTCCCCCTCCCCCTTTTTTCCTCTTTCCCCTTCCTTTCCCCCCCATTCTTCCTCCCCCCCTCCCCCCCCCTTTTTCGTTTCCTCCTCCCCCCTCTCCCCCCCCCCCCTTGTCCTTTTCCCCTCCCCACGCCGACAAAAGTGGAGCTTTCCACCACATATTTTATCCATTTAGCGTTTCCAGTCTTATGTATACTGCTGCCTGGGTTTCCCCATGTACAATCATTGGTGTCATTATTGTTCTTTCCATTATTCTCAAATGTATGAGGTGTATACTGTTGTGTAGGTTATGGGATCTAACGATAATGGATCATACACTTTAAAACGCTTTATTTCTGAGGAAAATCTAGCCTAAAATACAGTTCAGAGTTCTTCATATGCAACAACATTCGGTATTATGTAATTTTTCTTTTTTCCTCTCTTTTTTTGTTTATATGCTATTTAATTATGTAGTTGCAAGAGGACTATGCCACTATAATTGTGTAACCATGCTTAAGCAAATAATGATATGCAATGAACGATGTATATAGTATGGTCAGCTTGCAGTTAATCCACATTGCATGGACCATATATGCAGTACCCTGCGAATAAGTGATGAGGACTGTTAATACCATATCTCTACTATTATCCATCCACACAGTATCAGATTCATGACTGTATGGTGCTCTGTTTACTGCTGCCTCTCCTTCAATGCCTGTTCTTTTCCTCTGGGGGCGGGGGTACACCTTGTGTCTTCCTGGCAGGGTGAGAGAGGAGACGCTTGGGCCCTGCGTCTCCTATATATGCCCACTAGGTGGCCACACCTTGTATTGGGCACTTCTCGCCCTGCCAGCGGCGTCCCGGATCTCTTCCGGACGCCGTGCTCACGCGGACGCCGTGCTCACGCGCGCGCCTGCGCAGTTGCGGCGGAAGCGACGGGGACGCTCGGAGGTGTTATCCTCTCCGGAACGCCGGGGGGATCATGTTTAGAGCGCACAGTTGTGCTGCTCGTTTCCCCCCATTGTGGGGGGGGGGAGGAGGAGGGGAGGCAACCACATACTTGCACCTGACGGGAGTTAGTCAATTGACACTCTCTATAAATATAAGAAATTTTAGAGGCACCTTATTGGATCCTCTTTAACTTGGAGACGCTAGGCAAGGCACTGACTGATCCATCAGAGTGGTAAGTACACCCGGAACGATGGCAATATTTCTATTTAGTTTTCTAGCAATTTGTTTCTTTTCAAATCATCTCTGATCTTGCCATGACTCCTCATCTACAATCCAATTTTTCAGAACTATGAATGTATCAACTCTTTTATTCAGTTCAGCCTGATTGGGTAACTAGTTCCACTACCACCCTTGCACTTTGACACGGTGTTGTTGTTTGTTGTTTTTTCACGGTATGCTGGTTGTGTGTTGTGCACTGTTGTGTTATGTTTTTCTTTCCTCACTCACAGTCCTCCTCTTTCTTTTCTTCTCACACACACTCACTGTCTATTCCACACACATCCTCACTCCTCGTCCCATTCCCCAACACTCCCCACACACCCACTCCCTATCCCCATCACCTTTCACTTAACCACATTCCATTCACTCACCACCTCACCCCCCCCCCCCTATTCACAGCACTCTCCCCCTCCCGCGTTTTCCAGTTTTCTTTTTTCCTCCCTCCCTTTTCCCCCTTTTTCCCCCACTTCCTTATCCTTTTCCTTTCTATCTTTCCTTTTTTCCCCCTCTCTTTCCCTTTTTTCTTCCCCTTTTTCTTTTCCCCTCCCCTTCTTCCCATCCTTTCCCCTGTTCTTCTTCCCTTCCCTTTTCTTCCCTTGCACCTTTCTCTGCCCGTCTTTTTCCCCCTCCCCTGTTTTTCTCCCCCCTCTCCTTTTCCCCTTCCCCTTTTCCCCCCCTCCTTTCCCCTCCCCCTCTATCCTTTCCCTTCCTTTTGTCCCCCTTTCTTTCCTCCCCCCCCCAAATAACCCCTCCTTCTCTTTTCTCACCATGTCCCATCTAGCGCTGCTGGTCTCCCCCCCCCCCCTTTTTTCACCTTGCCATTCACTTGTGGTTTGTTGGCACTTCTACCCCAATAAATTCTTTCATATATTCTTGTCGCATGGTGATTAATCGGCAACAGGGCATTTGCTATTTTCCAGTTGATTTCTGTCTCACTCACTTATTCTTTGTTCACTTTTTTCTTTCCCTTTCTTTCCACTCTCTCCTCACTTGCCTTCCCCTTCTCCTCCCTTTCTTCTTCTTCCCCTCCCCCCCTCCCTTCCCCCTCCCTTCCCCCTCCTTCCTCTCTTTTTCTCCCCCCTCCCCTTTTCATTCTTTAGCAATGCCCTCCTGCATACCCATGGACTCATAATCTAGTAACCGTATAGAACTCCAGGGTTGGTAAATTTGCCAACCATGTGGATGAACCAACTGACCCTTTGTTTTTTAATTTTTTAATTTTTTATTATTTCTTATTTTTTTATTTTCTATTTTTAGCACTAACGTGAACTCATCTGGGTGCGGTTTGGATTGCCTGTTTTGCCCCTTCCTTTCCCTCCCTCTCCTGTATGGGGGGTTAGTAGACGTGATCTCTCGTAAGATACATTCAGTCCACCGCCCGCCCCCCTGGGGAGTTGGTCCGACACGGGGGAGACAGGGGAGCGGAGGAGAAATCGCATCACCCCAAACATTTTGCAATGTTAGAAATGACATTGTAACGTCATAAATCCTGCGATAGGTAACTATACAACTTATTCAGTTACACTACAGGGTATGCATATATGGTTTTGGTACTGTGGAAATTTGATGTTATGTTTGATATATGTTAACTTTTTTATAGTGGACAACCATCCTCTGAAGAAGACCCGGGAAGGGTCGAAACGCGTCAGGATTTTTACATATAATCTTCATTGTTCCACATATACTGTATTGCATATTGTCCTTATTTATAGGCATTTATTGTCATCTAACCTCAAGGATTCATTATTGGGGGAATTTTGGCTGCCCTCGTATACATTGTGTCTTGCATTGGTTTTAATTGTAGGCCTTTGTCCGTTGCAATTGTACGCCATATTCAGTTCATGTCCTGACTCTAATGCCGCGTACACACGGTCGGACTTTTCGTCTACAAAAGTCCAACGGACGCTGACGGACTAAAGCTGGCTGGTAATCCGATCGTGTGTGGGCTTCTCCGGACTTTCAACTGACTTTTTTAGCCTCAAATCCGACGGACTTTAGATTTGAAACATGCTTCAAATCTTTACGTCGTAACTACGACGGACCCCGAAGTCCGCTCGTCTGTATGCTAGTCCGACGGACAAAAAAACGACGCATGCTCATAAGCAAAAACTAAACGGAAGCACTCGGTCTAGTAAAACTAGTGTTCGTATTGTAGGTAGCACATTCCTCACGCTGCAAAATCTGTGATCGTTGAATGCAGCGCATTTAATGTCTTCTTTACGAATGCTATAAAGAATGAAGATGTTTTGCTGTTCATATTCAAACAGAGTTCTCCCAAACAGATTTCTGGATTCTTTTTCTCTTTGATCTCATGAATGACATGGTATGCTTTTTCAAAACAATGTTTCCATACTAATAATACTTTTTAAACTTTTTTTTTTTTTTGGTGGAGTCATCTTTTCTTGTAATTTTTATCCAGATATTTATTTTATGATTGTTGTGGAACTTTTTTTCTGTTTATCTCTAAATTTTTTTGTAAAGTTACCACAGGGAACCCATTTTTATATATATTTTTTAATTTTTTTTTAATGTTTGTAAAGTTACCACAAAGAACCCTTTATAATTTTTGTTTTTATAGTGATTTGTTATTTTTTTTATATAAAGTTAACCCAAAGAACCGTTTTTGGTTATGTTTCTTTTTTTTTTTTAAATACTTACCACTCGAACATTATTAACATTATTTTAATCTATTTTTGTTGTGTTTTTGCAAAATCAATGAGATTGTTGTCCCTTGTTAATTTAAAACATTGTGTCTAAAATCTATGATTTAAAATAAAAAACCTAAACTCAAAAAAGATCCATTTAATTTATGGTCTAAATAAAATAAAGAGGAAGTCAACGCTGGAAAAAGTATGTGTACAAGATAATGGGGATCTTGAGGAGTCCATATAAGAGGGAGCACAATCTGGTCCAAGAATCCCAGAGATCAACAGCACCAGCAGATGATATAGATGTCCCCAGACTGTGGTACTACAACAGCCTGCGTCTTCTGTCAGACCAGACTGAACCCAAGTCATCACTTTCTTCTCTTCCCTGCATCCTTTCCTCCACGCTGCCCTGCAGCCTTCCCTGCAGCCTTCCCTATAGCCTTCTTTCGAGGCTGTGGCTCTGGTGTTTCAGTTGTGGCAGGAGGAGGAGGAGGAGGAGGAGGGGGGGCTACCTCATGTAGTTGGGTGTTTCGTGTTAGCGTGCCCTGCAGCCCCTTCTGGATTGTTTCCCCAAATAGTCGCTCACAAATGAGGCGCTGCTCCCAATCCATTTGAAGCAGCCTGCTGGCTAAGTAGCAGCCATAGGACTCTTCCGCTTCGGGGGGGCTCTTTAAAAAACGGGTGGCCTCTTGCATGAGGTGCAGGGATGCCTCCTGTGTGACCGTCCCCTTCCTGGCCCTTTTTTTGGGAAGGTGGAGGGGAGGCACTTGGGATTCGGTCAGGCTCCTACTGGGCCCAGCCACCTCACTTGGCCCAGCCACCTCACTGGGAGCAGCCACCTCACTGGGAGCAGCCACCTCCTGCCTGACACTGGGCCCAGCCTCCTCCAGGATGATGGTGAATCCGGCCTCCTCCAGGCTGTCCATGGGCCCGGTCTCCTCCTGCCTGCCACTTTCCCCACATTCCTCCTGGATGGACTCATCCTGTGTATAAAAAAAGGACAATAGTTTTAGTATATTTTTTTGGGTTCATCAATGACACACAGTTTGCTTCTCATGACTAGCAAATTCAATGTGAATACATCTCTTTAATAAAAGAGTCTAATCAGACACCCTAATTATTTCAAGCAGGTGCCAAACATATTTAGCCACTACTGTCAATTTATATGTATACACAATTTTGAGGGCAAAATTATTTTAGACAGTTATAACATCCAGTTAACATCATTAATATTAGTACAGTAAATATTTGTTAAAATAATTTACCTGACTCCAGATGGTCATATCCGGTTCATCCAGGATGGAAGACCCAGCTTGCTCCTCATCAGCCTCTGCTGGGGTGGAGGGAAGGGTGGAGGGAAGGGTTGAAAGTGATGCCCTGGCTTCAGTCTGGTCATCAAGAAAACGGAGTTGATTGTAGTACCACAGCCTGGGTACATAAACATCATCTGCTGATGCTCCTGATCTCATTGATTCCTGGATCTTCTTATGTTCCCTCTTATACATGTTCCTCAAGACCCCAATTTTCTTGAGCAATGTCTCCATTGTTGCTTCCGGGATGGTCGCCTGGACAAAGGCCAGAAGTCTCTCCAGCGTTGACTTCCTCACATGCTTTGCATAATACTGTGGGTGTTTCACCTCCCACAAATTCCTCATCTCTCTATATTTAGAAATAAAAGCAGTAAGGAACTCTGGATCCTTAAATAGGGGATTCATAATGTCTGTATAAAAGATAAAGTCACAAGACAAAAAACACTTTTATTGGGTTTCTGCTAAACCCTCATCATCTTATCCCTATGTAGGCCTCATCAATCTGTCAAGCCATATAGGCCGCTTGCTACAAAGTCTTGACCAAAAGTATAAATTTTAAATTACCTTCGTTTAGTAGCGTCCCGGTCCACTATCACCTACGCACAGAACGTCCGTACGACACGTGCGCAAGGCCCCTCTTTATACACTACGCATGTGTGAAACTCCGCCTGCGTCGCCCGCCCCTGACGTTCGATTTTAACTCATGTTCTCCGCCCCTTAATTCTACGCACAGAACGTACGTACGACACGTGCGCAAGGCCCCTCTTTATACACTACGCATGTGTGAAACTCCGCCTGCGTCGCCCGCCCCTGACGTTCGATTTTAACTCATGTTCTCCGCCCCTTAATTCTACGCACAGAACGTACGTACGACACGTGCGCAAGGCCCCTCTTTATACACTACGCATGTGTGAAACTCCGCCTGCGTCGCCTGCCCCTGACGTTCGATTTTAACTCATGTTATCCGCCCATTTTTAGTTACGGCGCGTAGTGGGGTGAATAATGGCGGAGACACACGACATGTTAACTACCTCAGGTAGCGAAAAAAGCCCGGAGGCTGGAACGTCAACCAGATCTGTGAGGCCTAGATTTAAGGCCTCCAATATGAGTTTTGAAGAGATGGTGGAGATGGTGGCCATTCTTCAAAAAAAGGACTATGATGGGAAGTATGGGCCATACGCCCGGCCAAATTTGCGCAAGGCCAAAATAATGGCGAAGGTGGTGGACACTTTACAGGCTTCTTTTGGGGTACAGCGCTCCAGGGATCAACTTAGAAAAAGATGGTCTGACCTGAAACTCAGGGAGCCGGATCAGTTCAGACGGATCCGGAAAGTGCTGAAAAAAA
The DNA here is from genome assembly GCF_042186555.1 of Aquarana catesbeiana. Lineage (NCBI taxonomy): Eukaryota > Metazoa > Chordata > Amphibia > Anura > Ranidae > Aquarana > Aquarana catesbeiana. The sequence continues at coordinate 216,683,849 of NC_133328.1, read as the reverse complement.
GTAAGTACCTGTGTTTTCATCTTGTGTTGATTACCTCGTATACCGCTCCATGTGCTTTTCATTCCTCTACGATTGTTTGCATCGTTTGAAACGATCTGTTACAGTTTTTCTCCATTGTTTTGGCTCATTTCTTGAAACAGAAATGACATTCTCAAAACAACATGGACAAATCTCCAAACCACTTGGCAATTGTTCAGAACTGAATTGAATTTCTCATTCATTTCATCAAAATTGCAAATGTCTCAGTGCATGTCTCAATGTCTCAGTACATTTCTCAAATGATTAAGTACAAGTAGCCTACATTTAGCACAATTTCCAACTGAATAGATCTTGTTGATCTAAACTGATTGTCAATTCTCAGTCTAATGGTTGTTCTCTCCAAAACCTGTCAGCATCATTTCATTGTTTAAGTCATTACATGCACAATAGTCTGTTCAATGGTCAAAATTATTCAGGAACCATAATACCATAAATACCATATGTGAATCTCTTGGAACATTTGATAAAATGATTACAGAAATTGACAGTCAGGTGCAACTAGAACTTGACTAACAAAGGAGGAGTCGGAGTTGGTCTCAGATGACCAATCAAACAGTATGTTTAGTTACCTGACAGGTGCTGTCTATGATTGTAAATGCTGCCAAACATGTATATATAGAGCTTGACCATGCAGGACCAATACAATTTCTGAACATGGAGGCACCTGGCCAAGTAAATAAACAAGGGAAACTGCCTGCTCGAGGAAGAAGAAGAGGAAGAAGAGTAAGGGTAAGTGGTGGTGGAATAGGGGGAAGAGGCAGAGGAGCACAAAGACACTATGCTGTCCCTGATGAAATTCGGGCCACAATTATAGATCATGTCATCAACCAAGGACACACAATGGCGGAGGCAGGTCGCCGAGTGCAGCCTAATGTGCCTAGCTCTACAGTCTTCTCTATCATCCAAACCTTTCGCAGGGAAAACAGGTATCTAGTCAGTCAATGATGGAATTATATAATGTATAGGACAGGACACTGTGCATATAGCAACAAATATGTTTATTTACGTATTCATTTAGTGTGTGTGTGTGTGTGTGATAGGCCTACAGTATTACAGTATCTTACCTCAGTGGGATGTTACGTATGATACTAACAATGACAAGAAAAATATTGTAGAAAATAAACTATGGAATAGTATGGAATAGTTTATTTTCTACAATATTGATGATACAGTTTACATTAGTATTCCAGTCACTGTGCAGTGATGCATTGGAATTGTGGTAAAGTTACTGTAAGTAAAACAACAATACGATGATTACATTGGTAACTCATTCTGTACGGAATACATAAGGTATAAATTACGAATGGAGTGTTGTCCTTTGAATTCTATGTCTAGGATTGGACG